>NC_069660.1:46441348-46744378 GCF_027244095.1 Hemicordylus capensis
GCATAGCTTCTTCAAAGGTAAATCTTTCCTCACCAACCTTTTGTACTTCTTTGAAAGTGTCAACAAGCGTGTGAATAAAGGTGGTCCCGTTGACATAGTATACCTGGACTTCCAAAAAGCTTTTGGCAAAGTTCCTCATCAAAGGCTCTTGAGAAAAATTAGCAGTCATGGAATAAGGGGACAAGTACATGTGTGGATTGCTAACTTGTTGAAGGTCAGGAAACAGAGGGAAGGTATAAATGGAGAGTTTTCACAATGGAGGGAAGTAGGAAGTGGGGTCCCCCAGGGATCTGTACTGGGACCGGTGCTTTTTAATTTATTCATAAATGATCTAGAAGTAGGGGTATGCAGTGAGGTGGCCAAATTTGCAGATGACACTAAACTCTTCTGGGTAGTGAAATCCAAAACAGATTATGAGGAGCACCAAAAGGATCTCTCCAAACTGGGTGAGTGGGCGACAAAGTGGCAAATGCGCTTCAATGTTGGCAAGTGTAAAGCGATGCACATTGGGATGAAAAACCCCAACTTCAGTAATACACAGATGGGATTTGAGCTGTCGGTGACTGACCAGGAGAGGGATCATGGGGTCGTGGTGGACAGCTCGTTGAAAGTGTTGACTCAATGTGTGGCAGCAGTGAAAAAGGCCAATTCCCTTCTACAGAGCATTAGGAAGGGGACATAAAACTGCTAATATTATAATGCAAACAAAACTATGGTGTGGCCCCACTTGAAGTACTGCGCACAATTCTGGTCATTCTGGAAAAGGTGCAGAAGAGGGCAACCAAGATGATCAGGGGCCTAGAGCACCTTCCTTATGAGGCAAGGCTACAACACCTGGGGCTTTTTAGTTTAGAAAAAATACAACTGCGGGGAGATATGATAGAGGTCTATAAAATCATTCATGGAGTGGAGAAAGTGGATAGAGAGAAATTTTTCTTCCTCTCCCATAACACTAGAACCAGGGGTCATCCCATGAAATTGATTGCTGGGAAATCTAGGACCAACAAACGGAAGTACTTTTTCAAACAACATATAATCAACTTGTGGAATTCTCTGCCACAAGATGTGGTGACAGCCAACAACCTGGATGGCTTTAAGAGGGGATTGGAAAAGTTCTTGGAGAAGAGGTCTATCAACGGCTACTAGTCTGAGGGCTATAGGCCACCTCCAGCCTCAGAGGAAAGCTGCCTCTTAATACCAGTTGCAGGGGAGTAACAGCAGAGGCTTTTACGCACAGCAGGTTTTACCACGAGTTTGAAGGGAGGCTTTACTGCAGATTCGAAGTTGTCCCAAAATACTGACACAAATAGTGGATTTTTTTTACCCTGATATAGATTGGATTACACTCTAATGCACAGTGAAAACCCCGAATTGTGTGTGTTAATGGCTCCTCAATAACTCACAGGGATTTTGGGGTAAATCTAGCCAATATCAAAATGCACCTCCTCCATTCTGGAGGAGATGTGAGTTAAAGGGCTTCAAAAGCCCCATGTGAGATGCATGTGAGATGCTCCTCATAATCTGTTTTGGATTTCACTACCCAGAAGAGTTTAGTGTCATCTGCAAATCTCACATGGATCTTCCAGGAGAGAGGACATGCCCTCAACTCCTGCCTGTACTGTAGGCTTTCAGCGGCATCTGGTGGGCCACTATGTGAAATAGGATGCTGGACTAGATGGGCCTTGGGCCTGATCCAGCAGGTCTGTTCTTATGTTCTCATGAGAATCTTAATACAGATGTTGTTCCCCACTTTTAATACAGATGTTGTTTCCCACATTGTCCCTTTCTTTTAGACTGTGGAATTGTGATGGCCAATGGTTTTAAACAAATAAATGAAATGAAATTATTACACTGGGAAATGTGTAAACCCTTGGCTAGATCATGACTAATATGTGGCCTTTTCAAATCCAATGGAATTCATTGTTATATCTGAGAGCTCCTATTGTGTAGTGGCTACGAGGAGGTAGTCCCAGAATTCACTAGGTGGCCCCAGACACATCACTGTCATTGTGCCTCAACCCCCCACCCCAATATGCAATAAAATCTGATCATAATTGCTGACATCCAGACTAGTCCAATTGAAATTAATTAGTCCAGACTAATCTATGTAATTAAATTATACTATATTATGTATAATATAATATATTAAAATTTAGTCAGTTTATTGTCAGTGAACATAATTAATCAATCAATCAATTAATTAGTCCAATCAATTAACTTGTTAGTCCAGACTAGTCAAACTGAATGGTCCCATTCGAATTAATAGGAAGTCATGACTAATTTGTCGGATTAATTTTAATGGGACTACTTATGGCTAACGTGGTCTGATGACAGCCAATATATATATTTGCTGCATTTTTATCCCACTCTTTTGGCCAAGGAGTCCAAGTTGTAATCAAAGACACTAACCACTGCACTACACTGTCTTATCCTGCAGGACCATATAAGGACTGACACAAAATTTTAGTGTTAGAAGAATCTTGGAGGTCTTTTAATCCAACCACCTGCTCAGAGCAGGAAACTGCTACGGAACCTCCCTGACAGATGACCATCTAGCCTCCATTTGAAAATCTCTATAGATCTGTACTCAAGAGAATCTGAACCTAAGCAGAAGGGGATTGGGAGTCCACTGGTTAACCGCACACCCCAGATGTGCTACGTGGCCATTCTCCCCTTTCCCCTGTGTTCCACTGTTCCACTGTTGAAGAGCTCTTCCACTGTTGAACAGACACTGTTGATCAGCTCTTACAGTCAGGAAGTTCCTCCTCATGTCTAGCTTAAGTACGCTTCTTTCCAGGGGCGTAGTGGCTGAACATAGGGGAACTGGGGGGCACGGCCATGTAGCATATCTGGGGGGCATGGTTAACCAGTGCACTCCCAATCCCCTTCTGCTTGGGTTCAGATTCCTAAACTAGACTTGTATGTACAGTGGCTGACATACTGCTCAGGGGGGCTCCATCAGCCTAGGAAATGAGCACTTGTGCAGTTGCGCTAGAGCACTAATGCACAAGACCACACAATTGTGTAAATGCAATAGCACATTATTTCCAATGGCCCTCTATCACACAACTACATTTACACAACTGTGAGGTCTTGTACACGAGTGCTCTTGTGCAACTATACAAATGCTCCACTCCTAGGCTGATAGCATCTTGCACAGTATATCAGCCCCTATTTTCAACACTCTAAAAGCATGAATGTATTATTATAAAATGTGGCTCCTAAGGATTCAAATATTTATGTTGTTACATCATTAATTTTGTCTGTTTCGTGTAGGTTTTTTGGAGTATCTAATAGCCCCTTATTCATTCAGCTCCTTGATCTCTTGGGGCCCTTTGCAGCATCGTTGTCGTCGTCATCGTATTCATCATCATCATCATCCTTCTTCCTTTTTATCCTAGCAACAATTTGGAGCTCCTCCTACAATGTCCAGACTGCCTCATTCTGCCCCATTTGATGGACCCTGATGGACCCTGGAGCATCGTCTTTGATGGACCCTGGAACATCGTCTTTGTTTTGTGACATTCCATTGCCATACTATATTAAAGGATTCTTTGCTAATTTCCAATCTATTGCAATTTTTATTAACACTGTAAATTACTGTAAAGTATTAAAATATAAAGTGCTATGTTGGATACTGATACACACATAGACATACATACACTTTAATCACTTGGGAAAATGCATTAGGATTCATGAAATCATAATGTAAATATTAATTAATGTACAGGTTTTCTCACTAAATGTTGAATAGCTGTAAAGGGTCAAATAAATAATGAATGCCTTGGAATAATATATGTGAGCTGTGGCTCTCTATCTGCATGTTATAATTACCATTACGGATACACCTCTATGAAATATTAAAATTTACAGAACAAATAATATTTAAATTAATTTGTCACCGCTAAGTAAATGAATAGTTGAGTTCAAATAGATACTTAATTTAACTAGCACATTGCATTTTAGTAATGTTTGTTTCTTTCCAAACAAGAGCAAAAACACGCTTCCTCCATGTCATCATTCCACTCAATTGAGTAGATGAACTAAGAATGAAACTATGTCTGGCATTAGTGAAAGAGCACCAGAAATGGGCAGCAGTAATAGCTACTCCCTTGAGCCACAGGACTGCTTGGTATTAGCACTGCAATTTCATCCCCATCTTCATGTTTTCATGAGGATGGATGGCCATTCCAGAACCTTAGAGAATAGTGAATGAGATTTTGCAAATTGGAACAGTAGCACATGTCCTAACACAGTAATTCCCAATCTTCTAGGAATTTCTGAGTTCCATCCAGCTCACCTTGAAAATTAATTATGCTTTTAGAATGTTCACATCAAATGCTCAAAAAATATCCAGGGCGTTTTCAAGTGTTCACATTCAAATTTATTTGTTTCCAGGCAAAATACAAAGTGCTGGTAATTGCCTTTAAAGCCCTGAACGGCTTAGGTCCAGGTTACCTTAGAGAGCATCTTCTTCTGCATGATCCTCACCGCACATTAAGGTCATCTGAAGAGGTCCATCTCCAGCTACCACTGGTGCGTCTGGTGGAGACTCAGAGGCGGGCCTTCTCTGTAGTTGCTCGTGGGCTGTCAAATGCACTACCTGCAGAAATTCGTAGTCTGAATTCTTTACTGGCCTTCAGGAGAGCCATCAAAACCTATCTTTTTGGCCTGGCCTTCCAGGGTTTTTAAATTGTTATAAATGGTTTTAACGTTGTAACCTGGTTTTTCAGGGTTTTTAAATTGTTTTGAATGTTTTAACTGTTATTGTTTTATGGTATTTTACAAACTCTGTTTTTAACTGCTAATTGATTTTAAATGTTTTGTTTTAATGTAAACCACCCTGAGCCATTTTGGAAGAGTATAGAAATAAAATAAATAAAATAGATAAAATAATAATAAAAAGCTGAATTTCCCACTGCTGCCCCATCACTCTTCCCAAGCAGCAACATTTCTGCCCTCTTTGCCTGTGCAACATGGCTTACCATGGGGAAGGGGTATCCAGACTAGTTTGAGGGAGCAAAGAGGAGGCAAAGAACATTATTAGGGGTGCGAGGATTTGGCTATACATTAAAGACTTGTAGAGGTAAGGTCATTAATGTTGTTAGCTTGATTACGTTATTGATGAAGCTTGCTTGACATTTTCAAACATTCAGAAATGGGTCAAATCCCTCTTAGTCATTTCTGTCTTTTGGGACTAGGTCAGTTTTCTTGCCAAAGGCATTTCCAGACAGCAAGCTTTACTGCGCGTTTACTGCGAGTCTTTACTGCAAGTTCGAATTCCCCCCCCCCCAAAAAAACAACACAAAAAGTGGATTCTTTTTTACCCCAGACATAAATTAACTAGGGTCTAATGCACAAGCCACCTCATTCAAGGTGCGCAAGCCACTTCACATTCAAGACTGTGGAATGCACTCCCTACTGAAAAACAATCCTCTCCATCACTGACCATTTTTAAAAAGCACTTGAAAACCCACTGCTTCAGCCAAGCTTTTTCAGCTTTTTAAATTTTTTTAGATTGCCTTAATTGTTTTAAGATTTTTGTATATGTTTTAACTTGTTTTATGTTGATAAGCCAGAGATGAAAGTTTGGGGTGGTGTACAAATTTGACAAATAAATAAATAAATGTGCTGTGGGGAAGCAACCTGCCTAGAGAGCAGGAGGCTGTTGGTTCGAATCCCCGCTGGTGTGTTTCCCAGAATATGGGAAACTCCTATATCAGGCAGTAGTGATATAAGAAGGTACTGAAAGGCATCGTCTCATACTGCATGGGAGAAGGCAATGGTTAACCACTCCTGTATTGTACTAAGAAAACCACATGGTTCTGTGGTCGCCAGGAGTCAACGCCGAGACGATGGCACAACCTTTCCTTTCCTTTCTTAATGCACAATGAAAAATCCAAATCGTGTATGAAGCGCTCCCTGATAGCTCGAAGGGAACACACACCCTCCATTCCAGAGGAGAAGCAAGCTAAAAGCTCCATCTGGAAATGCTCCAAGATAGTTTCCTCTTCCCGTTCAAGACCATGTGGCCGGAGAACCTGGCCTGGGGAGAAATGAAAGTACCAGGCCAGCTGAAATCAGTATGGCAGATGTTCCTTCACCTATTGCACACATGGTCTCATCCAGTTCAGTTCCTGGCTAAGAAGGAAGCTAAAGGTTGATCTGGCTCTTGGAGGCTGAAAGAGGAGCCTGGTACATACCTGCCTGCACTAGATTCTGCTGCTTGTTCTAGGGTAAAGGAGCGAATGAATAAGGCTTATTTAAACAACAGAGGCCTTAAAAAAAAGAATTAAAATGATAGGATCACAATATACTATGACATATTCTACCAAAGACAACTACAGGGCTCTGTGGTCGCCAGGAGTCAACACCGACTCGACGGCACACTTTATATTATCTGACATGCTATAAAGTTCCAGTCTGGTGGGTGGGGGACCGAAAGAGGGAGCAGGAGAATGGGGGGGGGGAGCACCCTCTTCCCTTTGCTACCCCTTGGTGTCATCCCTGTAGCACAACCCAATGGGGCCTTTCCCTGGCTGCACATGATGTGTAGAGCATCCCTGCTGGGGATCAGGGATCCTTTTCCCCTTGAGGATTGGCAGGGAGATCAAAAGAGCAGCAAAGGCAGGGTGCAAGCCCCATTTTGAGTTGGGCCCAGCCCAAAGAGAGCTGGACATGACCATTATTTGCCAGCTTATTTGGAGAGTTCACATTTCAAGTCTCCCCCTTTTAAGATCTCGCCCCATCCCTACAAACTTTGTGTGTGGTGTAATAAATAAAGAAATGATACAGTAAGTCCTAGACAATGGGCTGAGACCTTTGAATGTGCTACAAGGAATTCAGTAACGAGAGGCTGTTGGGCTCCCACAAGCTTTCTAGGAACTAGCGGTTCAGCCACCAGATCTCCGTGATGTCTAAACCTACCCTGTGCCAAATATGTCCTAAGTGCTGTTAACATTTCAATACAGGGACAAGGAACCAGGTTGGGCATATCACTCCCTCAACACCTGCAAGCAGAATGAAATCAGAAACAGGAACTTGTTCTTTCTATGGGTTTCTCTGGGAATGAAGATCATCAAGCGGCCTGCTTGTATGCTGAATATTTACCCAGCACATTCAATATGAAATTCATTGTACAAATGATAAATCGAACATCTTTGTAAAAGTCATGCCTTCCACTGTGTCTCCCATAGCACTTTGAGGGAGCAGGAATTATTATTTGGCAGACACTGCATACAGAATAAATTTCCAGGCATGCTTGTTTGATCTATAGCTACAGAAATAATTGGTAAGCTTGTTAGACTAATGGAAATCTTTTTCTGTTTAGATCACTGAGCCCATTTGGTGAAGAAAGTTATACAAAATTAGAAGTGAATGAATGAAATGATAATGCATTGTTGCATAAAGTAGAAATAATTTGTAAACACATTTTTTTAAAAATAGCATTTTGCACAATAGTGGCAAAGTTGTTCAAAGTTAAAAGTTGTAAAGGTTTCTGCAGTCCAAACAGCAACTTATATGCATTACACATTTCTCAGGGTGAATGTATTTAATTATTTAAAACATTTAAATCTCACCTTTTTGCTAGAAAGTGTCCAAGGTGGCTAGCAAAATCTGTTCCGAGTAGAAAAATCACTAAATCATAAACAATGGCTAACATGCAGCACAGCCTTACAAGGGCAAAGCAAGAGCCTCATCCTCACAAGGAGTCAGTAAACTAGCTGCCTCACCTAGAATAGATAAGAAGAAGTAGAGCTGAGTTTCATCAGCTTATTGATGCAATTTCATGCCAAAACCACAGCAGTTTTACGTTGATGTTAAACAATATTGGAGACAAGATGTAATGTAGCAGCATTTCACACAGTGGAAGTTGGGGATGGCTCAGCAGTAGAGCATCTGCTTTGCATGCAGAAGATCTCAAGTTCAATCCCTGGCAGCATCTCCGGTTGGGGCTAGAAAAGACTCTTGTCTAAACCTAAGAAAGCCACTGCCAGTCAGTGTAGACAATACTAAGCTAGGTATTGATCTGATTTGGTATAAAACAAAGACAGCTCCCTATGTTCCTAGCCAAAGAAAGAGTAGAAGTCTCCCAGTACCATCTTCCAGAAATACCCCAGCAGGTAAAGATGGATTGAACAAGTGCAATGTGCTTCTTTTGAAGCCAAGGCCAACACACAGTCCAAAGGGATGCCAGATTGATAGTATGAAAAGTAATCAGGGGCATAACTATAATATGGCAATGGGAGACAGTTGTCTGGGGGCCCACTGCCTGGGGGTCGGGGGCAGAGGCAAGTCACATGACTGATTCCCCCAGCTGCACACACACCAGGGCTTCCTTCAGTTGTCTTCATCCTCCCAAATTGATGTGAGTGTTAAGATCTGGAGCTACCAGAACAGCATGTCTTTCTTAGGGATGTGCGAACCGGTTCGGCGGTTCGGATATGAACTGAACCACCCCGGTTGGGTTCGGATTCAAACCGAACCGGGGGTGGTTCATTTCGAACCAGTTCGGACTGGTTTGGACCCCTGAAAATTGGTAGGATGGTAGCTGGCACCCAGGGGTACCTGTCTCCCAAACCCCAAAGCAATCAGACACTCGGAGGATTTTTATGAATTTTTGAAAAATATTTTTATTTTTTTCTCATAGGATATAATGGGACTCGAACCAGGCCATTATTACTTATTGTGAAGCACCCATGGGTGCCAATAACCATGCAAACCCTGAAGCAATATTGAGTGTGGATTCTATGATAGCAAATGAGATTTTCAATGAGACACCATGAATCCACTCTAATATGCTATCATAGAATCCACACTCAATACCTCAGAAACAACAGAACCCTGTACCCCATGGGTTAGAAACCCATGGGGGTGGTTGGCACCCTATGTGCACTACACCACCACTCACTCTGGGCCACCCCAGCACCCCCCAAGTGCACTTATGGGGACGCTGAAAGCTCCATTATAACTTATTATGAGGAAAAACCTTAAAGACACGTAAACTTCAACAATTAACCAAAAATCAGCCCTCTGCCCAAATCCTTTGAAAAAATTCAGGTAGCTTCCCTGCCCCTAACCGGCACTACCACCAACCCCACACCACTCTAGGCCACCGCTTTCCCCCCGACGTGAAGCGATACACCCTTCATTATATCTAATGGGGGAAAACCTTAAAGACACGTAAACTTCAACAATTAACCAAAAATCATCCCTTTGCCCAATTCCTTTCAAATAATTCAGGTAGCTTCCTTGCCCACCCTAGGAACTACCACCCACCACAATCCACTCTACGACACCCCTTTCCCCCGACGTGAAGCTATACATTTGCTGACACCTCCATGCTTCTTTATGGAGAAAAACCTTAAAGACACGTAAACTTCAAAAATCACTTTAAAATCACCCCTTTGCCCAATTCCTTTCAAATAATTCAGGTAGCTTCCTTGCCCACCCTAGGAACTACCAGCCACCACACTGCACTCTACAACACCCCTTTCCCCCCGACGTGAAGCTATACATTTGCTACAATCCTCATTATTCTCTATGAGGAATTCAAAAATACTTTAACAATTCACCAATAATCAGAGGAGTGTCCAATTGCCTTGGGATTTTTTGGGTGGTAGGCACCCCTTTCTGTCTACCACCCACCCCGCTTTTGTGCCCCTAGGTGCTCCACAATAGGGGATATGGACTGGTTCGGGTCCCATTATACTCTATGAGAAAAATAATTAAAAATATTTCAAATATTCATAAAAAATCATAGGGGTGTCTGATTGCTTCAGGGTTTGCATGGTTGTTGGCACCCATGGGTACTCCACAATGAAGAATAATGGTCTGGTTCGAATCCCATTATATTCTATGAGAAAAAATAAAAATAATTTTCAAAAATTCATAAAAAATCGTACGAGTGTCCAATTGCTTTGGGGTTTGGGTGACAGGTACCCCTGGGTGCCAGCTACCATCCTAGATACTTATTGAGATCTGAACCTGTCTGGTTCAGATCCGAACCAGTTCAGATCCAAACCGGTTCGGATCCGAACCGAACCAGGGGGTGGTTCGGACAAAACCAAAACCGAACCACCCCCTCCCGGTTCGGACCCGGTTCGGATCCGAACTGAACCAGGCAAACCGGTTTTGTGCACATCCCTAGTCTTTCTCTAATACTATTAAATGACTTGCATTGTCCACAATTTACAAAACCTTTTAAAAAATAATTTAGGGTGATGTTCTATTATATACTCTATATTTTTTGTTACCACTATTCAGCCTCATTTAAGATTTCTTTAGTTCATGAGCTGAGCTTCAGTGAGGGGGGCCCATTTTAAAATCTTGTCTCTGGGCCCACTCCAACCTTGCTATGCCCCTGAAAGCAATGGAGAGATCCAGAGCAAAACAGGGTTGCATTTCCTCTGTCTGTCTTCCAGTATAGGCCATTTACCAGGGAGATTAAAGCAGTTTCAGTCTCAAAACTGGATCAGGCTATCTGGATCAGATAATCTCTAAGAAGTGTCTCGAGTGTCATCTGGAATTGGGTTACCTCCATGCACTTAAGTGACCCACCAAAAAGGAAAAACTGACTGGTAATTTGATAAAACATTTAGGCTTGGGAAGAAAGAGCCCATTCAGGGTGACAGGGGCGTAGCAAGGTTGGAGCGGACCCAGAGACAAGGTTTTAAAATGGGGCCCCCCACTCACTGAAGATGTGTGTGTGTGTGTGTGTGTGTGTGTGTGTGTGTGTGTGTGTACACACACACACCAATGTGCCACAATAGAACATCATCCTAAATTATTTTTTTTTAAGGTTTTGTAGATTGTGGACTATTATTATTTATTCAGACAATGCAAGTCACTTAATGGTACTAGAGAAAGGCATGCTGTTCTGGTAGCTCCAGGTCTTAACACTCACTTCAATTTCGGAAGATGAATACAACTGAAAGAAGCCCTGGCGGGTGCGTGGCTTGGAAAATCAGTCATGTGACTTGCCTCTGGGGGCCCCCCCAAGGCAGTGGGACCCCAGACAACGGTCTCCCCTTGCCCTATTATAGTTACGCCCCTGTAGGGTGACATCACAATTCTGCAGAGTCAACCAGAATTGATAATGTGATATCATGAAGTCCGTTCAGTGAGGCCAGGCTTTCTGCCATCATTCCAAACTGGCTTTGTAATCTTGTAACATGAAGTGAGAGCAGGAAGAATTGCCTTCACTCTAAATTAGCTTTCTGATGTCATTCCATAGCGAAATATGATTGTCTATATGGCTGTGATGTCATGTGTTGGAAATTCTCTGTGGTGAGAGAATCCCTTTCTCATTATAGCAGAGTGCACAGAGGCACAACACAGCGGATTTAGTTAGGCATGTGTGTATGCTGAGAGTAAAGTAACTTGGAGCCAATTCATAGTTTCAAATCAATATATAAGGCATTTATTAAGGAACTCCATTCTAGATAGGAAAGTGAGAAGTTAGGCTCTCTAATCTATCTATCTAGCTGGATGCAGATGGATTCTGCATCTTCTCTGCACACATGGTGCAGGGAGAGAGGCTTGCCATGTTGCAAGGTAGAAGGGCAGGAAGGGGAGAGAGATAGGAAGGAAGTTAATCCCTGAGATTAGCAATCTACATTTCAAAGGGATAGTGTCAGAGCAGTGGAGAAGGGGTGACCAATGTCTTGACCCTCTAGCCCTCTGACTTACTAGTCTGTCCTCCACTGTCTGAGACAAGAGACAGCGCAAAGTCCTTTAACTTCCAACAACATGGCCAACCCTTGTTGGTTGGTATCATGTAATTGGGAATTAAAAGACAACAAAATGACATTTAAGCAGCAGGTACTAAAAAGAGGTCCTGGCTAAGGCTTCAGCTTCCACCACCCCATTAGTATTCATTTTGTAGTAGCAATGCTCACTGAAAATCCATCAAAATAGAAGAAACAGCATACATCAAAATGTGTTAGACAACAAAGCTTAGCCTAGATATTTAGTCTGTTTACTCATCAGGCCGGTAGCATTCCATTACTTAATTGATTAAGAGCTCTTGATTTACTAAAAAATATACTCCTGATTAAACAGGTAGCAGATTTTTAAATGTTAGTCCTAAATTTACTGACGAGGGCGTAAGCCTCAGGGAGCACAATGGCTGACATGAAGCTCAGCAGCAAGGTGTAAGAAGGGCTGTGGGTCCTCAGGAAGCTTCCAGTGTCTCTGCAGGGACAGTGGGTTGCACAGCTGAGTGGGGGTGGCGGGAGAGCAGGGTTGTTTGTTTGTTTTTGCTTCTCTCTCCTCCCTCCAGAAGCCCTTTCCACTTCCAGGAATATTTGTGGTGGCGGGGGGGAGGGGCTGGTTACATTTATATCCTGCTCTTCCACTGAGGAGCCACATGCAGCTATTTGCACTTTGGTGCAACCCAGAAGCTCTTGCCTAAAGTTTTAGCTGTGAACAAAACAAACTCCAGAGGTTGATCCTTCTTGGTGGTGGCATAATGGCACAGCAGCCGCTTTGTTCTTTCTAAAAACATGTTGTCCACGACTCCTTCAGCCCCTGAGAAACTTCCTAGAGAAGAGAGGTTGGGGGCAGATTCTGCTGCCTGCAGGGAAAGGAGATATTGAAGCTTTTCACACAGCCAAGAGAAATCGGGATAAGGGAGTCTAGCCCGATTTCTCCTGCTTGTCTGCTGCCACGGGAGCCACGCAGCTCCCAGCAGCATACCCCCTAGAGGACCGCTCCCCTTAAATGAGGTTAGGTAGCTAACCATGTCTGGTTGCTTGTGTGCTGCTGCGGTGCAGCTCCGCACCACGGCAAAACATGAGGAGACCCTCGCCAGGAGGCTGCAAACAGCCTCCTGGGCTTGGGGGTCTCTCCAGGATGCCCCACACACTTGCACGGGGCATCCTGGAACTTCCGGGGGCCGCGCAGCCCCCGATCCCCACAGCCCCCGTCGGCTCCATGAGGAGTCAGCAGCCATGTGGGCCTCCAATCCAGCCACCCAGCTACAAGCAGCTGCTCGTCTGCAGGGGAGAGCGGGCTAAGCCCACTCCCCGCAGAACCCCATCAGGCACTTCACATAGGAAGCTGCCATATACTGAGTCAGACCTTTGGTCCATCTAGCTCAGTATTGTCTAAACAGACTGGCAGCAGCTTCTCCAAGGTTGCAGGCAGAAATCTCTCTCAGTTCTACCTTGGAGATGCCAGGAAGGGAACTTGGAACCTTCTGCTCTTGCCAGAGTGGCTCCATCCCCTGAGGGGAATATCTTAACGTGCTCACACATCAAGTCTCTGATTCATATGCAACCAGGGAGGACTCTGCTTAGCTAAGAGGACAAGTCAGACTTGCTACCACAAGACCAGCTCTCTTCTCCTGTCGTGTGAAGCGCCTCATTAACTCTTTAAAGTCATGACCTGGGATTGGATCCAACTTTCTTTTCAGATTCTGCTAGGGACTCCTGGCACAAACTCAAGGAAAAAGAGAGAGTTGAAATCCCAAATCATGACCTTAGGCAGAGTTAATACCATACTTACCTAAACAGAAGGCATCTCTGAATTTAAGCCAATGCCTTAAAAGAGAGATAAATGCAAGTTATACTGGTATGTACCCAAAAGAAAGAGGACTCTGAACTGAAGACAAACTGTCTCCCTCATATTTAACAGGCCTGCCCATATTTTACAGGCATCCCCAGATATCACATCTGTTCTCAAAACAAATGCGGGGGGGGGCAGCAAACTGAGATCTGGGCACCCAGAAAAACAATCAGGCTGCATCCCCCAGGAGTCCAGGGCTAATAACACCTTTGCTAAGCAGCCAGTTGAGGAATCTAGCAGCCATGAACAGGCAGTGAAAAGGAAATGGACATGGTTTGCTGGGAGGGATGTCTGGAAAGTTCCCTTTCATGCTGAAAATGTGCACGCACAAACATTTGGCGCAGGCCAATAAAACTGATGTAAAGAACAGCCATCCATAGATCAGTTATTATTGCCAATAAAGACTGCAAGAAGCACCATATCTTATCCTTTGCCTACAGTGATTATCATAAAGCTTTTGAGTTGGTGCCATACTTTTGGCTTTTGAAAGTGTTTGAAGTTTATAAGATTCACCCAGTAATTTATAAACTTCCGTCGGCAGTGATGACTACCTGGAATACAACATTATTAGTTAAAAGATATTGTAGAACAAAGATTAAGAAACAGAGAGGCCTTATCTTAGGGTGATCCTCTCAGCCCATTATAGTTTGTTTGGCTTTAAATCCACTTGATGTGTTACTGAATGAAACAAAAGATGACTCTAAATTAAATGGAAGTGGAATCACCCTGAGAATAGCACATCTATTATAAAGGGTTGAGTTAAAAGCTCTATGCAGAAAGCAGGGGGGTAGAATCTAAACAATCTGCTCACTAGAGCACATACATTCTACTGGGTTATAGGTATGGATTTCAGGATTCATAAGTGTGCCATTACTGGAGTCAAGAGACGTAAACTGAGCTCTTCAGAGGGTTTCACAGTAAACGATGCACAGCCTGTAATGCCAATAGAAAAGAAAAGAATGAACTGGGCAAATAGCTTGACATTCACTACGATAAGCTAATTAATCTCACTCAAGGCACATTTCAGTTTGCAAAGGGTCAAAAGAATCTTAAGCACAAATGTATCAGCTAAGTATAAAATACAGGCTATAAGTACCTCATGTTGCCTTAACCAGGGCCCTGAATGTGCACTCACGCAGGCTGGTTCTCTTCTCCAAGGGTGGAATTCCTCATTCATTTCAACAGGGGAGGCAACACTACCCGAAGGAGATTCGGGGCAGAAACTCTGTCTGTAAAGCCTCCAGGAGACGACACCTACTCGACACGGCACAATGTTACTTTACAGCTAGGGGATAGGATAGAGCTCTCCTATGTAGTGGGAGGCTAGCTGACAATCAATATTGGTGCCTCCTACCTTGTTTTTCCCACGCAGACAATCGAAAATTGGGAGTGCGCACAGCTCCCACAACTGGGTAGGATTCTTGTCCTACCCAGTTAAATCTTGTGTGAATGAGCCTATTATGTTGTAAAGCATGGCTACTCAACTTTGACCCTCCAGCTCTTTTTGGACTACAGCTCCCAGCATCCCCAGCCACAGAGGACAATAGTCATGGATTTTAAGCCAACATCTGCAGGAGAGCTGAAGTTGAGGAGCCCTTTACAGATTTAGTTAATGAAAGTTTCACATGTAATTGCAGGATGTTTCTTTTTTTAAAACAAACAAACAAACAACCCAATCTACATTAGCCAGCTGCAAAAATGCTACATCAACAGATTGGATTAATTTATGAATGACAACATAACTTAGTCCCATATTACACATAGGGCCAGTATACATTATAGGCAATGCTCTGCGGATACCATGCTTTATTGGGGTAAGTCTGTAATGAGAGACAAAATAATTGATTTTAATAGTCCAGACACTGTTCTAGTTAATAATGCAGATGCATGTTATAATAATAGTAATGGCCATTCCTCTTACAAATACTACTGAAAAACCAATAAAGAAAGGAAGCAGATATTTCAGTTCATTCTTGGGGATGCCAAAGGATTTTATTCAAAGTTAGTACAAGCCAGTGTGCTGCACTGGTTAGAGTGGTGACCTTAGACTATGAAAATCTGGGTTCAAATCCTTGCTCAGCTAGCTATAAAGTTTACTGTGTGCGCTTGAGGTAGTCATTATTTCTCAGCCTAACCTACCTCACAGGGTCGTTACGAAGGGTCGTTCCTACACTGAGGAAGGATAAAAATGAACTGTTTGTTTGTTTGTTTGTTTATCACACTTGTATACCACCCAAAACGCAAGTCTCTGGGTGGTTTACAGCAAAACAAGTAAAAGAATAAAAGAAACACATTTTAACCAAAACACACACACACACACACACTCAACTACATGTCAGAAGTTTTTACAGTTGTTCAGTGAGAGTGGTGGTCATTTTCTCACTGCAACTGGAGTAACTGAAACAAGATATCGGGATTAGGGTCTACCCTACAAAAAGAGGTCAGCCAGGAGTCCATAAATCCATTAATGTATTGTGCAATTAGCAGGTATATATTAAAAAATGGAGGTAAAACAACCAGGTCCTAACATGTTTTTCTTTATGCTTGTGCTTTATTACTGGGGCAGGGATCCAGTCAGCAGATGCTCAGACATGAGACCATTCAAAATGATATAATTTCAGAAAAATCATTAAATCTGGCACTGACTGATCATTTCAGGACTGTTAGGGAACACTGTAATATTCATGCTCTCTCTGCAGATATGAGACATTACCTTCACTAACAGAAATGCCCACAGCTGGGTCATGAATCTCAACTTAAAACCCTTAAAATCACAAGATTTATGCTAAAATATTGAAAGTCCATTGCTGCATTAAATAGAGATGTCAGGTCAGAAACTCCAACATGACTTACCCCAGATTAAAGAAGAACATTTTAACTCACTGAGTGTTTTTTTAAAAAAAGATATTCTTTATTACACTTATACCTGGAGCGGAGAGCTGGTCTTAGGAACATGGGAAGCTGTCATATGAGTCAGAGCACTGGTCCATCTAGCATGAATTGCTCCCTTTCCTAAGTAAGGTCCACCTTGGTTTGTATTCAGATGGGTGACTACAGGTGAGTGCTGTAAGCTGTTCCCCTTCGGGGGTGGGGCCATAGCTCAGTGAAAGGGGAGAAGGTCCCAGGTTCAATCCCTGACATAGGAAGCTGGCTTCTACTGAGTCAAACCATTGGTCCACCTAGATCAGTATTGTCTACACAGACTGGCAGTGGCTTCTCCAAGGCTGCAGGCAGGAATCACTCTAAGCCCTATTTTGGAGAAGCTGCCAAGGAGGGAACTTGGAACCTTCTGTTCTTCTCTGAGTGGCTCCATCCTTTAAGGGGAATATCTTACAGTGCTTGCACATCAAGTCCCCCATTCATATGCAACCAGGGTGGGCCCTGCTTAGCAAAGGGGACAATTCGTGCTTGCTACCACAGGACCAGCTCCAGGTAGATCTGAGAGAGACTCCTGCCTGAAACCCTGGAGAGCTGCTGCCAGAAATGTGTGGACATTTCTGAGTTAAATGGACCAATGGTCTGTCTCAGTTTAAGGCAGCTTCCTATGTTCTTCCTCCATGGAGCAACAGAGTGGCAAGTAGTCTCCTATCCAAGAAGCTTACAAGACCAGACTAATTCAAATTCAAGCTTTTAACAACAGAACTGTGTTGTGTACCTTCAGACCATTATCTGGGCTACTTGACCCAAAGTATCAGGAAGGATGGCTGCGATCCATTTCAATATGAGTCAATTAATGGTCTGCGAAAGGAGTACTGGATAGGACCATTTTGGGAGTCAGCTAGCACTCAATTGTATTTTCAAAAGCAACTTCTCACTTCTTACCTTTGAAACTTTCAGATTGATGGGAAGAGTCCAGTGGGTCCACTCTAAATAACATGAAAAATCTCAGAGCAAGGTTATATCTGTCACAGATGAAAATAGGATATTTATGTCCTGCTGTAATCCATTCACTAGTTTATGGAGGCCAGATCCTCTGAGGAGGGTTACAAATCTACATGAAGTCCCCGAGTTCTGCAGCTTCTTGCACTTGGATCCCCTATTTAACTGAAAGATGCTTAAAATTACATGAAGACAGACTGCTCCCTGTTGACCATCCATCTATCGAAGCTCAAGAACTCGCATTATTTCAGCATGAGTATGGAATAAATTGACAGCTCCTCTCAGACAGTGGAACAGGCAAAATTTATTGGCCAGAAGTTACTTATTTGTAGCTGGATCAGTGAAAGGTGAATTACAACATTCCTGAAGTGGAGAGGGGCACTGATGGGTGGAAGATCCAGCTCTGGGCCAGTTGGCCTGCCCTGATGACCTTCTAGCTGTTACCGAACACTGTAAATAATACACAGATGGAGATGGGGATGGGGAATTACACCAGCATTAATGTTTCACAGCTTTGTTTTTCTCTTCTTCCACACATTGTGAAGGTGTGTTCTACATGAATTACCATGGTGCCTAAATGCTTCTTTGATGCATATTTCAACATGGTAAAGGCAATTACCACTAACTACAAGGCACATGCAGACCGAACAGGCCAAATGCTGGCTGTCTGCCACCCTCCTGCACTGACCATGTAGGTTTCCAGAAACACTTGAGCATGACAGTTCTTTCCAAAGGAAGAAGAAGTCAGAATGTGTGTGTAGAAGTCAGGATAGAGGGCTTGCTGCAGCCACCCTGCTCCTCCCTCCAGTATCTCCTGAACAGGGCTAGAGTATCAGGACTTAGCAACATAGGAAGCTGCTTTATACCGAGTCAAGCTATTGGTCCATCTAGCTCAGTATTGTCTGCACAGACTGGCAGCAGCCTCTCCAAGGTTGCAGGCAGGAGTCTCTCTCAACCCTATCTGGAGATGCCAGGGAGGGAACTTGGGACCTTCTGCATGCAGGTGCTCTTCTCAGAGCAGCCCCATCCCCTAACACAAATATCTTACAGTGCTCACACATGTAGTCCCCCATTCAAATACAAACCAGGGCAGACCCTGCTTAGCAAAGAGGACAATTCATGCTTTCTGCCACAAGACCAGCTCTCCATCAGGGCAGACTCACAGCATCAGCCTTTCTGGAGTTAGGCTATCTGAGCTGTTCTGTTTCTGTGCTCTATCCTTTGCCGGCCAGGAACAATGCTACAGGAAAGCAATCTGTCTCCTGCCCCCTGCCTGGTCTGAAGTGTCAAAACTTTGCTTTGGGGGACCAAAGGATTTGGTCCATAATGAAGCAGGATCCCCTGAAGTGGGACTGAAGGAAACCGGAAACTCCTCTGAACCTCTGAGGCAGTCTCCAAGGAAAAGAAGAATGGCTTCGCACAGCTCTAAAAAAAGAAGTTAAAACCATTGGTCATCCATTGAAGTTAAATCCTGGAAGATTCAGGACAGACAAAAGGAAGTACTCCTTTACACAGTGTGTACTTAAACTATGGAATTTGGTGCTGCTAGATGTAGTGATGGCCACCAATCTAGATGGTTTTAAAAGTGAGACAAATTCATGGAGGAGGAGGAGGAAGAGGAGGAGGAGGAGGAATAAAAACAATTTTATTTGTTAGCTGCCCCATAACAAATCGTTCTCTGGGTGGCTCACAACAGAGGATTCAAACATACAATAAAAACACATAACACATTAAATCATAACAAAGGAGTTAAAAAGAAAATACAAAACACAATACAAAGCAGCTTAAAACCTCATTTAAAAATTAGTTTAAAAATCAAATCAAATCTGAAAACACAAATTTAAAAGGCCTGCCTGAACAAAAAGGTCTTTACCTGGCATCTAAAAGAACAAAGTGATGAAGCCAGGCAAACCTCACTGGGGAGACTACTCCATGGCCTGGTAGCCACCCACATCTCCTGGTTTGATACCTGGAGGTACCCAGAGGAGGGCCTCCGAAGAAGATCTTAAGGTATGGGTAGGGACATATGGGGCAAGGTGCTCTCTCAGGTAACTCAGTCCCAAGCCATTTAGGGTAAGTCTATCAACAGCTACTAGTCATTCCATCAGGATCAGAGGTGGCATGACCATCCGGTGCTAGGGAACACCAAGGGAGGAGGTGGTTGTCCTCTTTTCCCCGCTTGTGGGCTTGCCCAGGGCACCTGGTTGGCCGCTGTGTGAGGCAGGATGTTGGACTGGATGGGCCTTGGCTCCAGCCTCCAGCTGGGTTTTTGTTTGAGTTATTTTTCTTGAATTGCTGCATCTCTGAACTTCAGGGGAAGAACTGAAAGGCGAGGTGGGGTTCTCCAGACTGTGGCTTCCCTCCACTGCCTTTTACTAGTGCCTATTTTTATTCTGGAATGAAACCATTACATATGGTTCTGAAATGTATGTATGTATGTATGTATTCATTTCATTTCATTTCATTTATAAACTGCCCCATCTGCAGGCTCTGGGTGGTGAAGAACAAGTTTTAAAAGACACAAAAACACACACCATTTAGAATCAATTAAAATACTTTTTTAAAAAACAATTTAAGAACCTTGGAAGGACAGGCCTTCCAAGCTTTGGGAGCTTTATGGATTGTACATCAATGCTTTCTAAATGGAACCATGAAACAACATACAGTTTAAGCAGTCCTCTTACTGGGACAAATTCTCCCAGAAGCTCTAGTTCTTGCTGTTTTCTGTAAGCACACTTCTCAAGAGACACATGCGTTCCAGATCTTATTACATCAGAGGCCTCCAAAACAAGCATTCATCACTGTTCCTTGAAGGGCAATGCAGGTCCTCTGAGACACTTATTAAAACATTGAATCCCCAGTCCCACCCACTCCCTGGTGCAAGATCCATGTTTTTAACCATGCTCAGGCAATAATCAAAGCCTTGAGACAGCAAATGCATCTTCATCTGCTGAGTCATTTCCTCCAGCAAAATGAGCAAGGATCTAATTGCTTGGTGGAGCTGAGCAAAAGGTTGTTTATATGCTCTCTGCTTTAATAATAAGTTTGCAGCAGGAACATAGGGACATAGGAAGCTGCCATATACTGAATCAGACCATTGGTCCATCTAGCTCAGTATTGTCTACACAGTCTGGCAGCGGCTTCTCCAAGGTTGCAGACAGGAATCTCTCTCAGCCCTATCTTGGAGATGCCAGGGAGCGAACTTGGAACCTTCTGCTCTTCCCAGAGTGGCTCCATTCCCTGAGGGGAATATCTTACAGTGCTCACACATCAAGTCTCCCATTCATAGGCAACCAGGGTGGACCCTGCTTAGCTATGGGGACAAGTCATGCTTGCTACCACAAGACCAGCTCTCCTTTCGTAGAGAAGATGGGCACCTAACAGGACACAGGAATGGAGGGGCGTGTGTGTGTGTTGCCTTGTTGGCAAGGAAACAGTTTAAACAGCAGGGATGTTGTAAATACTTTAATGATGATATGATTAATTCATGGGAATAATTGGGGCTTTGGAATATTTTAATGACAAATTCAAAATGTACTAAATGCAGGTTGCAAATGATCGTAAATTGCTCAGAGTGCTATGTCTGGGCATTAAGTGGAGGTCAGAAAGCGATTTACGCCTCTTCTTACAGGATATTGGATCAATTTAATATTATAACCACAGCATGTGTGACTGCTACTTAGAAAGGGACCTCATCAAATAATCCCTCTACATGGTGTAGAAACTAACCACATAATTATACCCCAGCGTAAAATTTCCATCATTTGATACTCCCCCCAGGTAGCAAAAGGTGGCATTGAATATTGGGTTGGCCAGAGAGTATATACAAAGCATGCTTGCAATCTATATTACCATCATTATCATTTCAAGAAGGACCTGAAAACATACTTGTTTAGCCAGGCTTGTAGTTTATAGTTTTAAAGCTTCAGGTTTTAGAGTTTTAAATTTGTATTTTAAATTGTTTTAATTGTATTAATGTTTTAATGGTTGATTTAGATTGTGAACCGCCCAAGGACTTCTGAATGGGGTGGTATAGAAATGTGCTAAATAAATAAATAAATGAAATTATGGTCTGCTGCATTCCTATTAGAACTGCCACACAATTAAACAACTCTTCACTGATTAATTGCATGGGTCTTAGTGAATTATTTAATGTATTTATGTATTCAATTTCATACTCACATATCTGCAGAAAAGTGCATATTTCCTTGTTTAGTTGTTAAAAAAGATGTATACAACGTTTCTGTCTTGAAAAAAAGTTGTGCAAAACATAAACATGTTAATAACAAAACAATCCATTAAAAACCAAAACCCAGTAACACAGATAACAGATAACAGACACAGATAACAGCAGACATTACAGCACTAATGAACTGGAGAAAGGGTTGTGCTGAGCCATGACCCAATGAAAGAGGGTGGTTTTTCCCATTCCTCCAAAAAGCAAGCATGAAGGCAAGCCACATGGAGAAGGGACTTCCACAACCTCGGTGTAGCTATGGGGAAGCCCTATTCCAAGTCCCCACCAGCCTCACCTTAGCTGGCCAAGGAACTCAAGGGTCCTTCCTTTCTGTTGCCTGTTGCTGTGCTGTATACTCTTACATCACAGCAACAGGCAACAAAATGGAAGGACCCATAGTCTAATGGTGGAGCATATGCTTTGTATGATTACATCTGTGCAAAGAATGGGTTTCAAAGTACTGAAACCAGCTCCTATGCACCTTGCCCCGGCTCCTCATGGGGGCAGCCACTTACCCCACTTACGCCCGCACAGAGTGGTCCACGCACAGCAACAGGGAGGGCCCTTGAAGGGAAGCAAAGCTGTGCAAAGTCCCTGGGATGTCATGGATGCTACACAGGAGGGAATTCAAAAACAATGGGAAATGCCATTCCCAGCATGTTCCCCATACAATTCTCTTGCCGCTTCACTTCCCCTTAAGGGCCCTTCCCAGGGCTCTGCACTGATTGCTCTGTGCAGAGGAAAGGGGTGGGGGAGGGGAGGGGAGGGGAGGGGCTGCAGACTGGCCTGGATTATCCTCAAGCACTACCAAGTTACAACTATAACAAAAGCATGAACTGGAGGACTTCTTAACACTACAAATAACAGGTAATAAAGGTAAAGTGTGTGCCTTCGAGTCGGTATCAACTCCTGGTGAGCACAGAGCCCTGTGGTTGTCTTTGGTAGAATACAGGAGGGGCTTACCATTGCCTCCACCAGCGCAGTATGAGATGATGCCGTTCAGTATATATCCTATATCTCTGCTGCCCGTTCCCCATAGTCTGAGAAACATACCAGCAGGGATTCGAACAAGCATCCGCTTGCTCCCTTGGCAAGTTACTTCCCTGCTGCGCCATTAGGTGGCTATAAGGTTCAGGGAAAGACCTTTGAGAAGTAGAGCTGCAAGCCTAATGGAAGCCTCCTTCAGGAACAGGAAACCATTTTCTCATACCATTACTTATAAAACTTTTTGTTGTTGTTGAAAAGCAATATATAAATATTTTTATTAATAATAATAGAGTCACATTTCCTGGCATCAAATTGCAGTTACCAGAAATGCTGCACCTGTTCGATTTCTGCCTATCACACCGCTGTTAGAGGCAGAGACTGAATATTTTCATTTCGTTCTTTCTCCTTCTTCTCAGCTTCACCTCCATCTTGCTTATGGACCACCCACCTCCTCTCTCTCTCTGCTCCCCACTTACCAAATCCCTATCCCAGAATGGAGAACACAGTCTCTGATTGGGTGAGGGATGAGACAGGCTATGGTGTATGATCTTTGCTGCAGAGGGAGTTC
This sequence comes from Hemicordylus capensis, assembly GCF_027244095.1. Taxonomy (NCBI): domain Eukaryota; kingdom Metazoa; phylum Chordata; class Lepidosauria; order Squamata; family Cordylidae; genus Hemicordylus; species Hemicordylus capensis. The sequence continues at coordinate 46,464,589 of NC_069660.1, forward strand.
AGGAGGAGCAGCCTTGCCTTTTGTGGCTTGCATTCAAAAGTTTTGATAAAATCTTTTACTTTCCCTCTAGGCCCTGGGAGTAGCTTTTGCAAGTACCCAGAACTGAAGCTGCCATGGCACTGCCTCAGGAAAAAAAAACCACTCCCAGAAGCACCTTCACAACTCTACAGATTCCAGAGAGAAAGTTAAAGGGACGATTCCTACCCCACACCCAACTGCCCACCTTTATTTTAAAATGCAAGCTGTGGAAGGGAAGGCAGTTCCTTGCATACTCCCTCTGGAGGAGGAGGAGTAGCAAGGGAGGAGAGATCTCTGAGCTGTTGGCTGTTTGGTGGTGACCTGGTAAGCAGTCAACAGTTCCACCACAACAGCAGAAAGTCTTCTGACCATTCAGACTGTCTGAGACTCCCTTCTGTCTCAGTGAACATAAGAACAGACCTGCTGGATCAGGCCCAAGGCCCATCTAGTCCAGCATCATGTTTCACACAGTGGCCCACTAGATGCCTCTGGGGAGTCCACAGGCAAGAGGTATTGGCATGCCCACTCTCCTGCTCTTACTCCCCTGCAAATGAGACTCAGAGGCATCCTGCCTTTGAGCCTGGAGGGGGCCTGTAGCCCTCCAACTAGTAGCCATTGATAGATCTCTCCTCCATGAAGTTATCCAAACCCCTCTTAAAGCCATCCAAATTGTTGGCTGTCACCACATCTTGTGGCAGAGAATTCCACAGGTTGATTATGCGTTGTGTGAAAAAGTACTTCCATTTGTTGGTCCTAAATTTCCTGGCAATCAGTTTCATGGGATGACCCCTGGTTCTAGTGTTATGTGAGAGTGGAACTCCATTCAACAATTCCCAACACAGGGCAATTGAGTCCGACAGCTCTACCAGACCTGACACGATGCAGAGCCGGACTGCAAATTGTCCAGTCTCCCCTTTTCTCTGCTTACTTTCTCCCCCTCCCTGTAATATGACCTATTCTGGCTAGACTGCTTGCGGGGAATGAATGAATGAATAAGAAAGGAAACAAATAACTATATGACTGTTCTGGACTCATTGATGCCTTTGTTATTTATTTCTTTACTTGTATCAGATTAAAGGGATGGACCCTATTCATTTCAATTTTTCATTCATTGTGAAATGAATGCACCCCACTACTTGTGCCTTCAACACCATACACAAAATAAGCTCAGGTAGGGCATCTCAGCTCACTCTCCCCTAGCTGCCACCCCTAATAATAATAATCTTGTGCAGATGCCACTATATTCCATCTGAAACGATAGTGCCAACTTCCAACATGAACCAAAAGCTTTGGGAAGTCCAGCAAAGTACTTGTTCCTTGCCACACACCCCTAGTGCAGTGTTCCCTCTAAGTTGTGCGATGTGTGCATGTGCACGTTTTTGATGCCCACTCCGTTAATTTTGGATCCCGCTCAGGCTGAATCAGGAAGGCCTCGTTCTGAATGCACGTGTGCATACACTCCCTTGATACTGCTGCCCAGAACAAAACACATGATGATGCACAATTTATTGTGATTGCAGATGATGGGAGTTGTAATTCAACAACATGGAGAACGAAGTTTGCCCACCCCTGGGCCTAGGCCCCACATAGGGTGTTCTATGCATAGCTTATTCTATGCAAAGTTTTAGTGGGGAATCACTGCAGTTTAATTGCCAGCAAGCCATGCAAATTTAACTGCAGAAGACAAAACTGCAGCCAAAGCAGACTCAGTTGCAGTGACTAATGGCTGTCAGGCTGGAATGTGGCAGAAGTTAAGATGCCTTTTATGTGCAGTTCCTCTACACTGGATTCTAGTTATGGGTGGGGGTGCTTTGAATAAAACTTAACTGATAAGTGTAGCCCCCCCACCCCCGACCGAAATCACCTCATCATGAAAAATGGGATATTTTCCCTTGGAAAGAATGTAAACAGGTAGGCTGAGTAATAGGCTCTTCCTCCAATTGTGTCTTCAGTTATACCAAGGGTGAACCAAGCTTTGTGGGAACGAACTGTGGACTCAAATGTTGCATTACAGGGTCTTTTCATGTGACTACACAAATAAGAACACTCTGTGTCCCCTTACCATCTCGTTATGGGTAGGCCACGTCGTACAGTGCTAGTATGGTCAAGAGCAGAGTTGGGTACAATTTGAGGCTGTTCACATGAACAGGCAAGAACGGGCCAAGGCAGACACGTCCCAGCCCCCAAACCTCCATGGAGGCTTTACACACAGGGCTTCTGCCCCGAATCTCCTTCAGAAGAGAGAGTGTGTGTTCACACACCAGCCAAACTTACCTCAAAGTCCCTTCGAGATTTTTGGATACACTCCACACACAAGCCAGGCTCTGTGATGCAAATTCTAACTTATCTCGACGTATGTATGGGTTTTTAAAATGCTGGTTTTAAGTAACTTTTTCTGAAAATGCTGGAGCAAATGGGAGAAACACTGACATCGAATCATTAGCATGATAAGAGGCATGCTCTCTTCAGCAATGCAGATCTATCTCTGCAGGAGCTCTCCCCCCACCCCACCCCCATTGGCTAGAAGGAAAACAAGGAGCATGTTATGTGGACTTGTTTCAAAAGAAAACCGAGAACAGAGGGGAGGGGCTGCTTCCCTCAATGCCGTGAGTGTACTTCCAAGCAGCTTCACTCAACATTTACCCCCAAAGCCTGAAGCCAAGTGCAAATAACTCCCTAGGGAAGCCGACAACCATCTGGGCACACAATAAGCGTGCCCAGTGAGGAAGGAGGAATTGTCTGCCAGGAAGGTAACTTTTAGCAGCCTTCCCCACACAGTAGCCCTCTCAGTTGGTGATTGACGTGGTGATTCTCTTTATTTAGCAGGGGGAGAGTCACTGTCCCTATCTACCCCCAGCACAGTACCTCTAGTGACTGTTGCTGGTGTCTTCCTTACATTGCTTTTAGATTGTGAGACCTTTGGGGACAGGGATCCATCTTATTTATTTATTATTTCTGTATGTAAACCACTTTGGAAACTTTTATTGAAAAGCAGTATATAAATATTTGTTGTTGTTGTTGTCACGTAATCGTGAGAACGGGCTCTTTAGCTATGCTGCCAAGTACAATATATCAATTGATGTAAGAAGCACAAATATTGCAAATAAAGCTGGCAATTTCCCTTTGCAATTTGGCATCTAGGATTTGAGCTTGGGACCGATCAGAGACTTTTCCATGCAACAATGAACTCCAACCCAGCCCAGTTCTGCTAATAATGAGTAACCATAGTTTCTGTTGCTTTCAGAAGCAATGGACACTATGCCATCGTTTCTTTGTTTTGATCAGTTGCATCTCAAGAGGTAGGATTGCCAATCAGACATTATTTTTCTGATCAGCCACTGTTCCAGCAGGTAACCAGTACTAGTCTGAAAATCCAGTCAAAATGCTGATGCGGCATCATGGACTCTAGTGAGCAATTGGCCACACAGTCAAATATACAGCACCACAGTCCAGCCATTCCACATTTTCCTTACAAGCATCCACAAGTCCATGTTCCATCAGAACAATATTCAAACTACTCCTAGAACACATAGGACCAGAAGCACTTGCAAAGGACAAGTTGTGAGTCCCTCCGAGGGCACAGGATACAATCACCTTGTGGGTCTAGGTCTGATCATTGCCTGGAGGGATAACTGCCTGGGAGCCCCATATAACACCCCCCATTGGGTTTCATGATGGACAAAAGGCAGGATAGACTGAAATAAATGAATATTTTTGTAGCAAGGGCCCAGAGAGGTTTGCTTTGGGATGAATGGCCTGGCTGTGGTGCTTTGTGCCCAGCAAAGCATCACAGCTGGGGAGAGAAAGGCTGGACTGACTCCTTTGGAGTAAGGCTGTGCATGTTGCTTTACATGTGTGGGCCACCCAATATTTAATACTACTAGCTGGGCCAGGCGCAGAGCATCTGCACCTCCAGCTGGCCCACCCACAGCCGCAGCCTTTTCCTCCCACCCCCACCCCCTGCTGGCCTGCCCGGCTTTCAGGCCAGTCCATTTCTCCCCCTGCCCGCTTCTCGGCTCCACCGTGCTTTCTGGCCGGCGGGCCGGCTTCTTCTTCTCCCCTTCTCCGCCCCCTCCCCCGGTGCTTTCTGGCTGGCAAGCCCACCACCTCTTCCCACCTGCCCGCCAACTCCTGGCAGTGGCCTCATGCTCCCCACCCCACGGCCGGTCTGCCGCCACCTGCTCCTGCTCCCGGCAGCCAGGCCGGGCCAGCCCACCACCGCCTCCTGCTCCCGGCATAGCTATTTTCTCCCCGTCGCTATCCTACCTGGCAGCTGTTTGTGAACTCTCATGAGAGCTCCCATGCATGGGATTAGCAACGGGTATGCCTTGGAGAATTAACTATATAGATATTTATGTCATAACATCATCAGCTCAGTCCCTGGAATAGGAGAGGCCCCAAACATGATAGATAACACAGCCAACAGTCATTGCTGAATGGAATCCACAGGAGGGGCATCATTAGAGGGTGGCCCAAGAGGCATGGGCCTCCAATCAATTGCTCGGAGCTCCGAATCTCACCAGCCACCTTCCTCCTCCACAACTTCTTCTGGGAAGGGAGAGCAGCAGTGGAGGCACCTGAGAGAGAACATGAGAGCATGAGAGAGAACTCCTAACCTCACCTAGCTCCCTCATGCTTCCACTTCCATAGGTGTGGTATTATAATATTAGAAACTTTTAAAAAATATATATGTAATTATTCTTGGGGGTGGCGGTGATGATTGAGTTTCATTATCAAAAGAGGGGCTGTGGTCCCAGGCCTCAGATCTTTTAAGTACCTAGCGATGGTACTTTAAAAATCCATTGGTACAACAACAAGGGATGGGGCTGCAGCTGTAGAGCATCTGCTTTGCATGCAGAAGGTCCCAGATTCAATCCCAGGCATCTCAAGTAGGGCTGGGAAAGACTCCTGCCGGAAACCTTGGAGAGCCGCTGCCAGTCAGTACAGTATAAACAATACTGAGCTAGAGGGACCAATGATCTGACTTGGTATCAGGCAGCTTCATATGTTCCTTCCTATGTAACTTCAGCCTGTAGGCCCAAATGGAACTAGTCTGATGTCCTTTCTCTTCCTCATTATCAGTCTGCTTTTCCCCCTCCCATGCCTTGAAATAACAGATTGAACCACTCCAACCCAGTTTTGACTTTCATATGATATATACATTTCCCTACATAAATGACCCGCTTATGAAATTGAATATGCAGTCAAGGAAAAGCTAAATTGTTTTTCCAGTGATCACAATTAAGTTGTTTGAAATCAGATGTGGCTGAAAAGCAAATCTATAATATTGCTGGCACTGCAAGGAAACTGCTGTTAACAGGAGGAAAATGTATTGGGCAAATTTGGTGGTGTTGTTTTCTTCGTTGAAACTGTAATTAATGTGCATCCGATGTACCAAGCAAAGGGGGAAATACAGTCCTTGCAGCAGTTAGAATGCATCTCATTAGCACTGAAACTACTGTGTCGTCAAAATACATTATGTTCCACTAAAAAAAAAATTAAAAAAATGTGTAATTGAATTCCCATCAAAGCATAGTTCATCTAAATCAAATCAGACTGTGCTCAGGCTGTAGCTCATTTGAGCTGTGGATGGAAATTAGGATTCATTAAAATACCTTCAAGTAATTTGAGCAAATGCAAAGGCAGGTTTGAAGTTGAAGGGGGAAGGGAAAGGAAGGAATTTGTGGCTTTGTGGTTGAATCCTGCAAGCACGGATGCAAATGCAGCTGCAGTAATGAACAGTAATTTCTGCAGAAAGTGAGATGAATCCACTGGGGAAATACTAAGTTCTACGGGAGAGCTCCAGTATGCAAACTTACTGACAGAGAGTGGCAGTTCCGCACACAGCACACCCCCAGGTGTGAAGATTTCAAACAGGGCCTATGGGAGCATTCCTCAGCCTCTCAATTCAGATTTGTCCAAATATATCAGTTTACCGTCCCAATTCCACTACTTATCCATTGCAGATAGCACTGTGTTATGAAAGCAGCAGAAACAATCGGAGACCCTTCCCTGCTTAAGTAGGAACTATTGCTTTGTTACGAAAAAAACACCCCTATCTGGAAGATATAGGGCAACTGCCCTAGAGTACTCTGTAGTGGGGGAAAATGCACTAATTCACATGAGGCATCTCTTGCCTTATATGCTGCATTAGAGGCAAGGGGCAAGGCATAGCTACAACTGAACAAGGGGATACAAATGTCCCTGGGCCTGTGACGGATGGGGGTGTGTATGGCTGGGTGTAGCTCCCCTTCGCACTTCTCTGCAGAAGTAGTGGGGGCAGGGACATCTTCAATTTTTGTCCCAGAGCCCACTCCAGCCTAGCAAGAGATTGATTCTTTGGTTGGTATACATTAATCAACCAAGCATCCCAGATCCAAGGTGGCTCAGTTCAAATAATACTTTTCTCGCTAGGGTTGCCAACATTGTGTTGGCCAAAACTGGGACACTGCGGGTGGGGGCTGGGGGCAGAGGGCAGGGCCACCTAGGGGCAGGACTTGCATTCACTCCACCCCACCAGGTGGCAACCGCCAGGCGCACTTACCTGGTGGTGGTCACCAACACCAGGTACAGATGGCGGCTGGCAGCTGCTCTTGCATGGCGGTGGTGGAGCAGGGGGGGATGGCAGCACAAACTCCTCCCACCTCCCAACTAGATGAACTTTGCAGGCACATGCATGCCACTGTTCTCGGGGCGGGCGCACTGAAGGCAAGTCACTGCAGGCAGAGCTTGGGAGAAGGTGGAGAAGAGTCCCTACCCGACCCACCTTCCTCTCCCAAATGAGGCAATCTGGGCCGGTTTCAGGCTTCTGCGCATGCACATGCATACTTCCCCGCTGGAAGTTGGGACATCCCGCACAGTGCAGGACAGTTAGCAAACCTATTTCTCCCTAAACCAGGTGGCTATAGGCTACCTCCAGCATCAGAGGCAAGATGCCTCTAAATACCAGTTGCAGGGGATAAGCAGCAGGAGAGAGGGCATGTGCTCACCTCTTGCCTGTGGCCTCTCCGAGGCAATTGGTGGGCCACTGTGAGAAAAAGGATGCTGGACTAGATAGGCTTTGGGCCTGATACAGTCGGGCTGTTCTTATGTAAAAGAGGGAATGGGTGATTTTAAAAATGGGACGTGCTCAGAATGGGATGTGCTCAGAACCTTACAAGTTCTTCACATGTTCTAATATCCTCCCGTGATGTTCCCATATCGTGCGGCAAGGATGACTCACCCGAACCACCTCTCCACACGCAATTCAAATACTAGTTTAAACTAGTATACTAGTTAAAACTAGTTAAAACTAGTATACTAATTAAAACTAGTATTTGAATTGCGTGTGGAGAGGTGGTTCGGATGAGTCATCCTCGCCGCACGATGAAGGAACATCACAGGAGGATATTAGAACATGTGAAGAATTTGTAAGGTTCTGAGCACATCCCATTCTGAGCACATCTGAGTATTGGGGTCATGAGTATTGAGTATTCTGAGTATTGGGGTCATGTGTAAAGCAGCAGCTTAAACAAACCACCCCTCTCCCACATGATAAAGGAACAGGCCAGGATGAAGTCAGGATGTGCAGGGGAAATGTAAGGATGTGCACACTCTCAGCACGTCCTCCTCTGTTAGTTGTGTAGGCCAGTTCAGGAGGGGAAAGTATTGTCCAAACTGACCCAGTCAGAGCCAAATGGTGCAGTGCAGGGATTCCCAACCTGTGGTACTCCAGATGTTGCTGAACTATAACATCCACCATCACCAACTACAATTTATTGTGGCTGGGGATTGAGGGAGTTGTAGTTCAGCAACATCTGGAGTACCACAGGTTGGGAAACTCTGGTGTAGTGGATAGAGTGTTGAGGTCAGTTGGGGGGAAAACTTAGTTCTAATCCATCCTTAGTCATGAATATTACTGGGTGACCTTGGACCAATGACTCATCCTAATATAGTTCATAGGGTAATTATATGGGCAAGGTGGAAATATTGCCCAGATACTCACTCTCTCTCTCTCTCTCTCTCTCTCTCTCTATCTATCTATCTATCTATCTATCTATCTATCTATCTACATATTCCACTAAAATGTACCTAAGGCTAAACCCATGTGTGGCAGCTTTCACAAGAGTTTGTGAGCAAGCTGCTGGGAGGGGGAAAGGAAAGCAACAGTGGCAGCGGCAAAGATGAGGCAAATGAGCAGGCAGGTGGGGAGATAAAGTAGCAGGGAGAAGAAAGCAGCGGGGGGAGGGGGGAGGAACAGGTGACCAGCGGGGGGGGCGGAAATGGGTGACTGGCAAGTGGGAGGGAGGCAAACGGGTTTCTGGCAAATGGGGGGAGGAACTGGTGAGTGGGGGGGAGGGAAGAACAGGGGAGGAACAGGCAAGCGGGGGGAGCCAAAGGCTGAATGCACTAGCACACAGATGCTCTGTGCAGGTTCAGCTACTATTGATTATTATTCATTTATTTTAATTATTTATTTATCATATTTTTATACCTTCTGATATGTAAATCTCTAGGCAGTGTACACATTTCAATATTAAAAACCACAGATTAAAACACAATACAAACAATATAAAACAAATTATTAATATTAAAATTCGAATTAAAAGCTTGCGAGAACAGGAAAGTCTTGAGGTTCTTCCTGAAAACAAACAGAGGAGGAGATGCTCTTATTTCAGCAGGGAGCATATTCCAAAGTGCTGGGGCAGCCACAGAGAAAGCCCGGTCCTATGTCGCCAGCAGACAAGCTGGTGGCAACGGCAGCCAGACCTCTCCAGAAGATTGTAAAAGGCGGGCAGGTTCATGACAGAGGAGGTGCTCTCTTAAATAGCTGGTCCCAATTCCTTAAGGGCAACCAGTGTAGTTCTTTCAATTATATGGTCCCTTCGTGTTATCCCAGATACCAATCTGGCTGCCACATTCTGTACCAATTGTAGTTTCTGGATTACATAAAAAGGCAGCCCCACGTAGAGTGCATTACAGTAGTCAAGTTATATCAGTGCAATCCATGTCCCTGCTAGCTGAGCAAAGAGACATATTTTAAAGTAGTGACTCTCTTACATTAAGTGGGGAAAGAGCAAGTGTCCCTATCCAACCCTAGCCCAGCATCCCTCCAGTGGCTGTTGCTGGTGTCTACCTAGTGGGGATTTTTTAGACTATGAGACATTTTGGAACAGGGAATCACCTTATTCCTTTTTTTTTTAATGTGAACTGACTCGTTTGGAAATATTTTTGTTGAAAAGTGGGATATAAATATCCATCATCATCATCATCATCATCATCTAATAAATAATAATATGATAGTGATTGTATTATAGACCATAGTGTCTGTTTGAGACACACAGCTGTAGACAAGTGGTCTACAAGTGCTGTACATAAGGAAATAATTTGAAAACTACATTTCAACAGTAGTATAACAGTTTTAAATGACATCAAAACAGTAGCAAACACAATGTTGAACAACATGGCTGAAGTAATTAACATGAAAATGTTGACTAATTTACTGGTAGCTACTGCCAAAATGTCAATAGCCCATTATTGGAATAAGATCAGTATCACCATTTCTTCCTGAATGTTTTTGTCAAATCTGGGACACTGCTGTTCTGACTAAAATGACATATACAAACTTTTGAAGAATGCATGACACAAAACAAATGTATACAAAAATGAGCCACATTCAAGTCATTCTGGAGTGATGAAGTATAAAATAATATTAAACCTTTAGCCACTTTCCCCCTTAGTGCAGTGTGGGGTTGTTTTTTGGTTTTTTTAAAATCCTTTTAACTACTGTATGATGAATAGTGGTTTGAATGATATAATTATTTTTAAGCATCATCCATCCAACTAGTTTCCTTGTAGAGTGAAAATGTCTCCACCTACCTCCAAAAATAGACCTGGGAAGAAGGAACATGTTTAAGTTTGTCAGGGGAACATATTCCATAGCTCTAACACCATCACAGAAAAAGTGCTATCCTTGTTGGATGACAACTTGACTTCACTAGAAGATGCATCCTGGAGCAAGGACCCATTGGCAGATCTTAAAACTTTAGAGGATTCTTGGAATGCATGTGTGTAGCAGATTGCAGTCTCCATCATATACCCATGAGTTCAGGGTAGTCGCTCTTGTAGGATCAGTTTCTTTTGGTGGAGAGAACTGTGGAGATTTACGGAGTCTTTGAAATAACCTGTTTATTTATATGTATACAAGTTTAGCATATGTTATAGGAATGTTCACCTAATGTTCATCCCACAGCACCATCAAATTCGATCTCTAAAATCCGGTTCTCACATCACAACAATGAATCTATGGAGATTTGGCTAGACATACACACCATGATGCCAAAAGGCTGTGGTGGGGCGGGGGGGTTGTACACCTGGTGCCCTGCCATATGGGGTGTGTGTGTATGTGTGTGTGTGCATGCGCACGTGCGTGCATGCTTAGCAGTAATTTCCAGTAACACCCTTAAAGGCAAAGCTCCACATTTGGCTGAAGAACAATCATCAGGAGCTTTCCCACATGGGGGCTTTACCCCGAATCTCCTGCGGGAGGCAGGATGTGTGTTCTCACTACTGCCAGATTCCTGCGGAGGTCAGTTTGATGTATTTGGAAGCACCCCACACACAAATCGGGCTTTTCCTGATGGATTTCAGCTCATCCCGGTTTATTTCCGAGTTTTTAAAATGCCGGTTTTCAGCGAAGTTTCCTGGGAAATCCGATGCAAAGCCCTGACATCAGTGTTTACATTTACATAAGAGCAAGTCAGGCCTATGGAATGCAAAAACAAAGCTGACTAGTGGCCTTGCGTTCAACCCTGAGGCAAAGAGTTGAAAACCCAGTTTTCAGGCTTTTGGCTCTAGTTTGTTTTTGGAGGGAAGAGATCTGGGAGGAGGATTTGCAGTCTTTTGCAGAAATGAGCATTCCCTTGCATGCCATCCAGGCTGGGATAGGGGTGCAAAAGCAGAGGCGATGCTGGCGACGTCTGTGTCTGTGTCTGTGTCTGTGTGCTGGGGTCTTGGGGTGGGGGGTGGGGGCAGAATAGTAAGCCAGGGATGATGACTAACAGGCAGTCTGATCCACAAACCAATTAAGCAGGTAGGTGTGTGTGTGTGTGTGTGTGTGTGTGTGTGTGTGTGTGTAGACTTCAACAGAGTCAGATCACAGAGGGTGTTTTAATTAGTAAACCCTTGGGGAAAGGGAGTCCTGGCATCCCACTTCCTCTAGGAAGCCATTGGCCACAAGAAAAACACAGAAGTGAGCTGTGTGTGAGCCTACACAAAAGAAATCCCGCAGTAGAGAGGGGAGGGACTGCTTCCCTAATGCTGGGAGTTTCAATTGAAGTGGCTTCCCTCATTGGATACTCTGAGAACTGGAAGTCCTGTGTGGGAAAGCTTCAGAGGATGCACTAGTACAGAATAGCTAAACTAGCCCTGGGTAGACCAGTAAAGAGCAGAGAAACCAAGTGACAGAAGTCAGCTGCCAAAGATGAGCAAATGGAAAAGGAAGAAAATAAATGTGCAATCTCAGGGAATGAAAGTGCTTCAGAAAAAAATGACAGGGCCTATTTACCGATGGATTTATGCCATCTGTGGGAGTTAACATCTCTAGTGCATGACAATAATATGGGATGCTTGACCTTTTTCAGGAGTGATCCACTCATTGATGCCTTTTCTTGAGCAATTTTGTACTCTCCTGGTTTACCTGTCATCTGCCTGGAGGCATCAGTCTGCTCCCTCAACAACCAGCAGGGAGACAACAATATCGCCTTATTAAATGATGATTAGACAAGGAGCGTCGGTCACCCTCTGATATTCATGAGAGTGGATTGCATTACAGTGACAGGCAGCCTTCAGCAAGCCCTGAAACACAGTCTTAATTGGCAATGTGCCGAAATGGCTGAGCAGGAATAGGATGTCAAGAGAAGTCTTAACCAGGGGGTTGGTTGAAGAGCAGTGACAGAATAAATCAAAAAGCTAATAGATAGATTAAGTAGGACAGAGATGGGCAAATACTGTTTCTATTTCACCCTCTGGTCTTTGACATTTTGATCATTTTCCCCCTCATATAGATGTGCAAAATTGACTTGAAATTTTTTGTTAATCTTATTGCAAGTCTTACTTTCCACTTCTCTTCACTCCTTCCAATCTGGCTTCTACCCTCTGTACTCCACCTGTGATCTCAACAAGGGGCAGTTTCAGTGATCTTCTCAGACCAAATATAAAAATCTCAACTCTGTCATGCTTCAACTTCTCTGCTGTTTTACACAGTTGATCAGCATCTTCTTCTGGGCTCTCTCCATGCCTTAGGTTTCTACATGACTGTTCATAGCTGGTTCTCCTATTTGTCAGATAAGCTTTTTCAATCTTTCTGCTAGGATAAGTTCCCTTCTGCCTTGACCCTCTCTGTCATGGTCCCTTGGGGTTCTGTTATTCTTCCCTTGGTCTTCTTTCTCTATGCTCTCTCCTCGGGTGACCTCATCAACTCCCATGGTTTCTAGTTCCAACTACACAGTGATGACATCTGGCTGTAGCTCTGTACCCTAGACTACTTTCCCCCATCCTCACCTGCTTGTTAAGCATCTCATTGCTATCTCAGCTTATCCAAGAGCTAAGTATTTCTTCTTCTGCCTAAGCTTTACTCTTCTTGATTGCTCTCCACATCCCTCAGCAACATCACCAGAAGAACCAGATACAAAGCTTTGACTTTATCTTTGATTCTTTTCTCTTTTCTCCCTACATTCAATCCATTGCCAAGTTATGTTGCTTCTCATAAGAACAGCCCTGCTGGATCAGGCCCAAGGCCCATCTAGTCCAGTATCCTGTTTCACACAATGGCCCACCCTGGACTACATTGCAACAGTCCCCTCATTCTCATATGTTCTCCTCAGGTAAACATTTGGTTCACATTCTGGTAATCTCCCATCTTGACTGCTGCAATCATTTTTCTCTCTGGCCTTCATCATTCACACTTCATTGTTCCATCACCCAGACAACCATGTGAAGTCCCTTCTCAGATCCCTTCACTGGCTTCCCATCTCCTTATCGAGCACAGCCCCCTTGCCCTTACTTCTAAAACTTTTCATAACCTAGCCTTACCCTCTCTTGCCTGTGACTCTCCTCCATCTCCATCTCCACCTTCAGCTGCCTCAAAACCACCTGCTCTCTCTATCATGACTCTGTCCATTGTCCCTTGCTGCCCTCTCCTATGGGAGGAGAGCTGGTCTTGTGGCAGCAAGCATGAATTTTCCCCTTTGCTAAACATGGTTTTGCCTTTTAATGGGAGACTACATTTGAGCGCTGTAAGATATTCCCCTTAGGGGATAGGGCCTCTCTGAGAACATCATCTGCATGCTTGAATGCGGAAGGTTCCTCCAAGTTCCCTCCCTAGCATCTCCAGACAGGGCTGAGAGAGACTCCTGCCTGCAGCCTTGGAGAAGCCACTGCTGGTCTATATAGACAATACTGAGCTAATTGACCAATGGCCCCACTTGGTAGAAGGCAGCTTTCTATATTCCTCTAAGCATGTAATTCCTTCTCTGAAAAAGTACCATGGTGTCACCTCTCTCTTTCTTCAAAATCTTCTTCAAAACCCACCTTTTCTGCATGGTCTTGGGTTTATCCTGTCTCCAAATGGGATATGAGGCAGACACGTCAGGGTCTGGGACAAGGTGGGAAGATCTTATGACCCCCAACTCCAGGCAAGCTTTGCCACTGGGACCCCACACAGCAAGAGAACCAGGGGAACCCAAGCCAGCTTCTCCACGATGCCCCGATGATCAGAGGCGTAACTAGGGAAAACGGCGCCTGGGGCAAGCACTGAAATTGCCCCCCCCCCCGCCGCCCCCCCAACATACATCTGACTGACACACATGGGTTTTTTCCTCACAACAACCCTGTGAAGTTGCCTTGTATCTCAAACATCAGAATTATGATGCAATGAATGATGATACATCCCACATTACACTTAGGTTTTTCCTCACAACAACCCTTTGAAGTTGGCTTGTATCTCAAACATCAGAATTATGATGCACTCAATGATGATACATCCCACATTACACTTAGGTTTTTCCTCACAACAACCCTTTGAGTGACTGTATGTATTTTTAAAAAAACAAAAACCAAGGAAATCCAGAGTAATTCAAGGAGGAGGGACCAGGGTGATAGTGCTAAAGACTCCTTATTCTCCTGCTGTTAAAGAAAGACTCCCCTTTTCCAAAACCGCGCGCTATACACCAGAAAAGGTTTCAAATGGAGGGGGAAAGCAGCGAGATTGAAGTGGGGGGGCGGCACCAAGGGGTTGGGCTGCTGCTCGTACTCGTAGTCATGTAGACAAGGCTGAGAGATGCAGGCGGGGAGGAAAGAGAAGTGGCAGAACGGGCGGGCGGGGAATCGGGGATTGGATTGTTGATAAGAATAAGATGAGGCATGGCAAGTCAAGTGAAGACATGACACGCGACAGAGAAGAACACACACCTTGTTGTGACCACACCACATCGGCTTTAATTATGAGTCTCGAGGTCTGGTTCCTCCACCCAGCCGCCGCCGATTCCGAATCCTTTCTTGGGTGTCCGTGTGTCCTCCTGCCTGTGTGCGCCTGCAGCCCCAGCCCACCCCAGCAACTCACGAGCAGAAGGTGAGCCGAGCTGGGAGGACGGACGGGACGCACGCATGCACAGTGCGACTCGGCACGCCGGCCGAGTCGCACGTGCGTGCCTGACTAGAGACACGGCAAGCCACTAGAGGGCCTCTTTCTGACTTTCTGGCTGGCGATTGGCGAAGTTCCGGGACCGTGGTCGAAGCAAGGCAAGCAGCAGGAAACTAGGCACCCGCCGGGCCGCCACCACGGCGCCAAGCCATGGGGGGGCGGGCGCGGAAGGGGCCACTCGTGGTGGAGGGGGCGCCGACGCGCTCCCTTGATTGCTGGAATTTTTAAAAAAAAAAATTAAAAAATTTTTTTTTGGATCGGTGAGGGTCATGGTGGCGCCCCCCATGTGGCCCACAAAGATGGCGCCCGGGGCACGTGCCCCCTGCCCCCCCATCGTTATGCCTCTGCTTGATGATGCAGCCCTGTCTTCGTACTCTGACTCAGAATAGTCCCCTGAGTATCTGTCAGTCCTAGTACACATTCCCCAATTTCTCAGGAGCCCGTGCTTAGAAAACTGGGCAAGGCCACTAGAAGCAACAGATCCTTCTCTAGGGAAAGGATGGGGCCTATTTACAGGCGAAACTCGGAAAATTAGAATATCGTGCAAAAGTCCATTAATTTCAGTAATGCAAATTAAAAGGTGAAACTGATATATGAGACAGACGCATTACATGCAAAGCGAGATAAGTCAAGCCTTAATTTGTTATAATTGTGATGATCATGGCGTACAGCTCATGAAAACCCCAAATCCACAATCCCAGAAAATTAGAATATTACATGGAACCAAGAAGACAAGGATTGTAGAATAGAACAATATCGGACCTCTGAAAAGTATACAGTGTACTGTGCTTGATTGGCCAGCAAACTCGCCTGACCTGACCCCATAGAGAATCTATGGGGCATTGCCAAGAGAAGGATGAGAGACATGAGACCAAACAATGCAGAAGAGCTGAAGGCCGCTAATGAAGCATCCTGGTCTTCCATAACACCTCATCAGTGCCACAGGCTGATAGCATCCATGCCACGCCGCATTGAGGCAGTAATTGCTGCAAAAGGGGCCCAAACCAAGTACTGAATACATATGCATACTTATACTTTTCGGAGGTCCGATATTGTTCTATTCTGCAATCCTTGTCTTCTTGGTTCCATGTAATATTCTAATTTTCTGGGATTGTGGATTTGGGGTTTTCATGAGCTGTACACCATGATCATCACAATTATAACAAATTAAGGCTTGACTTATCTCACTTTGCATGTAATGCGTCTGTCTCATATATCAGTTTCACCTTTTAATTTGCATTACTGAAATTAATGGACTTTTGCACGATATTCTAATTTTGCAAGTTTCACCTGTACTCTGCCTAGGGTCAGCCATAAAAATTAGCAAACTGCTCCAAGCAACCACTGGAGCAACATTCCTCTTATGCTGCTAAACTCAGCTCTTGTGTGTTCCTGCACAAAGCTAGTCAAGGTCCTGACCCCTTTCCCCTTGGAACTGCCTAAGGGCTGTGACCCTCCGATATTCCTTCCCTGCCTCCATGGAGACCTTGATTCTATCTACAGCAGGATGATCCTCACCAGGGGCATAGGGAGCTCACTGGCAGCTCGGAGACAAGGTCCCAGCGGTAGCTCCGCATTTTTGCATGCTAGCCTGCATGCCCAGACTACACACCCTGTGTCAGCATCAACGCAGAAGGCATGGCCAGTACTGGGGATGAGATCACTCAGCCCCACAGCAGAGTTGTCTCCCCAGTCAGCAATTCATTGAACCGATGGCAGGGAACCCGTTTCTCTGCCTCAGAAAAAGAGCTCCCTGCCAGGAATTCAACAAACCACTGACTGGGAAGATGACTCTGCAGTGGGGCTGAAGGCCACATCTCCGTAAGTGGCCATGCTCCCTGTGTGAACAATGCCGGGGACATGGCCACTGCCTGGGAGACGGTGGACTCCCAATCCTACGCAGTCAACTTTGAGCAAGGCAGGGAAGGAAGCCCCAAACCAGCCAGCATTTCAGTAAACACGGGCTGGGAGTTATTCACACATGGCTTCATGCCGTGGGGTATCTGAAGAGTGAACCTGCTTCGCAGCAGATTCGCAAGGTGTTTAATTTGGGGAATTAAACTGACAGTTCACATAGCCATCGGCTCCTCCACACACTCCCTGGCAGATCTTTTTCCTGTGCGTTCCCACCAACTTGCTCCGGGTTTTTCCTCCAACCAATCACAAATCACACCACAGAAGAGGAGGCGAGAGAGGTTGTGGGTTTTTTTTTTTAAGTTTGACAGCTAAAAGCAGAAGGACGGCGTGATGAGTTGCCAAGCACCTGGATCAAACAGCAGGTCACTTAACCCTTGCCTTTGTGAGTGACTGCCTTCATCACCTCATGTTCCCCCCGCGCGCGCGCACCTAATGGAATCAGCTCAGACAAAAAAGGGCTCAGGTTACATCCATTCTGCATATCTAAAGCCTATGTAAAACATAGGAAGACACACATTTTGCAGTTTGCATTTAACTCAGGATTTTCTCCCTCCACACTTTCTGGATTCCCTTCACAGAGTATCACCAATCTGCAATAAAACCTCCCCCTGCCCCACCCTCCACTTGCAATTGCAAATCACTTAGAGAAGACCATACCCCAAACAGCTGTCAAGATCCTCTTCATTGAGTTTTGGAAAATGCCAGATTACTGGTATGGCCACCCCACACATCACAGAGAAACTGCGGGACATAACAGAAGCCCCGGTGTTCTTTTGTTTTTGTTTTTCAAAAGCCGTTGAAACTAGAGGATTTTTTAAAAGCAGGACATATTTTGGGCTAAGCCAGAATGTGCAGCCTCTATTTGGGGGGAAACAGAGTCCTGTCTGTCCTAGTCCCTGATAGCCCACACAGACTTCGGGGTAAATCCAGCTAATATGGACACACTCCATTCCGAAGGAGATTCAAAATAAAAGCCCTGTCTGTTAGTTTTAGACTGTAAACTCCTTGGGTGCAAGGGCCTGTCTGGGGTTGGGTTGGGGGTTTTTTGCCTATGTAATATTAACACTATTTATTTATTTATTTATTTATTTATTTATTTATTTATTAGATTTATATACCGCCCTTCCAAAATGGCTCAGGGTGGTTTACGACACAATAAAAACAATTAAAACAAGTTAACAGTTAAGATCAAACTATAAAGACAGAATGAAACCAATTAAACAATTCAAACAGCTAAAAAACCCTGGAAAATCAGGGCAGCAATTTAAAACAATTTAAAACAGTTTGTCAATCATTTAAAAACCCTGGAAGGCCAGGCCAAACAGATAGGCTTTAAGGGCTCTCCTGAAGGACAGTAATGATCTTAAATTATGGATTTCTGCCGGGAGTGCATTCCACAGCCCAGGAGCAGCTACAGAGAAGGCCCGCCTCTGAGTCTTTAAGATTTTTATCAGCAGAGGGCTATGTGATGGTGATAAAGCTGTCCTCAAACAAATTTGTGAGCACGAGAAAAGGAAGATATGCACTACATATGCATCTTCTTTGACCTATGAGAAACACTTATCTCAAACGAGTTGTGTGGAATGATAATGAACATCCAAAACCTTTATGCATACATGCACCAAACAGTTTTCTAGATTTTATCCAGACCACATGAACTTTCTCTATCCCTGGCCCTGGGAAAATGTGTATCCTGAACTAAGTCCTATTGATTTAAATAAGGCTTATTTCTAAATAAGTGGACTTGCAGCCTTGGACTGCAAAATGGACCTTTCTGCCATCAAACACTACTTTTGCCAATAGGACAGCATTTTCATTTCCAAGTTGTCAAAATCTGAAAGAGATGAATTTGAAATGGTGACAAAAACCTTTCAGGAGTTCTTTTAATGTTTGGCTTTAAAAAATGCAATAACCTATCTTGAGCCTTGGGGAAAGGATGGGACAGAAATAGAAATCAATAAAGAAGCAAATAAAAACTATTGGGGGGAAACCCTGAAAAGTGAGATCACCCTGAAAAGTAAGATTGCTGCTCAAGGAGCTCCATTTATGTCTGAAATGAAGAAAGGCTTTCTCTGCATGTGAAATTCATGACAGAAGGTTGGATTGGTCACCAAATTGTTTGTTAAGCTCCCAGTAGAGAGCTGTGGCATGGCAGCTAGACCTGGAAGGGATCTGGGAGAGCAGGCTCACCACTTAATGAGAAGTAGAGGAAGGACAGGCCAGCTACAGAGAAAGCACATTTGACAGTACTGGAAGCCATTCAAAATAGCAACTTGGCTTTTTTTTTTTCTTGTAATGGTGGTGGCTGTGGTAGTGGTAGCAGCTAGGTGAAAATCAGAACTTCACTCCTCCTAGTAAAGGCAGATGGACTGGAAATGATCTGCAGTAGAAACTGCTGGGGGTAATATAGCAGAGTAATTAAGGAGCTAACTCACTCCCATTACAGCAGACATTAACAGAGTCTCAGGGGCAACAGCTTGTAAATGATAAGCATCGAGGTTCATGTAAGGTTCTTCCTTATTCAGAAGTCCATGATGATAGGAAAGACCTATATCTAACCACTGGCTACATAGTGGTCAGAGAGAGAGCTAGAAGCATTCTGGGAAGAAGAAGGAGGAGGAGGAGGAGGAGGTCACTCTCAGGAAGTTCCTGAGTACATTCTATCAATAGAGGGGTCATAAGAGGCAGAGAGAAACAGGAAAGAGGAGACCCTATCTATCTCTACTCCCAATGCCCCTAGTGGTCATAACAGTTACTGGTGCAAAAGGTTGATGCCATCTGGAGTTGGATCTCCAACAGAAACATCAGACAAGGAAAGGGGGCAGGAAGAAAAATGACACAGCACCAAGTCAAGTCTGAAGAAGAGGGGAAATTCCCAAAGGTGTTGATAAATCTTTAATAAATAATGTATTCAGTGTCTCCTGACATATTTCAAACATAAGATGCTCTTCTTCAGAGGCAACTTATGTAATTATCATTAATCAAAGTATCTTCTGCTTGATTTTCTCTCTGGGGATAATATGCGGATAATAATATTTGCTTACCTTTTGTTTTAAGGATAACAGCAAGCATTTGACAAAGTCTCCCATGAGATCCTTGTTGACCAGTTGGTAAATGGGGACTAGATGATGCTACTGCTAGGCTAAGAGAGACTCCTGCCTGCAACCTTGGAGAAACCACTGCCAGTCTGTGTAAACAATAATGAGCTAGATGGACCAATGGTCTGACTTGGTATAGGCAGTTTCCTATGTTCCTATGGATTACCCATATTTACCCAAATATATGACAACTCTGAATTTTAGATGACCCCCTTAAAACAGAGGTTAAATAAACCTTAAACGTATTTACCCAAGTGGAACAAGACTGAATTTACTACTCTGATTTTAAGATGATCCCTCAATTGCTAACATCAAAGAACTTGGGGAAAACCTAGTCTTGGATTCAGGTAAATACAGTAACAAATGGTTGAACAACCATATTCAGCAAGTACTGCTTAATGGCTCCATGCTATCCTGGAGAGAATTATTGAGTGGAGTGCCAGTACACTCTGTTCTGGGCCCTATGCTGTTCAACATTTTTCATAAATGGTCTTGGAGTAGGCTGCTGGAGAAAGGATGAGAAACTCTGGTTCCTTCCTTTACATTTCCCAACCTTGCTCACTCCCAGATCTTTGCCCCTTGGCTTAGCAGGAACTGGCAGATAATCTGCCAGATCTTGCCTTGGGCCCCTAACCCAAATGATCCTTCCCTGATTCTCCTCATATCTTGTCAGGTTCTGCCATCTCTTCTCTGTGCCTCAGCCCTGCCTGCAGAGGGAGGGGGTGGATTTTTTTTTTTTAAAGCAATTCTACCTACATATATAGGTAGACAAGGAAAAATGCACAAAAAGAATGAAGGTTTGCAGTTTTGTTGGGCATATACCACCAAAGGATATTTGCTAGCTCTAAAATGAGATTTGCCATTTAACTGCACAAATACTTTGGTAATAACTGATGAATGATTAATTGCAACAGCTCTTTAATTATTCTAAGCTATGTTGCAACATGTTATGAAGACCTACATTAACTCACTTAGGTTCTCTGGCATACAAGTGCTCTATAAGAAGTGGAAGTCTACCAGCTAATAAATATTAGAATAATCATATACATGAGGCTCTCCTTCTGTAATAATTAATGGAAGCCCTTTGATGTGTAGCATAATGGCTAAGGGTAGCTAGGAATCATAACTTTCCTGGTTTGAATCTTATCTCTACCCTGAACTCATTTGATGTCCTTAAGCAAACCATTTCCTCTCAGTTGCAATGTAGGGCTACTAGTATTTATTCACCTCACAAGGTTGTTTTAGGCCAAGTAACAGCAAACATTTGATAAAGTCTCCTATGATATCCCTGTTGACACACTGGTCAGTTGTGGACTAGATGATGCTACTGCTATGTGGCCGAACACCTGGCCGAACAACCGTATCCAGCGAGTACTGCTTAATGGCTCCATGTCCTCCTGGAGGGAGATATTGAGTGGAGTATCACAGAGCTCTGTTCTGGGCACTTTGCTGTTCAACATTTCCACAAATGACAAAGGAGGGAGGAGAGAGTATATTTTGTGAGGGAGCGTTTTATATAGGGATGTGCGGTTCGGTTCGGATCCGGACCGGTTCGTCCGAACCGGTCCGGATCCGGTGGCTCGATCCCGGACCGAATCGGGCCCTTCCGGGGACCGAGCCGGACCGAATTCGAGCCGGTTCGGTACCGAACCGGCTCGGGTTTCCCGAACCGGTTCGGGAACGAAATTGAGTCTCTGGAGTGTCTCTTTAAAGTTCCAAGTGTGTCCTCCATTTTGTGTCTCCTTCCCGAAACTTTTGCTCCTCCTTGCATCCATTTTGTGATGCTATTTCCAGGCATTGTATAGGCTGCGCTATTGATCCTTGATTGGCCAGAATGAGTCCTTTGGTCTGGTAGGCTGCTTGGCTGTTGCACTGTTGAGAGCTGGCACCCTGTTGGCCGTGGGGGGAGTGCAAAGGTGGGGGCTCCCAAAGGAGGGAATTTCAAACCTATATAAACCCAAGCCTCTTCTCTGGAAACTTCTCTTGGCTGCAGTTGTGGGATCATCTCTGAGACCTGCTTGCCCTTTGCTGGCTGCTCTGGTGTCTCTGTGAGTCCTGACTGTGTCCTGTGTCTCTCTGTGTGTGCTCTGTCTAATCCTTTGTCCACCTGCCCTTTGTGACTCTCTGTGTGTCTCCTCTCTCTGTCTGTCTCTTCTCTTGTCTGTATACTGTGTGTTACTTCACTTTACTTTCTTCTTAATTTCCCCCAATTTTCCCTGTTCCTTGTCTGTCTGCTTTTCTCCCCCCCTCCCCCCCTTTCCCTTCTCATCCTTTGGGCCTACCCTCCCCCTCCCCCACTCCCACCCACTGCATCCTCATTGCTTTAAATCTTCTTCCATTAATTATTGCTCTTTGTCCTGCCTTGTTTTTGTCCAACTTTTTGATTTTCACATTGCATTCCATTGGTTTCATTTATATATTGCTTGCTGGTTTTGCTTAAATTGTACCATTTTGTTTGTTTCTGCTGACTGCTGCTGCCCTGCGAGTTGGTTCCCTGAATCCCTCCCCCCCACCCCCAGAGGATTCTGTTGTTGTTTCTTGTTGTCCCATATAATCAGTTTTGGTTCCCTGCTCCAAACTTGCCCCTCCAAGTCCAACCACACCCCACCCCAACCCCACCCCATCCAGCCTTCTCCCAAGTTTGCTGCTGCCAAACAGAGTCCAGTTTTCTTTGCTTGCAGTTCCGCTTATTCATTTGCTATTATTAATTTGCAGCAATTGTGGTTTCATTGTCTCTGTTCACTTAGTGGCCCCCCTCAGAGTCTGTGTTTGGTTCCCCCTCCCCACACCCCCACACCCAAGTTTTTTCTGCTGGTTATAGTCTTTCTTTTCATTTTTTTTTTAACTTCTGGCTTGTGTTCTCTTGATATATATTGCTTTATATATTTTGCTACCCTCCTCCTCCTCCTCCCCCCCTGCCTGCCCCCCCACCCTCCCTCCTCCCAGACCCTAGCCCAGGCCCAGCTCCTCCCCCAACCACCCCATCCAGCCTAATCGCTGCTGCTGCCCGAGTTGTTCCAGTTTCTCCTTTGCTGTTTGTTGTTGCCCCCTCCCCATCCCCCCAACACCCCTCTGCCACACACTAGCCCCCAACCACACACACCCTCTCTGCTCCCCCCACCCCACCTCTTTACCTCCTTGCCCCTGACTCTCTCCACTTACCCCAGGCCCCCTGCCACACACTAGCCCCAACCACACACACCCTCTCTGCTCCCCCCACCCCACCTCTTTTTCTCCTTGCCCCCGACTCTCTCCACTTACCCCAGGCCCCCTGCCACACACTAGCCCCAACCACACACACCCTCTCTGCTCCCCCCACCCCACCTCTTTTTCTCCTTGCCCCCGACTCTCTCCACTTACCCCAGGCCCCCTGCCACACACTAGCCCCAACCACACACACCCTCTCTGCTCCCCCCACCCCACCTCTTTTCCTCCTTGCCCCTGACTCTCTCCACTTACCCCAGGCCCCCTACCACACACTAGCCCCAACCACACACACCCTCTCTGCTCCCCCACCCCACCTCTTTTCCTCCTTGCCCCTGACTCTCTCCACTTACCCCAGGCCCCCTGCCACACACTAGCCCCCAACCACACACACCCTCTCTGCTCCCCCCACCTCTTTGGACCGCTGCTACTGCTGTGTCCTCCCCCCACACCTGAATCCCCCCTCCCTGCTGCGCTGCGCTTCTCCTCTCTCCTCTTTCTCTCTATCATCTTTCTCCTCTCTCTCTCTTTCTTTTCTCTCTCTCTCCTCTCTTTCTCTTTGTCCCTGCCCCCCCTCTCTTTTCTCTCTCTCTTAGTCTTTTCTCTCTCTGCTCCCCTTCACTTTCCACCTCCTCTCCCACAGCTGCAGCCGCACACAGTAGCCTACCCACCTGGCGGCTGCCATCATTTTTTTTCCCCTTTTTATAGTTTTTGGTTGATTTTGTCTCTGCTTGGGGGTGAGTTGAGCGACACAAATAGTGTTGTCTCCTCACTTCTGCCCCTCCATCGTTGTTGAACTACCCCGGTTGCCTGTGTGCCTTGTGCGGCCGCCCTGCTGTGTCTCAGCCCAGGGTGGCTGGCTGGCGGCGGCGAATCCGTGACCAGCAGTGAGCGGCAGGAGAAGGACCGGAAGAAGAGGGGTTAGTGCGTGTGCGATTGTGCACCTTTTGTTGCCCCTTTCTCTCCCTAGCTGGCGGTTTTAAATAGGGACACCCCTATTCTGAAATGCATTTGGGTGTGGGGAGGAGGGAGGGAACCTTGGAGAGGAGATGTACTGTTGTAAAACTTGTGTCTTCATGCCCATGCCCAGTAAAGAAATTGCTGCTGTGTGTTGCGTTGCATTGCATGCGTCTTGCAGGTGGTTTTTGAACAGGTGCCTTCCAGAGTGCTTCCTTGCCACTGGGGCAGTCTGAGTGGGGTCCAGGGTTCTGATGCGATGCTGCCACTACATGCTGGGCCCATGCCATGCCAGAGTGCTTCCTTGCCTCTGGGGCAGTCTGAGTGGGGTCCTGGCTGGGCTCTGATGCTGCCACTACATGCTGGGCCCATGCCATGCCAGAGTGCTTCCTTGCCTCTGGGGCAGTCTGAGTGGGGTCCTGGCTGGGCTCTGATGCTGCCACTACATGCTGGGCCAATACACACGTATGATGATGATCATGATGTTCAATCCATGAGGCTGCCATCAAGTGTTTGCTGCTGCTTGCTTGCCATGGCATTGGGCGGGCAGAGTCACAGAGTGGGTGGGTTCAACCTCTGTGTTGGTGTGACTGGGTTCTGGTTTTGGTTGTGTGCAATTCAGAGTCACTAAATAGGCTGCATTGAGTTTGATGCTCCCCCCACAGGAGCATTACTTGAGAACCACCCCCCAGAACCCACACTTTGTGTTCCAGTTCACTAAATAAGGGTTTCCTCCTTTGATCTGCAGGTTCCCAAGCGTTGACTGCATCCCTCCCCCACCCCCGGTAGGTGCTGTGCCCTCCCCCCATCCACTCTCCCCCCCCAAAAAAGCTAAAAACTTGCCACCCACACCACAACTACTCCACCCAACTGCCCGTGCCACCCTCCCACACCGGGGTTCCACCCTTTAACCCCCTATTTTTCTAAAAAAAAACCCTCCCAGACCCATCTCCCCAATTGGCTTGGTGGTTGACTCCCAAATTCAAAAAGGACACCCTCCCCCTCACTTCGATTGGCTTCCCCCCCAAATCAAAAAGTCTTCCTTTCCCCCCAATTGGCTTCCTTTTTTGAAAACAAACTTCCCCCCCGCCGCCTCCAAATCAGCTGCCTTTTTTTTGGCCCCTAAGCCCCTCCAAATTATTTTTCTGAACCTCTCTGGCCTTCCTCCTAAAGTCTCCCTCCTTCTGACCTAGCAGCATGTCTGAGCACCGTGTGGCGGGCAGGGCTCGCTCAAGGCTGGCAGGCAGAGGTGGGAGAGGCCAGGTGCGGGGTGCGCCTGCGGCACGGGGAGGGAGAGGACGCGGGGAGCCTGAGGACACCCCAGTTCTCCCCATTGGAGAATTCTTTGCTCCGGCCCCATCTTTGGTGCGCAGGATTCAGTTCCCCACGCCTGCTGCCGCCAATCGCGGCAGAGGCAGAGGCACCGTTAGGGCTGTGGCGGGTCCCTCCTCGCCGGCGGCACCAGGTGCTGCTGAGCTACCGCCAGTTGTTGAGGTGGAGGAGACTGTGGAGTTGGAAGAGCAGGTAGAGGGTGGTGAGGACCGTGCGGCTGGCAGCGATGCAGCCAGGTTCTCCCTCCCTCTGGGGCCTCTTCCCCCTATCCTTTCGCCGCTCAGTGGGGCCCCCCCTCGTGAAGCCTGACACTCTGGTGGGGAGCGGTCTGGCGAGGTGGTGGAGGAGAGGCCTGCCTCTCCGATGCCAGTTCAGCCGGGCCCTTCCTCCGCTGTGGAGGGCGGAAGGGGCGGGTTGGGTGGCAGCAGTGGGCAGGCAGCGGCGGCCGCCCCCCCTAGGACTGCAGCCACCCTGCGAGAAACGGCCTAGGACGGCGCCCAGGGCGCAGGAGGCCAAGGGCAGTGGTGTATGGGTGCATTTTGAGGTCCCTCAAGATGATCCATTCCACGCCCGCTGTGTCCACTGCAGGATGCTTGTCAGCCGTGGAAGGGACCCTGCGCACCTGGGTACGACGCCTATGTGGAGACACCTAGAGCGTCACCACCCAGGTCTCAGGGGACAGGCTGGCAGCGCTAGTGCGCCTTGTGCATCTGCCACTAGGGCGGGCAGCGGCAGTGTGCCAGCCAGCAGGCAGGCTACACTGCCCGTCCAGCGGTGGATGCAGTCCTCGGGCAGCCAGCGTATTGTTCGCGTGGACCATCATCACCTCACCCGCCTCATAGGGGAGATGATTTCCACCGATGACCAGCCGTTTCAGGTGGTCGAGAACAACGGCTTCCGCCGTATTCTCCAATACCTGGCTCCCGAATACGTCATCCCCTCAAGGACGACGTTCAGCTGGAACGTGGTCCCCTCCCTGTACCGCCGGTGCAGGGAGCTCGTGTCGGCCGAGCTGCGTGCAGCTCCGGCCGGGACAAGCGTGCATTTCACGACTGACCTCTGGACCAGTGTCAGTGGGATGCACGCTTCTTTCCTGGCCCTCACTGCCCACTGGTGGGGACCGGAGAGTGAGGGGACCTCCGCGGGCGATGCTTCCGGGTCCGGCGCGGCTCCCGCTGCACTACGGCACAGGTGGGCCGTCCTGCACGTGGAGACGATGGACACGAGGCACACCGCGGAGGAGGTGGCGGCCGTACTCGACCGCCAGATAGAGGAGTGGATTGGCGGGTGTCCACACCTCTCCCGCGGCTTCATTGTCACCGACAATGGAGCCAACGTTACCGCCGCTGTCGAGACAGTCATGGACTGTGTGAACATACGGTGTATGGCACACACGCTCCATCTGACCGTCAGGGACGCCCTTGGCCTTAAGGAGCTGAAGGCGTCCCAGGAGAAGTGGGCCCGCCCCATCGCAGCTGCTGTTGCTGCCACGGCCACGCTTGTGGATAAGTCCCGCAAGCTGGCCGCCCACTTCCACCGCAGCGAGAAGTCCAGGAGACTGCTTCGCCAGAAGCAGGATGACCTTGGCCTTCCTCGCCATCTCATCCCTACGGATGTGGAGACGCGGTGGAACTCCACCTTCCTCCTGTTCCAGTGCCTGTTGGAGCAGGAGAGAGCCCTTGTCGCCCTGGCGAGGGACGAGTCCTTGGATGTCTGCGACTTCTCGAACACAGAGTGGAAGCAGATGTCCGAGGCGGTGTCGGCACTCGAGCCCTTCCAGCTTGCCACGAAGGGCTTGTGTGGCGACACCACTCCCTTGAGCCAGGCGCTGCCCACAGCTGTTGGTCTCGAGAAGCTGATGGGTGGACTCCATATCTCTCTGACCACGCCAGAGGGTCGTGCTCTGGCTGGGAGGCTGAGGTCTGGGGTTGACAAGCGGCTCGTTGATGTGCTGGGAGACAGGGAGGAGTATGTCCTCGCTTGTCTCTGTCACCCAGCCCTCAAGGGCAATGCCGTGAGTGCCGACGACTTGCCCAGGTGGAAGGGCATCCTGGTCGAGAAGGTTAGGGAGGATGAGGCCGCTAGGGCCCGCAGAGACCAGGGTGTTGGTAGTGGTGCGGGGGCAGCCCTCGCGGCCCAACCCGCACCCAGCAGCAGCATGGGCGGCCAGCCGGCGTCAGCTTCCCCTTCCCCTCCCTCTTCCCAGTCCAGCAGCACGGCATCCCAGGCGGCGCCATCGCAGCAGCCATTTGCTACCGACTCGAGATCCGCCCAGTGGTTTCAGCGGTTCTGCTATGGCGCCATGCCTGGTATGCGGGAGGCTCGACCTGCCAGGCCCCCCTCCAGTGCTGAGCAATGCATTGCGCAGTACTTGGAGGAGCCTGTGGAGGGAGACGGCGTGGACTGCACACAGTTCTGGGCGAGCCGCCGCCAAGTCTGGCCGGACCTGGCGGTGGTGGCTGTGCGCCTCCTCTCCTGCCCCCCAACCAGTGTCCAGAGCGAGCGGGTGTTTTCACGTGCCGGGGACGTGGTGACACCCTCTCGCTCCCGCTTGGACCCTGGTCTGGTGGAGCAGCTGGTCTTCCTTAAGGTGAACCTCCCCCTGTTGGGCTACCCCAAGCTGCAGTTTGAGCCGGGCGAGTGATTACCGTGGGTTGCCCCATGGTTGGTCACCTGCCTGGCTCGACCTCTGCTTATCCCTACCCTCCCCCCTTCCACCTCTAGCTGAGCTGACGTGACAGATGCTGAGCCGTGCCAGCCAGTCGCAGCGTGTAGTGTGCCCACACAGAGATGCAGTTGTAGTAGTAGTTGTAGTGCTGCGACTGGCCAGATGTTTACAATGCCCACGCCCACCTAAAAAGAAACCCAATGCTGACCAGCACAGGCCCTTTATCTATCCACCTGTCAGCATTTGGGGACCTGGCGTGGGCACGGCACACCCCCCCCCCCCAAAGTAGCACAGCCCACGGAGTACTAGACTTAGCGGCAGCGGCGGGTATACGTTCTAAAATGCAGTGTAGATATGTAAATACTAGTAAATAAACATGTAAATAATTTTTTCTTTAAAAACCCCATGTCAAAATCAAGCCTCAAAATTATGCAAAAGAAAGAAAAAAAGGTGACAAAGGGAGAACAAAATGATGAATGCCAAATGAATTGATTTTATTGAAAATGTCACCAGAAATCATGTGTGGTGGGCTTGGTTTACATGGAGAAAATGATTGGGTGATTTTTTGAAATGAAACGAATGAATTATTATCATCTTATGTTCATCTTGATTGTGGTCACTGTTGATGTTGGCTGATGGCAAAAAACCCAAAACCATCAGAATAGCAATGAACTGGCTGCCAACACAACATATTGATTGATAACTGTGCAGGGGGGGAATCGGGTCTGTGTGTGTGTGTGTGGTGCAGGCTCAGTCTGTCTCTTCCTGTTGTGTGTCTGTCTGTCTGTGTGAATGGATGCCTAGCACTGTCTCTGTGTGTGGATGCTTTCTGGTGTGTGTCTGTCTACATGTTTTTTTTCCTCCCCCCCATGCCTCCCTCCATCCTTCCCCTCTCATCCTCTCCCCTTCCTCTTCACCACCTTCCATCCTCCCTCCCTTCCAGCCCACCACCGCCTCACCTGCCCCCAACCCCGGTCTGGCAGATGATGAGAGTCTGGTCTCTCCCACCGAAGCACACACGTGAGCACGTGTGTGCACAAATATGTGGCTGACCAACTCTGAGCCGGACCCTCCCCCCTTCAATCCCCTCTACATCCCTCTCCCCCTCCCCTTTCCTCCCCCCTGCCTCCCTGCCTCCCTCCCTGCCTCCCTCCCCCCTCCTAGCTAGCAGCGCACACATACACACACAAAACACCTGTGGTGGCAAACACCACCAGCACACATGCACTCACACTGGTGCCACCACCACCTCTGCCTTGGGCCTCTGTGTCCTTGAGCAGATATGTGGTGGTGGACCAGAGAAGCATTTCTTTCCAGCAAGGCAAAAGGCATGCACTCACTGCACACACACACACACACACACACACAAAGAGGTGAAGACGAGAAGAGGCAACTTCTAGGACCAGCAGCAGCAGGTGAGTGTCGTGTAATTGTGTTGCTTCCCAAGGCCACTGCCCATGCTCAATGCTCAGTCTGCTGAAACTAAAGAACTAGCTACAATCACCCTTCCTCACACGCAGCTCAGCTCAGCTCAGCTCAGCTGCACAGCACACTGACTAACTAGACACTACAGCTGGTGGTAGAAAAAACAGAAGTCTAGATTCTAGAAGATGTCCTGGTGGATTTTAAACTTTCAAATCTGTGCTAGGATTGCCTTGCCTCCTCCTCCTCCTGCTGCCTGTAATTGTGCCCTCTCCCCTTGCAGTTGCGCCGTCGTGATGGGTTGGTGATGTGCGTGCGCCGTCTACTTGTTAGCTCTCTCCTCCTCATGTTGGCTGGGCTTGCCAGGCACTGGCTGGCAGCAGCTGTTGGCTGTGTGCTAGGCTCAGGCTGTGGCGCGCGTGACTGGACTGGGAATGTTATTGTAGCGGCAACACTGGTTGTGGTGGTAGCAGTAGTAGCTGTTGTTGTTTCTGGGCTGGTGGCTGCTGGCCTGTGCTGACTCTGCGCACTTGGTCTGGTCTGGTCTGGTCATTGGGATGCAGATGTAGGGTGTGTGTGCATCATCCATGGGGAGCATCAGAGCAGAGCAGAGCAGGTTGGCTGGCTTCTGTCTGTCGGGCCTAGTCAGTGGCAGGCACTGAGTGAGGCGGTGGTTTCTTTGGGCATCACGTCACCCATCATGCAGAGCGGCAGGTCTGCTGCTCTGCTGCTCCGCCTCCTGCTTCTTCTCTGTGTGTGCTGCTCTTGTGCTTAGTGTGCTGCTCCGCTGCTGCTGCTGTGCTGGCAGGCAGCACAGCAGTGGCCTTTTTGTTAGATCAGAGAGTGGGTGTTGTCTCTCTGAGTGTCCTCCTCTTACTTGCTTGGATAGGAGTGGTGGTAGTAGGTAGGCATTAAGATGGACTGACTAGGTTTTACGTGTTAGGGCGCCCAGAGAGAGGGGCCAAAAAGATGGGGTGGCAATTGTTGGGTTGCTCCTAGTATTATTGGTGAATTTCTGAAGAAATTTTTTTTTTCCATTGGCTAGAATGGGGGTTCGGGGCTGCCCCAGACCCGCCTCTGTGGGGTGACAGCACCGCCAAAGTGGGTCCGGGGCCATGGCAAAAATGCCCTCAGTCCCTCCCTGCAATCCCCGTAGAGATAGGAGTGATGGTTCTGTTGTTTTTCTGAGGTGTTCTGAGTGAGTGTGGATTCTGTGATAGCAAATGAGAGTGGATTCATGGTGTCTCATTGGAAATCTCATTAGCTATCATAGAATCTACACTCAGAACACCTCAGAAAAACAACAGAACCATCACTCCTATCTCTACGGGGATTGCAGGGAGAGACTGAGGGCATTTTTGCCATGGCCCCGGACCCACTTTGGGGGTGCTGCCACCCCACAGAGGCGGGTCTGGGGCAGCCCCAAACCCCCATTCTAGGCAATGGAAAAAAAATTTTCTTCAAAAATTCACCAATAATACTAGGAGCAACCAATTGCCTTGGGATTTTGGGGGTGGAGGACACCCATGGGTGGCTACCACCCACCCCAGCTTTTTTGCCCCTAAGGGCTCCACATTGCGAGTTATGGGCAAGAATTAATTTTTTTAAAAAAATTGTAAAAAATCAGAGGAAGGTCCAATCGACTTGAAATTTGGGTGGCAGGTAGAACACAATGTCCCCTTCAAAACCAGCCACTTTTTGTGATCCGAACCGGTTCGGTTCGGATCCGAACCGGTTCGGAACCGGACCGGGGGGTGGTCCGGCAAAACCAGAACCGAACCTCCCCGGTCCGGTCCGGACCCGGTCCGGACCTGAACCGAACCGGGAGAACCGGTTTTATGCACATCCCTAGTTTTATAACTGCTTCCCTTGTAAACATGAAGAAATCTTATGCTGGTTTAACTAAGACTTCATTCAGAAGCAACTCCATTTTCTCCTTCTCCGTACCCTCCCTTTTCTTTCTGACTCCACCCCCCACACTCTCTAAAGGATCCCCACTGGGACAAGCCTCCAAACAACAAAACACAAATGACTAGACAGAATACAACACATCCCTTCCCTTTAGAACAACCAGAACTGAATTGATTCAGTGACAAAGACTTGAAGTCCTTTAGGTGGTCTCCTGTCACACACACTTCTCTGAATTCTTGGGTTCTCTGGCACAGGAGCTGTTTGTTCTTCTGGTGCCAAGGATTGCCCATCACTTTCATCAGCATCATCTGTGAGGTCAAAACTGTGAGGTCAAAACTGGTTTTTTGTAATTTAAAATATTTCTATACTGCCCAAAACTTGCGTCTCTGGGTGGTTTACAATGAAAATCATTTAAAACATCAAATCAATTAACAATTAAAATCATTTAAAATATTAAAAAAAAAACATTTAAAACATTTTAAACCCAGGATTAAAACTTTTAGACTATAAATCTAATTAAAATGCCTGGGTGAATAAATGTGTCTTCAGTGCCTTTTTAAAAGTTGCCAGAGATGGGGAGGCTCTTATTTCAACAGGGAGCGCATTCCAAAGTCCAGGGGCAGCAACGGAGAAGGCTCTTTCCCGAGTAGCCGCCAGACAATTAGGCTGCAACCGCAGACAAACCTCTCCAGATGATCTTAAGAGGCAGTGGTTCTCATGGTGAAGAAGACGTTCTCTTAAATACCCAGGGCCTAAGCTGTTTAGGGCTTTATAGGTAATAACCAGGACCTTTAATTTTGCCCGGAAATATATCGGCAGCCAGTGTAGTTCTTTCAACACAGGAGTAATATGGTCTCTCCTAGATGACCCAGAGACCAACCTGGCTGCCACATTCTGGACCAGCTGCAGTTTCTGGACTAGATACAAAGTCAGCCCCACACAGAGTACATTGTAGTAATCCAGGCTAGAGGTTATCAGCAGATGTACCACCATTTTGAGGTCGTTCATCTCAAGAAATGGACACAGCTGGCATATCAGCCAAAGCTGATAAAAAGCACCTCTGGCCACCACCTCAACCTGGGACACCAGGGAGAGATTTAGATCCAGAAGCACCCCCAGACTGCATACCTGTGCCTTCCAGGAGGGCATGACCCTATCCAGAACCGCCCAATCAAAATAATCTCCCAAGTTCCTACCCTGCACAATAAGTACCTCCATCTTATCTGGATTCAGCCTCAGTTTGTTATCCCTCATCCAGCCCATTACTGCCTCCAGACAGGCATTTAGGGAGGTTATGCCTTCTCCAGATGATGTTGACATGGAGAAATAGATTTGGGTGTCATCAGCATACTGATAACACCCTGCACCAAATCCCCTGATGATCTCTCCCAGCGGTTTCATGTAGATGTTAAACAACATCGGAGACAATATGGAGCCCTGAGGCACACCATAGGAAAGTTCAGATTTTGAAGAATGAGTCTCCAAGAGACACCATCTGGAACCTGCCTGTGAGGTAGGAGCAGAACCACTGCAAAGCAGTGCCTCCCACCCCCAGTCCCCTCAGATGTTCCAGAAGGATACTATGGTCAATAGTATCAAAAGCTGCTGAGAGATCCAAAAGGACCAACAGAGTCACACTCCCTCTGTCAGTTCCCAGTTGAAGATCCTCCATCAAGCTGACCAGGCAGTCTCCACCCCATAGCCCACCTGAAAGCCAGTTTGAAATGGGTCTAGATGATCAGTTTCCTCCAAGACCGTCTGGAGCTGGGAGGCCACCACCTTCTCAATCACCTTGTCCAGCCATGGAAGGTTGGAGATAGGCCTGTAATTGCTTAACTCAGGGATCCAAGGCAGGCTTCTTCAGAAATGGTCTAATGATTGCCTCCTTAAGACAAAGAGGCATCCTGCCCTCCCTTAGAGAAGCATTTATGGTCTCTACCAGGCCCTCTACAACAGCTTCCCTTCCCTGTTGCTTGAATGGTTCTTCCCAGACCCTTTACTAACCAGCCTTTGTTGGTTCTGGGGAAGAATAAGGTGCAGACATGCCCCAGTTCCTGCAAAGTCTTCATCAGAGTGGCAGCCTTGAGCCCCACATTTGCGAGTAAGCAAGGCTCTTTCTACCAGATGTTTTGAAAAGAGTTCTCTTGTGCGGGGACATGAAAAGGATTGAGAGACATCATACCTACAAAAAAAGGAGGGCAAGAGGCTGGCACTCTCAAGGGAATTCTATGAAGAGAAGAGAATTACTTTTTTAAAAAATTAAATAGAGGGCTTCATCTATTCTTCAAGTTTTCTTTTATGTTTAAAACATAATTGAGAGAGGGCGGTCGAGGAGGCAGATTTCATACAGTGTAGTTGCTGCTCTACTGTACGTGGATGGAGGCCTACTACAGGGGTTTTTAAAGGGAAGATTCAGAACCGCACAGTAGAACTTGAGCATCATTCACACGTGTAGTATTTGTGCGGCTACAACACACCTCTGTGTGTTTTCCTTGTCTGTGCACACATAGATTGTTCCATGACACTCATGACATTCGAAGCATGCACAGAGTAGGTAGAAGTCCTTAGAACTGGGAATGTGGCAGTGCTATTGCAGAAGGGCAGAGGTGCACGTGGGTAATTTTGGAGCCTGGACCTAAAGGTCTTTGGAGCCCACACCCCTGCCGCCACATTCTCCCCCTATGCACGTGCACACCGTGACAAGCAGTATTTTTAACACCGCAACTGAACTTACAAGAAGGTAAGAATATAAAACAGGTATATTTATGCAAATATGCACGAGCAGAAACATTTCAACGCACAACTTAACATATTCCCATCCCACATATTTCTTTCCCAACTCCCCCCATCCTGTCTCCAAAGGAGTCTGGTTGGGTTGCTCCTCTCTCTCCTGCCCCGCCTCGAGCCGCACTGCCTGCAGGTTGGCCATTCATCAGGTAGAGCTGCATGCTTATGCAGCTCTACCTGATGAATGGCCAGCCAGCAAAAGGAAAGGAGAAATGGGCATGCTTGATCAGGGTGTGCATTCTAGAGGAGCTTGGACTACTGGACTACTCACTTTATTTTTCTCATTGTTAGTTACTTTTTTCTCCATCTGACAGAAGACAACTCTTGCATGACTTGATTTGTTCAACAGCAAAAATGTTCTTTTAGAAAATTTGGCGGGGAGGGGACTGCACGTTTTGTGTCTGGTTGCACACTTTTAAAAGCCCTGGCCTGCTGCAGCCGGAGCCATCATGCTGCATGACCTGCTATTGGTCTCTGGATGAGCACACAGAAGCAGTGCCTTTATTGCTTGAATGGTTCGGTTGTTGGAGATGCAGCTCCTGATGGCATTGACTCAGCACCAGCAACTCTATTGACTACAAGGGGCATTAGGGGTAGAGACAGCCAGTAAGGGCATTCCCCTCCGACCATGCTTTTTCTACTCTGATTCCCCTTTCTTAGACTGATAGTCTCAGGTTTCATTCTCTCACCTGAGAAAGAGACTTCCTTCTTCTCCATTCCCACATCCTTTATGTATGTAACTAGCAATGAGGCATGTAGGTTTTAATCTATCTCCCTAATGGATTTTCTAAATAAACTACTTTATTTGGAATTTTAATTCCATGTCTCCAGGCAGGATTAATTAGCAGCGCTCTCTTCCCCATGCAGTTCTACTCAGTGGCAGATTAACGGAGAGGTGCAGTGGGCATTTGCCCACGGCAGCAAGATTTGAAGAGTGGCAAAATTTTGCCACACCTCAAATTTGGCTGCCCCTCTCTGGAGGATGCAGCTGATGCAGTGAGGGTGAGGGGGGGTGAGGAGAAAGTCTCCCCCTTTTACCTTTTTAAAAGACCGCTGTGTGGCGGCGACAGTAGCTGTGGGGAGGGAGGCAAAGGGGAAGTTTCCCCTTTTGCCCTGTAAAGAACGCCACTGCCGTGGTGGGATAGGTCATGGCGGCAGCTGCAGGAAGGTGGGGTGAGAAGGGGAGAGCTCCCCTTTTTACTTTTGAAAACGCCACTGTGCAGTGTTCCTTCCAGCTCCCCTCCTCCCAAGTGACTGCACGGGCCTCTCTGCTGTGCAGCCCATTTTCAGGCTTCTTCCACGTGTGGAGAAAGGCTGAAAATGGGAAGAGGGGATCTGGAAGGAGCTTGCGCCCCCCCCCATCCTGCCGCACAGTGGCATTTTCAAAGGTAAAAGGGGAAACTCTCCCCTACTCCCCCCCTACCCTCCCTCCCTGCAGCAACCACACCCCATCCCGCCAGGGAAACATTCCCCTCGCAGCTAATGCCACCACCACACAGCGGTGCTCTTTAAAAAAAAACAATGGTAAAAGGGCAGCAAAAAGCTTAATCCGGCCCTGCTTCTGCTGTAGCTGCAGCAAGTAAGGAATCTGCCCTCCTGAGCTCTCATTGTCCCCCCTCTTTGGCTGTTGCTTTGCGATGGTAACAAGGAGTTGTAGCCTAAAATGCCACTCAGCCACTGCCGTGCAGCCTGAATGCCTTTCCTTCGCCAGCAAGGACCCACCACTTTCTTGAGCCTCAGCATCTGCCACTGAAGGTGCTAAAATGGCCAGTCCTGCCATAGGACCTCTCAAGCAGGCATCTTCTGGGAATTTGCTCTGTTGTGGGGGTGGTAGAATAGGAGAGACCCTAAAAGCGACCAAGTGTTTTGGAAAAGTCCGGAGAGCAGCAGCGCAGCAGCAACACTCTCCCAGTTTCTGTCTTCTGAGCTTTTCACATGTTTACATATTTATTCCCCTGACATGATGAGAGGGCACTTCAGAAAGCCAGTCACAATCCATTTTTCTATCATTCAAATCCCATTATTTAGATCTAGTGAGAAAACAATTTTAATTAAGTAAATTAAAAATTTATTGGAATCAGAATTTTAAATACAGATTAATTTGAAATCACTGAAAGGAGCCCTCTGGCTCCATCAAGATTCATTTGTCTCTGCAGGGAAAGAGGAGAATGAGAATTTCCTCTGCTTGGGAGACCTACGGTGATGGAAGCCGCCCCCGTCAGGGTTAATGGGCAAGCCATCGAAATCTACATCTCAAACAAAACTCAGTGGGCCTACCTTTGGGTATTTTTAACACAGAGATGAGTGCTTTGGTTATTTGGGTCAGTACAGCTACCTAATGGTGCAGCAGCGGGGAAATGACTTGACTAGCAAGCCAGAAGTTTCCAGTTCGAATCCCCGCTGGTATGTTTCCCAGATGATGGGAAACACCTCTATCAGGCAGCAGCGATATAGGAAGATGCTGAAAGTCATCATCTCATACTGCACGGGAGGAGGCAACGGTAAACCCCTCCTGTATTCTACCAAAGACAACCACAGGCCAGGGCTCTGTGGTCGCCAGGAGTCGACACTGACTAGACGGCACACTTTACCTTGAGAGCACCATTCCCTCCATAAATTCTGCTGTGACAGCACTTGGTTAAGATGGATGGTCATCATGGCAATGTGGGGAAAGCACATGCATCTACATTTATTCAGAAGCCTCAATAAACTACTTCCGTTTACCATAGACTCCCAATTATAAGACTGGCTGATGGGTAGCCCCCTTTGGGACCAAAGAGCAGCTTCCAGGCTGGATTAAAAAAACTGAAAGGCTTATAGCTGCTGGGGACATCTAAGGTCCCGAAGCAGTGTTTCTTCTGTTGTTCTGAGCATGAGCGACATTCAGACACTGTTCTGAAGCAGCAATTGTGGAAGCCACAGCTCTGCAGTTTCCCCCATTGATGGCAATGCAGGAAACTGCAGGGACGCTGCTTCTACAGCCACGGCTTCAGAGCACAACTCTTACTTCAGAATATTCTATGTCTGCAGCAGCCCACTATTTGTACATACAGGATAAGTTGCATGAGTTCATTCTGCGGGGGGTGGGGTTCGGGTCAGCACGCGGCATCCTTAGGGAGGTGCAAGGCTGGGCGAATCAGCATGTGCGGGGCCTCCTTAACATTTCAAACCATTACAGAATCATACTGATTGATGACATGCAGTATAAATAGTGTGAATGAGGTTTTTGGACATGTCCAACCAGCTTGGACATATAATGCATTTCTAAAGAAATACAAATAAAAAGCACAAGACATGCTTCACAGTTCTCAGACCTTCTGTGTTGAAAATCAACTTGAGCAGAGTGCGTTTATATAATGTTTGTTCCAGACGTTTTTGTAATTTTCTGCCATGAAACAAGCCACTTATAGGACCTTTTGGATGGGTTTTTTAAATTATAAAAATATATTAAATACCAACAATTTGTCCAATCCACTTCAATTTAAATACGCCTACTTCTCCCACCCTGCCCTACATTTCTGTTCAATACCAAAGCCCTATGGCAAGCCAATCCCTAAATATTCAAGGGGAGGGCAATAATCACAAAAAGGAAATCACATCATACCTCCATTATAATGGCGAGGAGAGCTGGTCTTGTGGTAGCAAGCATGACTTGTCCTGTTAGCTAAGCAGGGTCCTCCCTCATTGCATATGAATGGGAGACTAGAAGTGTGAGCACTGTAAGATATTCCCCTCAGGGGATGGAGCTGCTCTGGGAAGAGCAGAAGGTTTCAAGTTCCCTTCCTGGCAGCATCTCCAAGATAGGACAAGTTTTGTTTTGTTTTTGTTTTTTTTTTATAGGACAAGATTTTTTTATTGAACCAACAAACTACCAAAGCATACAGTACGTTGCCAAAGCACAATTATATACAAAGTGGTTGTTTGTACATGATATATCTACAAAGATTTACACACAAGGATTTGGAAACCCACAAGGTTATGAAGTATATGCAGGTACTACTGTAACTCGGGGGTGGGGGATTACAAGGCACATCAGATAATCGGGGGGGTTACGTCCGACGTCCATTTCCACAATTTGTCCCATTGCTGTTTAGAAGAGATACTCTTGTCATTTTGCACATAACCATACAAACTTTTCCAGAAGAGATTTACTGTCTCATCTGCGTGAACCTCTTCATCGTGTCTTCCCTCCCTATTCCTATGCAGGAGCATTGCATAAATGACATACAGGTTTACTAACCTGATTACGAGGAGGGGAACATTCCAATTCCCTAGTATGGGGGCACCCGTTCCGTCCCGTTTCCTTGAAGATTTCTTTCTGGGACCTCGAAAGGAGGTTCTATCGCTCAAACCCGAGGTTAGTTCTTCCCAAGTCTGTTTTTCCAAATCAGGCCACTCTAACAGCTTGCTTACTCCCTGCCACACTCTTTTGGCTACCACACACTCTTTTAAGAAATGTGAGTGGGTTTCCCTGAATGTTTTACCTAGCTCACTAGCTTTCTGTTTGCAGGTGATTTTAGGGCACTCTTGCTGGTCCTCTGGGAGCCATGGTTTAGCCGCATTAAGTGGTAGTACTTGATGGTATAAGGGCCACCGTGTTTCCCATAAATGGAATGGGACTTTTTTCTCCTTAAAGAGAGCGATAGGGTGATTGGGTTGCAACAAGTACTGTGAAGTGTGGTGTTTGTAGCGTTTACGTTCTAAATCAGGTTTTAAGAAACCCACTTCTAGAATCTCTCCATAAATTGTTTTCCTTAGCTGCTTAACTGAGGAGGATCCTTTAAATAGATCCGGTTCAACCTTCAATTTTTAAAGTGTGAATAACAAATCTCTCAAGTAGTCCGGGTGTTCTCTTTTTAATACTTGTGTGATATTACCATTGAAACATCCTTTCCCCCACCATGCTATGCCCCATGCTGACTTGCGCCAACGCAGAGCGAAAAGCGAGACCCAGGTTTTTTGCAGGAGGTTGGACATATTATGGACATTCATGAAAATCCAGTTTCCAAAATTGTAGGACATGAATTCAGTTACAAAATAGGGTTGCAGGGCAGGTAGGGCTAGGCCTCCCTGCTCAACCTCCTTAAATGCTACCACACGGGCCAAAGGGAAGGACGCTGTGTGCCATACTAGACGGAAGATCTGGCTTTCAACTCTCCGAAGGAGATCGAGCAGGGAAGGATAGACTACCGCCAGGTTATGCACTAGGTAAGTCCGGATGTAAACCGCTTTCTGGTACATGGCAAGGCTCCATTTTTTCCACATGATGATTTTAAGCATTACTTTTTCTTCCCAATCTGTCCAATTCCCCCCCCCCCCGACTTTTTCCTTAATCCCATATTCAATCCCCAAAATGTTTACTGTATCTACCCACTTCCGTTTGGACTCTGGGGCCCCTTCACTTTTACATTCAGAGATGGGTAGGCATGAGAGTTGCTGGCGTCCGGGGTCCATTTTAACAAATACACTTTTGTCAGAATTTAATTCTGAGCCCAAGATCTTGCCATATTCCCAGAAGAGGTCTAGTATTACAGAGATTTCATTTTCATTCGATAACAGTAATGGAACATCATCGGCATGAGCTACAAATTTTACCCTAAACTCAGTATGCGGTTCTGAGTGGACAGGTGGTTCGGCTATCCCATCCCTTAGAGAGCTTCCAGCTACAGAGCGGTATATAAATGTAAGTGCTCTCACTCTCCCTCCTCCTCCCTCCCGGGAAGATCTCGCAGGCCGGTGGAATAGAGACCGAGAGTCCTTGCAGATGGGGTTCTCTCTGAATCCTGATCAGGATCGGATCCAGGGCAAAAACATAAAGTAATGGGCTCAGTGGGCATCCTTGGCGGACACCTGAATGCAAAATGATCGGGTCGCCCCACCATCCATTAATCTGTGGTGTCACCTTTGCATTCGTATAGAGCAGCTGTATCCAAGTAATGAATAGGGGTGGTATACTTTTAGCTTTCAACGATGTCCACAGATAATTGTGGTTCACTTTGTCAAAGGCCTTAACTTGATCCAATAAGAGGAGGTGACATTTCCAACTTTCATTCTGTATAGAGTAAAAAAGTTCTCTCAGCAGACACAATGAGTCTGTCATCTTTCTTCCTGAGATAGCGCTTGTCTGCAAGCTGTGGACCAATTTAGGGGCCACTTTCGCCAATCTATTATTTAGGATTTTGGCAAAGATTCTGTAATCGATATTTGTGAGGGTTATTGGTCTCCAGTTTTGTGGTAAAGTGGTGTCACCTTTCTTGGGGGGTGAAATTAAGAGGCCGTCCCCAAAGGACCTATTTAAACACCCATTGTCTAGGACAAAATTAAATAATTTTACTAAAACTGGTAGTAGCTAGTCTGCGTAAATCTTATAGAAAGGCCATGTCAGTCCATCAGGCCCCGGGGCTGATGTGTTCTTTCCCACTGAGATAACTGCTCTGACCTCTTCTATCGTTACAGGATGGATCAAAGAGCATTTTTCCCCCTCAGTGAGGGAATAGCTGAGACCATATTCATTCAGACTGCAGAACATACTGTATCTAGATAGGATTGAATGTCCTTTACAGAAATATCCTTCAATGCATACAAGTTTGTATAAAACTGGGCCATGATCTTTAATATATCGTGTGGGTCGGCCATTAGTGGGCTACCTCCATCCAATCGCAGGCCTTGGAATGTCAAACTAGATGCATGCATCTTGTCCTTTGCCCTGGTCACCCTGCCCTAAGGACAGCCCTAAGGGTGGGGCTTTCTCCTGGGATGGTTCCTAAGCCCGTTCTTCTCTTTCGCCTATGTCATTGGACCTGTCTCATAGAAAGGGCTGATGGCATCATGGGGAAAGCATATCCACCCATTTACATTTATTTGTGACAGTCCGGTTATGAGAAATCAAGTCACATATGGTTCATATGGCAAAATCAAGTCACATATGGCGATTCTACCATAGCCTGCAGGCAGGGGTGTAGCTATAATTGAGCAGATGGGTTCAAAGAACCTGGGCCCTCCAGTTCCACTCCCTGTTTTTTAAAAAGTATTTCCCTCACTCCAAAAAAATTCTCAAATGGATCCACACACCTGATATGGCAGTTATCCCATAACCAGCTTGTGTGTGGGTGAGCTTAACTCACTAGTGACAAAAAGGCTGATGCATTCCATTGATCACTTGGCAACAGGCCCAGCAGTGCAGGAGGAGAGCTGGTCTTGCAAGCATAAATTGCCGCCTTTGCTAAGCAGGGTCTGCCCTGGTTTGCATTTGAATGGGAGATTACATGTGTGAGCACTGTGAGATATTCCTCTTAGGGAATGGGACCACTCTAGGAATCACACCTTCATGCTTGCATGCAGAAGGTCCCAGGTTCCTTCCCAGGCATCTCTAAGATAGGGCTGAGGGAGACTTCTGCTTGAAACCTGGAGAAGCCACTGCCAGTTTCTGTAGACAAAACTGAGCTAGATGGACCAATGGCCTGACTCGGTATAAGTCAGCTTCCTAAGTCCCTATGCCTTTTGTATGATTTACCTATCAAACTGATTAGAAAGCCAGTTTTTGAAGCTCCCAATACTCTTCACTGGTTTCCTGTTTTTAGAATCCATGTTGCTGTCCAATGTATTTCTGTAGGTCCATAGCCTTCTTTAAAACTTGTTAGCAAATGCTTGCTATTCTTGCAGTAATCGTTATAAACAGCTAGCAATCATGATTCTGCACCACATAAACCCTCAAGTAAATACAACATATAATGAAGTATCTTTATCAAATCTTGGTGCATGTCAGAATTCCTACGGATAAATAATGAAGAAGCCACCCTGTATGGTGCAAGATTTATTTTGTTGTACAGTGATGTAGGGTGAAAAGGTTCCATTATAGATCTTGGTTCCGAATCCTACAATTAAGTAATGTATGTGGTAGACCAGCAGGGGGCAAAGCAAGAACAGAATTCTCCTCAAATTATCTCTACAAATAGCTACAGAACTGCCTGATCAGCTAAGCAGAGCAAAAATAAGAAACCAAAACTGCTGAAAGCAGAATTGGTGTGTGCAAGTTAAAGCAGACACAGGAAACCACAAATTCCAATTGAGAGAGATGCAGTTGGGGAGTCAATGTGCCAGGTGAAAAGCTGAGAGAAGGACATCTTTCATAATCTTTCAAATTGCATCTTGTAAATATTTTAATGGTTTGGGTGGGTTCCTTTCTATGGCCACTTCCATGCAGTAATTGTGTGGGATATTTAAGGCTATTGTGCCAAGTTCCAGGTATAATCTTATCCTCATCCATTTGCTGCTGCAGGCTTCCATGTTACTCTATAGCACAATCTTCTCCTGCGTACACATACCAAGCATGGACACTGCACGATTTTGGCAGAGCCACCTGCTGGCCAGCTCTTGCATTCTGAAAAGAACCCGCCCCTTTCCCCAGTCCCGACAAGAAAAGGGGTAGTTTATTCTCAGAATGCAAGAGCTGGCCAGCAGGTGGTGCTATGGAAATCATATGAGGTCCCTGCTTAATGTGTGTATGGAAGGTAAGATCATGCTAGGAAGTAGCGTGGAAGCCTGCAGCAGTGTGTGTATAAGGAATAAGATTGTGTTTGGAACTTGCATGCATGCTTTGAATTTCCCACATTTTATTTCTGAATGGAAGTGGCCTAGATAAGAAAATGGCCACTTATTTTACAGCCCAACCTTCACCACCTCAGCAAAAATATCTCCAGCAGCAAGGCAAGAAACCCTGTTCCCCTGCAGGACATGATGATGGGGGATGTCATCAATGTTCCCTCTAACAGAGATTCCCAGATGTTGTTGATTACAACTCCCATAATCCCTACCTCCAATGGTTTGTGCTTGGGGGATTATGGGAGTTGTAGTCAACAACATCTGGGAATCCCTGTTAGAGGGAACACTGGATGTCATGTCATCCCCCATCATTTATTATTATTTATTTAAATAATACATTTTAAATTATTTTAATGTTTTAACTTTTTAATTTTGTTTTAATTTGCACTGTTTTATTGTAAACTGCCCAGAGACATAGGTTTTGGGTGGTATATAAATATGTTAAATAAATGAAATGAATAAATGTCGCCCACACTTAGTACTCCAACAATAGAGGAATGTAAAATCCTCCCAGGGTCTAGCAAATGTCTGAGAACGCCCTAAATTAGCTAGGAGCATTGGTTTGGTTTTCTCTTTTTGCCTCATTGTCCAATAACCCTTATGGGTGTTTTTTGCCACTGACAAAGAAATGCATTCCTTTATCGCC
This sequence comes from Hemicordylus capensis, assembly GCF_027244095.1. NCBI lineage: Eukaryota > Metazoa > Chordata > Lepidosauria > Squamata > Cordylidae > Hemicordylus > Hemicordylus capensis. Next base: position 46,507,830 of record NC_069660.1, read on the forward strand.
TAAACATTGTGTCCTGAGATTATTTTGGAAAGAGCTGGCCTAGATTTGAAATGCTAATAAGCTCATCACCCTGTCATATCCTCGTCAGATCTACTCCCCAAAGTGTTCATTTTTTAAGAATAAATTATTAACTGGAAATTATGTGAAAATCTGGGCAAAATATTGTCATGTATAAACAGCTATAGTGGGTACTGAAGCAAACACTGACAAATTTATACAAACCCAGCAGCCCAGGCTGTTACTCCAACTATCACTGATCACCTCTTCATCAGGATGAAGGGAGGATAAATTCAGCCTCTAGCTGTATTCAGAGTGTTCCTTGTGCACAGTATTCAGTATTCAGCGTATTCAGGCTGCACAGTGACCATTTGTGTACAGTGTTCCCTATCCAGCTGGGATACTCAAGCAAAAGTCTGTTTCTATGCAATATGTATGGCTCCTGGCTAGATCGGGCCACTGGGATTTTAAACATCTGGGGAGATGGATGAACTTGTTGTAAAATGGCATAGCCCATTCTGCAGAACCATTCGCTCAGTAAGAATTGGGATGGACATTCCTTTAGATACTATCACTCTATTCACACATTAAGTTCAACACTTGTACGAGTGTACACAGGTACAGTTATTCACACATTATGTTGAACATAGGTACAGCACTCAGTACACTTCCTGTCTGTACCATGCATTTGAGGGTCCTGTACCCTGAACTCGTTATGTTCATTTATTCATTCATTTGTTTGTTTGTTTGTTTATTACATTTTTATCCTGCTGTTCCTCCAAGGAGACCGGAGCGTTTATTATAACCAATAAACATGGTTATGTTTATCCTCACAATCCTGTGAGGTAGGTTAGGCTGAGAGATATGTGACTGGCCCAGAGTCACCCAGAGAGTTTCATGGCTGAAGGGGGATTTGAACTTGGTTCTCCCTGGTCCTAGTCCAGCACTCTAACCACTACACCACACAGTTTTATACACATTTTCAAAATGAATGCAGGTACAGTTATTCACATTAAAGCATGTGCAAGTGTTTGAACATCTGTACATTTGCACAACACAGTATGGTGGTTTTCACGATGATTACTAAGGTAGGAGATGCCTCCTACCCTAGTTCAGGAGCTCTGCACACTCCTGATATGCAATTGTCCATGGGGGAAAAACCAGGGCAGGCAATTGCAAAGTCAATAAACCCCATAGAGCAGACAGAGTGGGACCTTCGGCAGAGTGTAATGAGGAAATTATCATTGCCATGAAAATAGGGGCATTTCCAGATTTCAATTTATTCTAACATAAACACAAATCCATGTGTTGCTGAGAATTTCCTAGGCATCCAAATGACATCAAAGGACATTGCACTATTTCTTAGCACCATCTGCTGGCCTTTCTTGACTATCCATGAAAAACTCATCCCATTTAAATACTACTTTTCAAGTCATGTTTTTACTTTTAAATTACTTTCCAAACCTTTTCCAAAGGTTTTATTTTCAGTGTGTATGCATGGCTGCAACAATTTCCTTTTCATTTATTTTAATATATTTTTGAATAGTTTGATTTTGTTGTAATGTGCTAGCAATGAAATCGGACAAATAGCACAGTGCAGTATCAAGAAGCTGGAAATCTCCTAGGGTTGGATTTCTGGCACTATGGCGGTGTTTATGTCTTTGCCAGAGGAGAAGCCTGAGTGGGGGATTTGTTCCAGGTGAGGGCCCCAGCTTGTGGGAGGCCTCACATTCCTGAGCTGAGTCAGTTTAACTGCTGGTGTTGAATACAAGGCTCAGGCCAGAAGAGCTTTGCTCCCAGGAGCTTTCCCAACAGGAGTTTGCAAACAGATAACAAAGGAGTATAGCAGGAGAATGGCAGGAAAAGCTGTGGGGAGACACACAATGCAAGAATAAGGTGAGTACTACCCAACCTTTGCAATTTTCTTGGAGGACAAAAGTAAAAACCATTAATTAGCTGACAACTGTGCCCAGTACCTCGCTTCAAACCCCATATACTCTAAACAGACAAAAAAACTAGTTATGAAGGTAGAATGCCAGCAGGGGAGGGGCTACTTCCCAGTGCACAGAATGCCACATGTATGACTATCTGCCTAAGGGGCAGGAGTGGTGGGTGTGCACTCAGTGCAAAGAGCTCTTGGCTCTCAGGGAACAAGTTTATTCCCGTGAAGCCAAGGTGGCTGACCTGGAGAAGCTCAGGGAGGCAGAGAGGTGTGTGGAGGAGACCCTCAGGGATGTGGTAGAGGCATCCCACTCCTGTGCTGATGGCGCTTCTGCTGTCATGGTGAATGAGGGTCTCAGAGAAGGAGGAGGACACTATTCTGAGAAAGAGGGAAATGTTCCCTTAGAAGGGACCCCTTCCGTAAATGATGAGCCCATATCCTCTCGCACAGGGGATACTCCTGTGGGGGGTGGGGACCGCCTTGTAGTGGGCGATTCAATTATTAGAGGTATAGAGAGATGGGTCTGTGACCTGTGTGTAGACCACATGGTTACTTACTTGCCTGATGCGAAGGTTGTGGACGTCACGCTGCATCTAGGTAGGCTGTTAGGCAGTGCTGGGGTGGAGTCAGCTGTCATGGTGCGTGTTGGCACCAACGATGTTGGGAAATGCAGTCAGGGGGTCCTGGAAGCCAAATTTAGGCTTCTAGGTAGCATACTGAAGTCCAGGACCCCCAAGGTAGCGTTCTCTGAAGTGCTACCTGTTCCATGCGCCGGGTCAGCAAGACAGGTGGGGTCTCAATGCATGGGTGAGATGGTGGTGCTGGGAGGAGGGGTTTAGATTTGTTAGGCACTGGGATACATTTTGGGGGAAGCAGAGCATGTACAAAAGGGACGGTCTCCACTTGAATCAAAATGGAACCAGAGTCCAAATTTCTAGATGTGCTAAATGACTGTGCCTTAGAACAGTTAGTCGTGGAACCAACCAGAGGGATGGCAACTTTGGATTTAATGCTGAGTGGTGCCCAGGACCTGGTGCGAGATGTCAGAGTTGCAGAACCATTGGGTAGCAGTAACCATAGTGTGATCCAATTCAGCATATATGCAAGTGGAGAATTGTCAAGGTGTGTAGGACTTCAGAAGAGGAAACTTCTCAAAAATGAAGGGACTGGTAAGAAGGAAGTTGAAATGGTAAGTCAAGAGGGTAAAATCACTCCAGAAAGCATGGGACTTATTTAAAACCACAGTACTAGAAGTGCAGTTGGAATGAGTTTTCAGTGCAAGGGCTCAGCCCTGGGTCATGTGAAATACAGTGCCTCTGAGCATGTGCAAGATGTCTTTCTCTCACCAATAAGCAACCACAGCCAGCTGTAAGATGCCTGGACAGGCGTGATGTGCAGGCTGACTATAACTTTAACTGTACTTTAGAATTGGCTTAATTGTCCTTTCCCTCTACGTCTAACTCTGTACCAGTTTCCTAACATGGCATCTCTGTGTAGCTAACTAATCCATAGGAGGTGTTTGAGCACAGCAAAGTAGAGTGATGAGAAGAAAAGAAAGGGGGGCTGGATATCATTTCTCTCATGGTGCTCTCAGATCTTCTACCTCCTGGTAATGCAGAATGCCACAAAAGCACTCTGTGTAAGGCAAGAGTTACATGGAACCCACCCACTGTTCCAGCCTACTTATTCTTTCCTCCATCTGCTGCTGACCCAAGTCGTTTCATATTTTGGTAGAGGCAACATAGCAATAGCACTTACATTTATATACCGCTTTATAGCCGGAGCTCTCTAAGCAGTTTACAATGATTTAGCATATTGCCCCCAACATTCTGGGTACTCATTTTACCGACCTCGGAAGGATGGAAGGCTGAGTCAACCTTGAGCCCCTGGTCAGGATCAAACTTGTAATCTTCTGGTTACAGGGCAGCAGTTTTACCACTGCGCCACCAGGGGCTCTTGCGTAGTTAATTGCTATACAATACAGTTGTAGTTTGTGCATCTGCTTCCTTATGCCACCAGCTCCGCCTGTGCTCCAGCACTTTTCTAAACAATGCCCTGCCCTGAGCTCTGTGCATTGATCTTGGAAAACCACCAGTGCAAGAGGTGGGACTTAAGGATCAGTAGCCTTGATCAGGCATGAATGAATGAATGAATGATGTTCAGGGCTACACCTGATGAATGAGGATGTTCAGGGTTGCACCTGCTGACTCCACCCCAAACTTTCACATATTCAGAAGTCCTGTATGTGCATAGAGCCTATGCACACACGCACAAACATGCATAAAGTCCCATATGCCTAACATATGCCTCGGACATGAAGGGACATGGGTCATACAAACTGAAGCCTATGTATGTATAGGTATACACATACAGGCTCTGTGTAGACAGCACCACCTTTGAATGCACGGAGGTAAAGAAGGGGTGAAGCTGGTGATCTTAATCCCAGTTCTACTCCTGTACACTCAAAGGAAAGCCTGAATAAGATCAGAGAGTGACAGTGGTACAGAAAGTCCAATGCCACTCACATGGGTATATCTCCTTCTGCCAATGTTGAGGACTGGACTGGCTGAAAGACACTATTTGGGCAGAGAACTTCTTTTCTTTTCATCGTTGCTGTGGGAAGGTCAAGCAAGAGGGGACATTCTGGGTAAAGTTAATTGTATATGCTGTGGTTGAATCATAGCCTCCTTGAAAACCATAGCTAATTAGTTGAGTAATATCCAAATGTTATTAATTCTGCAGTTCCTTAAGTAGCAATCATCCATTTATTTATAATAGCATTTCCACTGTAATTACAAGCATCATAATGAATTTATTGGGGGATTAATGGAGATGGGATATTTATACCCCTTAGGAATGCCATTTGACAACCACCCTACTTAATGTGAATATTTTATTGTTTTAATTTGTAATGTCTTGTTCATTAATCTGGCTTTCTACCATTCCATACACTGTCTCTTTTGGCACCTGGAAGACACAAAAATTATAAATGCATTATTATCTATCCACAAGTGCTTTCAAGAACAAGTATTTTGCTAAAACAGCAAAAGTCAATTCAACAGGCTGCTCATTTGGTGCCAAGTTCTTCTCTTTTAATCATTCTTTTCAAACTAGATAGGAGTTTTATTAGGTAGGACACAATTCTGCTAATCTTATAATCGTGTCATACGTCATGACCAGCAGCACGTCTTCCCCACAGCAAACTTCCTCAAGCCATCAAATTTAAGGGGAAACACTGTTTCAACTTACCATTTAAAAATGCTGAGATTTCGGAGATGGCAGATAAAGAACTCAGGAATGGGAATCCCATCTTTTTTTCTTTTTTCTTTTAACAATCTGGCATTATCTGTTATTATTTTTGAATTATAAAAGTTATGGAAGTAAGGGAACAATTCAGTTTATTCACCTTTGGAAAGATGTATTTGTTTAAGAATTATGTTTATGTTGTAGATTGTCATCTATCAGATGTTTTATTTTTGTTTCTTTCTTCTTTGAATTGTAATATTATATGGTGTTTTTAAAATAAAGATTCTTAAAAAGAAAATGGGAATGATTTAACTAGGCGTAAAATTGAGAAAGCATAAAAAATGAAGATGACAATACTATTTTCCCGAAATGTTGGCTGACATACAGGGCAAGCGTACATTAGTGTAGCAGGAGAGCAGCCTAACAGAACTTCCCATCTAACTGCACTGGTGCAGTGGGGAAGCAGCCATTTTTTGCACCCTTCTCTTTCCCAGGAAGCCCTCTGTGCCACCCAAAAATATGTCCCTGAGGGCTACACAACTGTCAGGGACATATTTTTGGGTGGCCCAAAAGGCTGCGTGAAGAGGTGAGAGCATGAAGAATGGCACCTTCCCTAACAGCACACAGTGCAGTTAGCTGGGAGGTTCTGTTAGGCTGCTCTCTTGCTGCATCAGTGCATTCTTGCTCTGTATGTCAACACTGTATGCTGCTTTTTAGCTAGAAATCTTCCAGAGCAGGGGGGAAAAAATCAATACAGTGCAACATTTATTTTAACTAATGTTTTAACTTTTTCTGTTTGTTTGTTTGTTTGTTTGTTTGTTGTAAACCGCCCAGAGACATGAGTTTTGGGAGGTATAAAAACATGTTAAATAAATAAATAAATAATAAACATTAAATTGGGAATAATACAATGAAAACAAAAACCACAGCAAATAATAAATGCTGATATTAAACCAGCAGATAGAAAGAACCAACAATTAAAATCACCTGATGAACATACTGAGAGGCCTGGGCAAATAAATGGGTCTTTGCTTGGTACTGGAAGGATAATTTTGGTACCAGGCAAGTCTCTCCCTTGAGAATTCTATAATGCTGGGGAAAGTTGAAGGAAAGAGAAGAAGACGACCAGCAGCAAGGTGGATGGGGTCGATGATGACAGCAATGAATCCACCACTGAGAGACCTTAAAGTCCAAGTTGAAGACAGATCATCCTGGAGAGAATCTATCTATGTGGTTGCTAAGAGTTGACACCGACTTGATGGCACTTAATCAATCAATCAAATCTATTATATTTAGAAGGACATGATGATAGGAAGCTTGGTACAGCTTAGGCACAGCTGGTTCACTTTTGATTACTGTGTATCAATTTAAATCATTTTAATAAGTTCATTCAAAGTTTGCCTCCCCTCCCTTTGTATCACTTTATTCCAATGCATGGATTAGTGTCCCTGGTCTAAAAGATCCCATAGATTGTGCTGTCCCATCATGTGCCATAACCCCTGCTAACTTGGCAAAGAGGCACCTTTTTAATGTGGTGATTCTCTTTATTTAGGGGGAGAGTAACTGGCCCTATCCACCCCCAGCACAGTACCTCCAGTGACTATTGCTGGTGTCTATCTTACGTTTCTTTTAGATTGTGAGCCCTTTGGGGACAGGGATCCATCTTATTTATTTGTTATTTCTCTGTGTAAACCTCCCTGAGCCATTTTTGGAAGGGCGGTATAGAAACTGAATGAATGAATAAATGAATGAATGAATACAATGGACATAGTACACAGGAACATGCAGTCCTTCTTGCCCCCTCTCTAAAGACTAGCTGCTCGAAGTGAGGAGTCCAGCAGGCTTCATAAAATGAGGTGAATTCTGACTGGTCCCTAGTGCCACCTGATAACCTCTGAGTCAGCAAGCGGCCCAGCCTCTTCTGCTTGTCAGATGCACTGGTGGTGCAGACAGCTACTTCTGCTACTGATGAGCATTTACTTTTATTTATTTATTTGAAAGCTCCTATTCCACTTTTCTCCCTTATCCAAAGCAGCTCATAATATAATTATTAAAACAACATGTCAAAGCAAGAAAATACAGGGACAAAACAGTATGTAGCACAAATCCAGCAGTAAAAAGCACTCCAATTACAAACAATGAAATGGTGGCAATGAGAGCTCAAGCAGCATCAAATATCCTCCTAATGAGCCATGTCTTTGTTGGGATTTTGCTACAGACATTGTCTCAGTTCTTTGTATGGGACATGCTTCTCTATGTGAATGTCTCCATGTACTGGCTTGTGGGTGGAGTCACGGTTTGTTTGTCTGCTCCTCACTTGTTGCCTTGAATTCAAACTGAGAGGTTCTCCCTCTCTCTGCATAAAAACATAAGAACAGCCCTGCTGGGTCAGGCCCAAGGCCTATCTAGTCCAACACCCTGTTTCACACAGTGGCCCACTAGATGCCTCTGGGGAGCCCACAGGCAAGAGGTATGTGCATGCCCTCTCTCCTGCTGTTGCTCCCCTGCAACTGGTATTGAGAGGCATCGTGCCTCTGAGGCTGGAGGTGGCCCACAGCCACTACTTACTTACTTACTGCATTTTTATACCACCTTTCTGCCTTGACAAAGGCACCCAAAGTGGTTTACAATATTAAACCACTAGACTAGTAGCCATTGATAGACCTGTCCGCCATGAATTTGTCTAAGCCCCTTTTAAAGCCATCCAAGCTGGTGGCCATCACCACATCCCAGGGCAAGGAATTCCATAGATTAATTATGCGGTCCTAAATTTCCCAACCTTCAGATTTGTGGGATGACTGCTGGTTCTAGTGTTGTGAGAGAGGGAGAAAAGAGACATGTATCCTAAGTCTTCTGATATAAGAGATTTATCTCTGACAAGCCACTAATATGGACAACAGAGAAGACACATACAAAACAAGGATATTATTACAACCACAGTAGCCACACCAGATCATGAAGAAGCTCCCTGTCCTCCCTTCTCTCAGTATCCTGCTTGTGCCTACTCCCAGTTTTACTTTGCTGTGTATTCAGTTATTAGCTTATTTGTTTTTAAGTCCCCCCCCAATACAATTATTAATTGGATGGGGGGAGAGACCTTAGGAACATAGGAAGCTGCCTTATACCAAGTCAGACATTGGTTCATCTTACTCAGTATTGTCTATGCTCACTGACAGTGGGTCTCCAAGATTTCAAGCAGGAGTCGTTCCCAGCCCTGTCTAGAGATGCCAGGGATTGAATTTGGGACTTTTTGCATGCAAAGTATATGTTCTGTCACTGAGCTATAACTCCATCCCCTTCAAAATGAGGACATCAGGGCTTCTAGACCTTCCAGGTGCGCTATACTTTACAGACTACAAGAGGAGAAGTCTCTGCCCTGAGAGGCTTACAGTTTAAAACTCAGATGTTTGAAATTCCAAATTCCAAATTTGCATATTATGTAAATTGGCTTGAAAATAATTCGGCACATGCAGATTAGCAGCTGCACTTTCCAGTTGATTTGTATTTGCTCTTGATATCTACTAACAATAGTTGGGGAAAATATCTTTGCCTGACTATTTTCCTTGACATATTAACAGCAGCAATAGAACAACAACAACAAAAACAGCTTTTAAATTAAGGCTGCAATTCTGTACACACTTATTTGAGAGACGATCTGATTGAAACCAACGGTGCTCACTTCTAAGTAAGCATGTGTTGAACATAAGGCCAAGAAAGTCCTTAAAAATTACAATGTACAACCTGGTAGGGAGGTAGTGATTTACATCAAATGCATACCATCCTCTTAACTGCCCAAACAAGATCCCCTGCTGCTAACAAACAAGGCAACATTCCTCAGGGGATTACTGCACTTGTAAAAGTGAAACCCTCTCAGCTAGCCTCTTGTGCTCTTCCTCTCTTAATCCAAGTCCAGCACTTGAACAGAGTAGTGACTGCACATTTTGCTCCATAACTCTGCTTCTACAAGGGCTAGACCTTAGCTCTTTATTTTAAAATGAAAGCTGAAATCGAAGTGAATCTGGGTGGACTAAGCAATTCAGGTGAGATGCTTGAACTCCAGGTGAAACCCGGAATCCCAGGGGGGAGAGGCATGGCAACTTCAATCCCTGCCCTCTCCTGGTAAAAAGATTCTCAGACAGTATAACTGAGAGAAATTTCTGTTTCAGGCCTTGAAAAGCTACTGCCAGTCAGGGCCGACAGTCATGGACTAGACTGAGCAATAGTCTGGTTTTCTTTCTTTAAGCAGAAATCAGAAAAGGCATGAACGTTAGCTGAGAAACCTTTGACCAGCAAAGGCTTTCCCAGTTTCCCCTCTTTGGCGTGCTGAAAGAGTACGTCCAAGAGCACAGAGCCTGTGTGGGTGGCTTGTGATTTTTCACATATCACTGACACCACCAGAGACTCCATCTCCGCTCAGACTTCCATAAGGCTAGCCTTCCATTTTCCTTCTCTCACGTTGCTTGTGTTTGTACTTCTAATTTGTGAAGCATGAGTTGCAGCCTGGATAATTAAATCTGTCTTAATTAGTATGTGCTGCCGCACGCCATTGTATCGCCAGAGACGGGTCTTATCCTGCGGTGGCATGCTTGCCACGTACATAATGCCTCATTTCCATCACTGCAAGCGCAAGCTGTTGAAAGAAACATTGTAACCCATCTCAATCGGGCTCCTTTCAGTGAGCCAATTAAATATGGGGGGTTTTAATGCAAACATGCATCAATAAATTATAAAGGTAACATAGCAAGACACATGGTGGAGCTGAGCATGAAATTAGCCGTGAGATCGATTTACTGTGTAGTCTTTGGAGACAGGGTTGGGGGAGGGGGTAGCCTGAAAAAAGAGGGTCACACTCTGCAAAAAGTTCAGGAAAACAGGGGAACAATTAATCCACAGGAGCAGGCAAAAATACAATTTGAGCTGCAAAAAAATCTAATGTGTACAGATGTCATGCTACTCTTTCCCAGAGATAATTAGAGAAACAAAACATTTGAACCTCAAAAAGGAGAGTTCTAACATATTTCTATATTGCTTAATAATTATGAATTATTATAATTTTCTGCCTCTTGAAGACATGCAAAAAATGGTGAGCCATCTTGTTGATTGCCATAATCTTTCGTATAAAAGATGTTGCCATTATTTTTTTCTACAACCTGATTTGCAAGGGAAATGTTCATGTACCAATAATAATAACGCACCAACAACAAAAATCATGTTTTTGCATTTAAATTCCATATTTGTTTCAAAAATATGTGTCAGACAGGAGAGAAAAATACATTTCCAATATACAGAGATACATGTAATTTGCTTAGAGCGTATAATTATAAATATCATTTTTTAAAATTGATGGAACACTTTAAGATTAACAAATAATATCAATAGCTACCATAGTAGTTTCTAAACGATGACCATTACAGACATACATATGTTAAGCATTAACTACAACCATATGATTTCCCTTTATTAAATAAATCCCCAGGTAGTCAATATAAAATCTTGTTTTCTCCCCTGAGAAAATATAGGTTTAAAACCTCCAGTATTAAAAAGCAAACTCACTTTGGGCTGATTCAGATGATACTTCAATTGACCCACCCTAAACACTGGGAGGAAGAACATGGGTTGCCATATCTCCCTGCGCCTCAAGGTGCCAGCATCTAGTTACACAAGGGCAGTTCATCCAAACACATCCAAACACACTCTCTACACATGGTTCAAATGGTGGCTTATATAAAGTGCAGTGCACCGCCTATGGAAGAGCATGTGTGTTACCTCCACGCATCTCCAAACTGCGTCCTCACTTCTCCGAGGCTCCATCACTACTAAGAATTGTGTCATTGCTGCAGCAACAAGCCTCCCATGATGCTGCAGCAAAGACCAATTTGTAGTAGTGATGGAGCCTCTGTGAGCTCAGCAGAAGTGAGGATGTGGCTTGGTGATGCATAGAGTTACCTCACATACCCCACGCTTCCATGGGTGGCACACTGCACTGTCTATAAGCCGCGAAGCGGCATTTATTTATTTATTTTGCCAGAATACAAATACTAAGTCATATTTGAGCTTCATGTAGCCAGCTGTATTGGATTAACTGTTCCCCTTAGTGATTCGATGACAGTTTGATGTCATGCCAGGTTGGAGGAGTGCAGAGATGCTTGTGCCCATCTTCCTTCCTTGGGCATTTAAATGTGCCAGTCAGAGTATCATCTGAATCCACTCTGTCCAGAGCTAGTTCCAGAGACGTATTTTTAAAATTAAATACCTAATTGACTTACCAGCACCTTTCCCCACAAAAATAGGGCAATTTAACCGTCTGTGAATATAACCTGGCCTCTATAAACAAAATATTGCTTTATTAAGAACTAGTATCTTTCAGCCTGTTAAATTAACGGGCGCTAGTAGCCTTCTCCGCCCTCCCCCGCCGCCTCCTCCCGCCCGGGCCCACCGCCTCCTCCGGCTGGGGCCGACGCCATCCGGGGCCGCTGCCGCCTCGCCCGGCTTCCCCCGCCGCCTCCTCGCTTTTCCTGGCTGTCCGGCGGCGGCCACCGCTTGTCCCTGGTGCGGCTGCCCGGCGGCGGCCGCTTCTCCTCGGCCTGCCGCTGCTCCTCCCGCCGCCTGGCGTCGGCGGTGGCCGCTTCTCCTCGGCCTGCCGCTTCTCCGCCACCCGGCCAACATGGCGGCCCGCACCTGCAGCCGTGTCTCCCTCGCCGTGTTCTGCACACGGGCACCACGCATGCGCAGAACACCCGAAAAAGACACGGACGCAGACACCAAGCATCTTATTATATAGGATATTTATACATTGCTTTCCCACCCAAAATTTCCTAAAGCTGTTTGAAGATGGGCTTGCCCTGTCCCAAAGGTGGTTGCAAAGGCATAAGTGCGGGGGCGGGTGGAGGGGAGTCACTGCTGAAGTCGTCATAGGCAATGAGGGGGTACGAGTGAGCCAGGGTACAGGCAGGCCATGGACTGAGGCTCAGTACAACCTGATGCCAGCCCTGACAGCCGGGTGGAGCAGATCACACACAGTGACCCCACTTCCAACTCTCTTTGTTTGAAGATCAAAATAGAACCTATGCATGTACATACAGGACTGGTTCAGATGCACGGAATAACTTTGAGGCTACAGTGAGAGCACGCCCATCCCGGCCTCATGTGTTCTTGGCACATCTTGTAATAGCAGAGGTGGGGGTGCAAAACGCAGGTTAAGCAGGGTTTTGTAGCATGTGCAGAGGGGTGATTTGGACGATCACCCCCACATGTGATTAAGGGACATACCAAGATCCCATAACTATGTCCTTGAGTGACACCAGGGCGGGCGCTTTCACACTGCAGCTCTGGCGTTATTGCATGTGGGGACTGCTGCTAGGGAGGTGCACAAAACCAGTTTGCCCAGTTAAGTTCAAATCCAAACCAGTTCGGGCCCAGTTTGGGGGTGCCAAAAATCACATTAATTGTGTTTTTTTAAAGTTTGAATTACCACCACTGAGGGCTTTGGAGCCTCAGGGGGTGCTGTTGTGGCTGTGGGGGAGTCCTCAGCGGCTCCCCCTCCCCCCACCAGCCTCCCCGCAAGTCTCCTTGGGCCAGTTCAGCTTTGTTCTATGATCCATCTGTTTGTTTTCCTGGCTGTCCATAGTTTCCTCACAAGTCTTCTCCAGCACCAAAGTTCAAAATCATCAATACTTTTTTTTTATCTTGCTTCTTCAAAGTCCAGCTTTTGCATCCAGAGAGTGTCACAAGAAAAACCATTGTCCAAACGATTCTCATCTTTGTAGGTATAGACACATTACGGCATCTAAATATCCTTTCCAAGGCCTTCATTGCTACCCTACCAAGTGCTAGTTCATTATCAGTTCTGAGGCTGGTTGCTGTACCCTGTTGTCATTAGTTTAGTCTTCCTTACTTTTAGTTGTAGTCCCATTTTTTCACTGTGCTCCTTGACTTTCATTACTAGAGCTTGCAGATCATCTTCATTCTCAGCTATCAAAGTGGTGTCATCAACTATGCTATGCAGGTTATTGATGTTTCTTCCTCTAACTTTAAAACCATGCTCATCTTCTTCCAGTCCAGCTTCTCTCAGTATATGTTCTACATATAAGTTGAATGAATAAGGAGAATGTATACAGCCTTGTCTTACTCTTTTGCCGATCTGGAACCAGTCTGTTTCACCATGTTCTGTCTGGACTGTGGCTTCCTATCCTGTGTATAGGTTTCTCTTGAGAACAGTGAGATGTTCTGGGGTGCCCATTTCCCTAAGGATATTCCACAACTTGACATGGTCGATGCAATCAAAGGCTTTTCTGTAGTCAATAAAGCACATATTGACTTCTATTTTGTATTCTTTGGCTTTTTCAATTATCCAGCATGCATCAGCAATTATGTTTTTCATTCTTTTGCCTTTTCTGAAACGAGCTTGAACATCTGGCATTTCCCTTTCCACGTAGGGCTCTAATCTGCGTTGGATGATCCTGAGCATTATTTTGTTAGCATGTGAAATTAAGGATATTGTGCAATGATTTGTTCAGTCTCCTTTCCTTGGTATGAGTATGTAGATTGACCTCTTCCAATCTGTTGGCCACTGTGTCGTTCTCCCAATTTGCTGGCATAGTTTGGTTAGAGCCTTGACTGATTCTTCTTCTGTTGCATGCCATATATCTATAGCTATTCCATCAATTCCTGTAGTCTTCTGACTTAGTTAGAAGAGTGCTGATCTAACTTCATCTTCCTGTACTAGAGGTTCTTGCAAGCAGGGAATATCTTCTAGAGTATCTTGGATGTTGACATCATTGCTGTACAGATTTTCAGTATACTTCTTCCATATCTGTTTGATCTTCTCTGAATCAGTTACTATCTGCCCTTTGGCATCCCTTAACATACCAAGGTTGGAACTTCCCTCTGAGTTCAGAGATCTTTTGGAAAACGTTCCTTGTTTTTCCATGTCTATTTCCATCATCAAGGTCTTTACAGATGTTATTGTAGTACTGTTCTTTGTCTCTTCTAACATTCCCTATTAAGTTCCTTCCTGAGGTCTTTATCTTTCTTGACTTTGGCTTCTCTCCTCTTCTGGACAATTTCCACCTTCTGTTCTGACATCCATTTTGCTTTCTTCCATTTCTTGGTCTTTGGCAGACTCTTTTCACATTTGTCCTTAACAACTTCTTTGGTTTCATTCCAGTTCTGCTGGTTCCCTATCAATGAGGTTCAGAACTTCAAAGTGGTTCCTGGTGTTCTCCTTGAAAATGGTGGGTATGTTCTCAAGATCATATCTTGAGACTTTGGAACACGCTTCCCATGGGAATAAGAGTCTCCTCATCTCTAGTGGCTTTTTAAAAGTGTTTGAAGACTCTTTTTACCCAGGCTTTTAAACTTTCTACATTTTAGACTGTTTCTTAATTTGTTTTAGATTGTTTTTAGAATTTTAATTGATTTTAATGTTTTGTTTATTGCTTGTTGTGAACTGCTCTGAGACCTTGGTTTGAGGAGGTATATAAATATGTTAAATTAAATAAAATAAAATAAATAAATAAATAAATAAATGTCATGGAAAGTGGATAGCTTTGTTTTTCCACTTTGGCTCAACTTGGATCTTACACATGAGCAGTTCGTGATCTGTTCCACAATCAGCCCCCAGCCACGTTTTTGCTGAGCTCTTCCACCTCCTTGCACCAATAATGTAATCAATTTGATTTCTGTGTACTCTATCTGGTGATGTCCAGGTATATAGGCACCGCTTTGGTTGTTTGAAGAATATGTTAGCAATGAAGAGATCATTGGAGTGGCAAGTACTAATAAGTCGTTCTCTTGCTTAATTTCTGATTCCTAGACCATACAGTCTGATTGTGTTTTCCTCCTTACCATTTCTGACTTTGGCATTCCAGTCTCCAACCACCACCAACACATCTTCGTTCAGGTTTTTCCCAGCCCTACCTGCATATGCCAGGGGTTAAAGCTCAAATTTTCTGCATGCTGCAGAGTATGTCCTCTAGGGCTGAACTATAGTCCCATCCCCAAACAAATGCACCCTGGAGGAGTGACTTCACCACAATGCTGGAAATGAGCTAAGGGGATAACATGGCATGGCAGAGTTGTGAGGAAGGTGACTTCATTCTGGTTCAATACCTGGTTTGACAGGCTCTGGTCTACACAGGAGCTTTAACGTGCAATGCCATAAATCAGGACTCCATGTTATGGAAAGAGATGCCATTTCTAGCCCCGCTCCCATTGTTCACTCTCATGCACTCTCCCCAAAGTGTCTTTCAGATTTAAAGTGGATTGTTTCCATTGCTGCTTATCTTGTGCACAGATATTAAAAGCACTTCTCATACACTTTAATCTCTTAACAGTTCTACAAGACTGTTTATCAAAATGCTGGATATTACAGCTAATCCTTCTGTTCTCATTACTGAGCTCAGGACCCCACTTTGTTTCAGCTGCTTTTGAAGCATGGATTCAGCACAAGAAATTGAGGAGAGGGAAGGCAATTCTTCTCTTTACAAGGCAGAGGAATATGGAGGTAATGCTGACAGGCAGGCCGTCTGAGAGTTCATTACAATCCCCAGCAATGTGTGGCTCAGTCTGAGGAACCATGCTAGAGTCAGGGCTTTTATGGTGGAATCATATTGGCTCTTTGGGTCACCTGACCCATGCTGAGCTAGTAGCTGCGCTATCACTCTCTGGCCATTCACAGTGGCGGCACTAAAGTGCAAGAGAGCACCTCCCTCCTCTGGCAAAGAGAAAGGTGCTTGAGTCCCATTGATAAGAGCTCCTAGTGTGAGACACGTTTCCATAGATCCAATTACTGGGATATTGTGCAGTCATTTTTATGACTTAAAAAAAAAAGTTTTATCCTGCCATTAAGATTCAAGGCTGTCAGATCTCAGGTGGAATAATGGGAGGATTCAATAAGCCTCTTCTCCCATCATTTTTTGTGAACTGCCTAGAGCCTTTGGAGTCAGGCGGTATATAAATAAAACAAAATAATAAAATAAAATGAAAAGTAAGTAAGTAAGCAATATTCACACAAGCAGTCTAACCCAGGCAAGGGCAACCCAGCTTGTGTTAGGCTGCTTGTATGCAGCACTGGGATCAAGTTCTGACCCTGGTGCTGCCGTCCTGCCTAGCATAAGCCCGCCCTTAACCCCAGCACCGGGGTCGCGTGTATGCTCGGACTGCACGCAGCCCGAGCATACACAGAGTCGGGCACCTAGAGTGCCTGGTTCCTTGGGGATTCCCCCAATGCACTGCATTCATTGCACAGTGTCTTGTGGGATATCCAGAGATCCACACTGCTCCAAGCAGTGTGGATTGTGTGGGAGCACAATCAGCGCGTCCCACCAGCATGGGAGGATCATCTGGGGGGGAAGGTACAATCGACACAGCCTTCCTCCTCCCCCCTCCCACCCACCTGCATAGCCTTAATATAATGCAACCTACATGTATTCCGCACCTCTTAGCAACATATTGTTTGAAAATGCCTACTCCTGACCTGGGATCTAAAGGTTAAATTTGCTTTTCTAAAATAGAAGCTGATTTTAGATATCTCAAGCAACAGGCGCAGAGATGTCAGACTGTTCTTCATACAGAGTGCAGAGAGGTCATATTCCCTCACTCTTTCATCATGGTTATCTCTATTACAGTAATTCTTGTCCGAAACAGCCAAGATCATAGACTCTGTTTCTAGATGTTATATGGGCATCAGGAGAACACCAGGTATCTCCATCTATAACCCGACTCCATAGCCTATTTAAAGATGTATTAATGTCCCTTCTAGCACATGGTTATCATAACTGATGAGACTGAATGAAATGTCTTATTTTATTAATTTATGTAAAATATTTTTATTCGGCCTTTGTACCACTGTAGGCCGCCAAAGCAGCTTATATACAAAATTGAAAACAAAATCAATGGCAATAAAAATCAAAACCGAACAAAACCAGAAACCAACAAGGTGCTCAGTAAATTACAAGTACATAATCACAAACTCAAATACTGTCAAAAGCCTGGACAAATAAGAACATTTTTTATTAGTATCTAAAAATCAGACATTGACAGTGTAGTCCTCTGTGTCATCAGAAATAATTCCCGCTGTGAAGTTGGGACACTGCTTATTTGCATAAGTGATATAATATGCTTTTGTGATTATACTTGGAGGTATTTTAGAATATTTATTATTTGTAATGGGTCTTTTTAATGTGTTGTTCTTCATAGCTGGGTGTGTGTTATATCACGTTTTTATAGAACTTGGTAATGAATGTGTATATTTTGTTAATGTATTTGTTTGTGTTCTAGTGCCCTTGAAAAAGGATATATCTATTCAAAACATGTCGGGCTCAGTAAAAAAAATCTTGAGGCAGCTGAAGATTCCCTCTTTTTGTTCCCACTGTGTTTTCTAACGAGTGTGTTTAGGAATATGAATACAACAAATATTTATATACTGCTTTTCAAAAGAAGTTCCCAAAGTGGTTTACATAGATATAAAAAAATCTATAAAATGGCTCCCTGTCCCCAAAGGGTTCACAATCTAAAAAAGAAGCACAAGAGAGACAAGCTACACCACAACAAGGAGCCAGCATGGTGTAGTGGTTAGAGTGCTAGACTAGGACCGGGGAGACCCAAGTTCAAATCCCCATTCAGCCATGAAACTAGCTGGGTGACTCTGGGCCAGTCACCTCTCTCTCAGCCAAACCTACTTCACAGGATTGTTGTGAGGAGAAACGTAAGTATGTAGTACACCGCTCTGGGCTCCTTGGAGGAAGTGTGGGATATAACTGTAATAAATAACAATTAATTAATTAATTAATTAATTAATAATTATAACAACAACAGCCATTGGAGGGATGCTGTGCTGGGGATGGAGAGGGCCATTTGCTCGCCTCCTGATAAAGAAAGAGAATCACCACTTTAAAAAGGTGCCTCTTTGCTCAGTTAGCAGGGGAATGCAACCATAACAGCCTAACAAATATGCCTAAGGAAGATGAATTCGACATAGAAAGAGAGGAAGTTGCCTTATACTGAGTCAGACTGTTGGTCCATTGAGCTCAGTATTGTGAACACTGACTGGTAGCGGCTTTTCCAAGGTTTCAGGCAGGAGTCTTTCCGAGCCCTGCCTGGAGATGCCAGGGACTGAATTTGGGGCATTCAAAGTAGATGCATTACCATTGCGCTACAGCCCCACAACCTGGGTGCCACTGCAGAAAAGATGCTGTTCCTGGTAACTAACTACCCAGCTCACTTCTGCAGGTGCAAAGCAGGGTCTCCACAAAATAACTTAATGCATGCCTAAAATAGATGCAAGGGCTCAGGTTACAGGAAGTTATGTTCTTTGGCCAGGAAGTCTTGTCACCTCATCCCAAAGTAGCAGATTCTGGAGAGTAGATTATAGAGTGGTTACTGTCATGGGGCACTCCACACACATTACATGGCAGTAAACCTAGGTTTTCTACTGGAATGCTAGAAAACTTCTACTGAGTCAAACTCAGAAATGAGCTTCCAGGACTTATTAAAACCTGCCTCAAAAAAGAGGTGAGATTTTTTAATTTTTTTTAAACTGAAATCACTTCCATTACATTAGAAAGGCAGGAAACTCCACTAGATTAAATTGGTGCCAACATTAGATGCTGCAAGGGCAAAAACTGAGGGGGAAGAAAGCCAACACCGCCTAGAAGTGTCTATATCAGGCAGTCTAGAAATATGATTGATTGATTGATTGATTGAGACATATCCCATGAGGGATTGGCTGCCCCCACCTTGGATTTTTGCTGCTACAGCATCTGAATTTTCTCCATATAGACTCTGTTTCATTAAATGGGGGAATGGAAGAGCTGGGCCATTTTTCCAGGCCTTGGATTTGTTCAGGAAAATTATCCAATACAGGCTGAGTATCCCTTATCTGGACTGCTTGGGACCAGAAGTTTTCTGGATTTCAGACTTTTCTGGATTTTGGAATATTTGCATAATGATTTTATCTGTCTAAGTCTCTCTTCTCCACCTGTTTCCTTGCTCCTACCTGCCTCCATTACGGCCTTTTTATTTGCATGGCAAGACCCCTCCAGAGTGCTTCACATATGAGTGCTGAGGGGGTCTCGGCTATTTGCCCTGTGGGCCCACTCTGGGCCGCCCACAACACCACGGCAAAGCCTTTTTTCCCGGGCGGAGGGAGGCCTCTGGAGCACGTGGATGCTGCCGATCAGCTGTTCGGCAGCATCAGGGAGAAGCAAAGGCCACAGGCCTATTGTGGAGAAGGTGGGGAAGCGCGCCTCCAAGTCCGCTTTCCCCAGATACCTCTTGCCAGCCACCAACAACAGAGAGACCGGCATATCCTCAACCCCCGCTCGCCTAAGTAAGTTTTGACTGCATGTTTAAAAGCAAAATTGGGAATCTGTGAGCAAGTGAGCTGAGACGTTTTGGTTTTGGTTTTGGTTACGGCATGGTGTCCAGATTTTGGAGCATTCTGGATTTTGGATGTCTAGATAAGGGAACTCAACCTGTATCCTCCCCCTTTTCCCCTCTGTAACACTGTGAAGAAGCATCAGAAAATTATCTGAGATCTTCCAAATTCTTGGAGAAGGTCTTCAGAACTTTTTCGGAATTTCTCAGAACACTTGTGACTAAATACCCAGAATGTTGGGGGGCAATATGCTAAATCATTGTAAACCACTTAGAGAGCTTCCAGCTATAGAGCGGTATATAAATGTAAGTGCTATTGCTATTGCTATTGCTAAATCCAATACATTTTTGAGAGAGCTTGTCCATCTCTGGTTTCCCCCAAGTATACATTTGGTGGGAACCATCAAGATGCATCAGAAAGATGATCCAAGATCTCCCTAACTGATTTTAGCATTTTAAGAAAATCCCATATCATTGGAGACTACATTCAAGGCATGTTTGGGAAGGCTTGCCCATCTCTGGTTTTCTACGAAGTATACACTTTAGAGCAGGCTTGCTTAACTTAGGCCCTCAGCTGCTTTGGGACTACAACTCCCATAATTCCCAGCCACAGTGGCCAATAGCCAGGGATTATGGGAGTTGTAGGCCAACATCTGCAGGAGGGCTGAAGTTGAGCAGCCCTGCTTTAGAGAGTTTCAGCCAGTGTTGTTCTCAGATGAGGGTACTTGTATGGAGAACAGTTTTCCAAACATATCCATCTTGTTCATGTGTTATATTTTGAAGTGTACACTTTTTTAACAATGTAGGTGTATGTCTAAAAAACAAATGTATGAAGTGTCCCATTGTGATGAGGGACAGACACATAAGTCACGCTCAGAATTACTCTTATTCCATCTCTTCTACTGCTGGGTCCTAGTGCTGGAAACCGGTTCTACAGTTGCACTCTAGTAAAAGCCTTATCAGATTAATGAAGGGAGGATGGATTTGAGAGACCTCTGGGATATGAAGACAATTCACATCCTTTTGGAGCACAGAAATACACAGCAAGGCAATGCCTGTTCAGCAACCATTAAGTCCATTTGACCAGCTATTTACACCTCAACCCCCCAAAGCCATTAACACTTTGCTCAGCAGACTCCAGCTTCTTTCCAAATGCATTCAGGTTAATGGAACCGTGCACTGAAGTGCCTTAGTGAATGTTTGACTGACAGGAAAAGGAGATATTGCTTTAGTGGAGCTTGTAAAGAACACTCTAATTATTAGTGGCAAAGGAGCAGCAGCCACATAAGTGGAGGTCCCTTAAAATCAATGAAGGGGAAGGGGAATCAGTGGGCAGCTGCTTCCATGGTTATATGTTCCACGGTTTTCTCCAGCCACGACTGTATTTTCTTTCCTTTTTAAACCAAGCCCTGCCCTTTCTCCACACCTTTTTTCTGTGTCTAGGGATTCTAGGTCACAACTCCGAGGTCCCAAGCTCTTCAGCATCTAATTTTGTTTTCCTCAACGAAGGAAGAGATGAAGGAGCTGAGGTTCTCCCCACCTGCCCCTTCCATAGTATCCAACCCTCCTCTTCTTCATGTGTAGAGCAGCACCCCTGAAGTTTTTCTTGGTACTACAGGTAGGAGATGAGATCAAGAAAGGCATGTGCAAGAGAAACTTTAGCTGCTGATGCTGCTGTTTCTTCTGCTGCAATGAGGAATTTAACACTACGTGCATATTCTCCTGCTCATATCCTGGCAAATCTGTACCCTTGATTTAGACTGCAATCTAAATCACACTGGGCATACGTTCCACTGAACACATTGAGACTTGCTTCATGGAGTAAAGATGTATACAACTGTGCAGTTAGGGTGTTTCCAGAAAGAAAGTCTATTAAGTCTTGGGTATGCTGGGTCAGTACCTGTCATGGCTCAGACCTCTGAGTCAGAAGTGTCAGAGGAGGAACAGGAGGACTTGGTAGGGAGAACAGGCTCAGAAGCACAGCAGAAGGATTTGGCTGTGAGAACAAACGCTGAAGCTGAGCAGGGTCGGCAACAGACAGGGGAATCTGGACAGCTGGCAGAGATGAGGGCTGAGGAGTCTGATCAGGAGGACGCTGGAATTACACCTGTGTTAAGAAGATGTCTCAAGAGAAAGACTCAGTGGGAGACACACAGGCACAAGATCTCACAGGAGAAGCAATAGAAATGCTGAGTCAGGAAAGCCTGATTGGCTGCTGGTTATCTTGAGCCCTATATCAAGCTGACACGGTTTCTAAGTCAGCACTGTCAGCAACTTTGCCTTTTTTCGCAGACAGTGTCCTCGAATTTGTACTTTCTCAATCTTCCCTGTTTCAGCCTGTCCTTGTTCTGTTCTTCCTAGCTCGGTTATTTCAATTATTATTACTCAGTTATTGTAGAGGGGGGTACCTAGTTTAGTTTCAAGGGATTTTCTTTTGTTTATAATACTTTATCTTGAGAGTCATTCTTCGCTTTCATTCGTGCAGCTTAGCTGCTTCTCTTAGCTACAGAACTTTATTTTGACTCACACAAATAGAGCTGAAGGCATCATAAATCCTGTCGTGTCAGCCATGCCAACAGATTTACATGCCAGAACTCCCCCCATCCTTGCAGGATACTTAGTTATTTAATTTTTTGTTGTTGTTAAAAATAATATACTAGCTTTTCCCATATGTATTCAAGGAGACTTGCAATAATGTTGCAATAAAAAAACCTAAGATTTTTTTAAAAAATGATATGAGTATTTTACCATCTAATGACCGATTAAGAGAAGAGTTTGCTTAAGAAAGATGTGAGAGAGCTTGCTGAAACAGCAATGCTTTAAAATGACACTGCAACACTAAGGGAAATACTGCATGCTGAATTTCCTGGGGGAAGGAACTCCATTGGGGCCACCACTGAGAAGGCCCTCTCTTGTGTGATGTCGAATGAGCTTTAGAAAGAGACAAAACACAATGAAAAAGCCTACTTTGCGGGGAGGGGCAGACTCATGTGGAAGAAAACAATCCTTCACATGGACTTGGAAAAATCCATTTGTTGATCATTGTTAATCCAAAATGGCAGACCAGTGTTTCATCACAGGTGATTCTGTTCCAAAATGTCACTGGGAAAAGAGAGACTGTATTATTTAGCATCTCTTCCTTGAGGTACCGTGCTTACTTTAGTGCCTAGGGTCAGACTAGGTGTGATGTCTGAGGTACATGAACACATCTCCAAAGGTATTTAATTTTTGCTAAAAGTATGATTTGGATCAGCAGAACCATGGTGCAAGGGGGGAGGAGTTTTATTCTTTTCCCCATGCAAATACTGAGGATCAGTCCAAATCACAACACTTAGGTTAAGCGCTAAATGTCGCTATTAAAGTGTCTGTGTAAACTGCCCTGAGCCATTTTTGGAAGGGCGGTATAGAAATAGAAATCGAATGGATGAATTAGTCATGGAGGGGAAAATATGTATGCATAATAGTTGCCTAGATGTTTCCCCCTCTGGCACTTAATAACAGTAGTAGGTAGGATTTTGATTGGACTGTGGTATGTGCAGAAGGTAAAGGATTTACTCTCTCCTCCCCTTGCATCATGACCTCCATCCAAATTGGGTCTACAGAACTATTTTCAGCATGTGTGTGTGTGAGAGAGAGGGGGAGAGAGAGAGAGAGAGAGTGTGTGTGTGTGTGTGTGTGTGTGTGTGTGAGAGAGAGAGAGAGAGAGAGAGAGAGAGAGAGAGAGAGAGAGAGAGAGAGAGAGAGAACTCTTAGCAACCACATAGATAGATTCTCTCAAGGATGATCTGTCCAACTTGGCCTTTAAGGTCTCTCAGTGGTGCATAATTCATTGCTGTCATAATCGAATCCATCCATCT
The DNA here is from genome assembly GCF_027244095.1 of Hemicordylus capensis. Taxonomy (NCBI): domain Eukaryota; kingdom Metazoa; phylum Chordata; class Lepidosauria; order Squamata; family Cordylidae; genus Hemicordylus; species Hemicordylus capensis. The sequence goes on from NC_069660.1 coordinate 46,531,248, forward strand.
TGCTGCTGCTGGTCCTCTTCTTCTCTTTCCTTCAACTTTTCCCAGCATTGTGGACTTCTCAAGGGAGCTGGGTCTTCACATAATGTGTCTGAAATATGATAGTTTGAGCCTGGTCATTTGTGCCTCAAGTGAAAATTCTGGATTGATTTGTTCCATTTGTATGTTTTCCTGACTGTCCATGGTATCCTCACAAGTCTTCTCCAACACCAAAGTTCAAAAGCATCAATGCTTTTTCTATCTTGCTTCTTCAAAGTCCACCTTTTGCATCCATAGAGTGTCATGGGGAACTGTCTGAACGATTCTAATCTTTGTAGGTATAGACACGTCTTTGACTGGCAAAATGGGAAATCCTGGCGAATCTTGAATGTTTGCAAATGTTTGTCTCATTTCTTTGTAGGACTTACTTCGAAGTGTGCATGCAGGGGTAGGAGCTGTAATTGCTGGTGGTTGGGGCTTTTTCTGGGGCTGCCACGGGGCACCCCTTCTTCTCTGCCACCAGCATGGGCACCCGCAGGCACCCCTCTCCCTGTGTGGCAGTGGCGGCCTCCCTGATAGAGCAGCCTACCTGTGCAGTGGGCTGCTGCGCATGTGTGAGAGCCAGCTGAGTGGTTGGCATAGCACTCGGCTGCCTTGCTGACCACTCAGCATGCTGCCACGCATGCACGGTGGTCAGCTGAGCAGCCGGGGCAGGGAAGCATGCCCCAGACTGCTCCATCCAGCAAGGTGCCGCCACCCACACACCCAGCAAAGGAAGAGGGGTGCAGGGCATGTGGGGTGCTGCTGTGGTGTGGGCAGCCTGAATACGGGCCATCTATGTCCTTCCTATGCCACTGTGCACATGGGATTAGGCTGAAAGGAGGGGGAGAATGGAAACTTACTGCACCTGTGGACTGCTGTCTTGCATCAGAGCAAAATCTCTGCCATGGGGGGAAATAAGGTGGCTACATTAGGAACAGAAACTCTGCACAAAATATTTATTTTGTATTTATTACATGTATTCTTTACTGTATACCTGAATACAGGTATATTTAACAACCCTCCAGCAATTGTTAAATCCCAATACAATTACAGATTTTGGAAATCCATGGTGGGTATATAGCTACTAGCTCTTCTGGTGGCTGGCAGGTCCCGATTCCAGGCTCTTCTGTCTGAAGGAAGAGAGAAGAAGGAGCTGCACATCGATTTAGGGGCTGGCTGATGATAGTCAAGGTGCTAATCTCCAGAAGCAGCCCCCACAGCCTTTAAAGGTTTTACCACTACAAGCTGTTTTCAGAGCTCTACATTGGCCTGGTGAGAAATTTCTCTTTCAGTTGTTAAAACAAGAGAAAATCCTCACTCGCCACCTACGTCAGCACCTTGCAGGCCGTAAACTCCAAAGGGGGTGCTGTAAAAAGAATGAGGGAAACCATCATTGTTAATGTCTCACGAAGCAGGATAAGGCCGCACTGACATTTTATGCACAAGCCAGTTAGAGGCAGAGCCAATGAAACTGATGGAGCTTGTTCAGGCTTTATGTGCAGGATTGACAGGCGATGCAGAGCTGGCTTTCAACTCAGCAGGAGCCCTAAGTGAGAGAAACTGCCAAAACAAAGCATTCCTCAAAAAAAAAAAAAAAAGGTTATTTCAAACAGCAGCACCTGCCTGCCTAAAAACCCCTTAAGTTTAAAGCAGGCTGCTTTTCACCTCTGTGACTGAACATGCTCACCAGTAAGAAAAGCATGTGAGTATGTAGGAGGGAAAACCGCATAATATCCCCCCCAAAAGACATAGAAGTGGCTGTGTAAATACATATCCAAAACTGCCCTAGACAGGAGAAAAAAACATGGAATGACATCTTCCCTAGCCACCACCAGTTGCCTTGGTCATGGTTAGAAATTTGAGTGTTATGGTTGCCCAGCATTTGTCCAACTGTCTTATTTCTTCTCTAGCCTAGCAAAATGACTACTCTAGGAACACAGGAACATAAGAAGCTTCCCCCTACTGAGTCAGACCATTGCTCCATCTAGCTCAGTATTCTGTCTGCACAAGCTGGCAGCGGCTTCTCCAATGTTGCAGGCAGGAGTCTCTCTCAGCCCAATCTTGGAGATGCCAGGGAGTGAACTTGGCACCTCAGATGCTCTTCCCAGAGTGGCCCCATCCCCTAAAGGGAATATCAGGCAGTGCTCAGATGTCATCTCCCATTCAAATGTAAACCTGGGTGGACCCTTCTTAGCAAAGGGGACAATGCATGCTTGCTACCACAAGACCAGCTCTCCTCCCACGATCTAGTACTACCATGCCAGAGTGAAAGGAAGGGCCATGCATCCAATTCTGTAGGAATGACCCTGATGAAAAGACTGGCCTTGGCTAGTAACACCAGATTTCCACTGAAGACAAAGGCAGTGGTGGCTCAAGATCACTGTGCATTTGAGGCCGGGTGCCAAATGTTGCTTCCCCTTGTACTCACACACCCCCTTAAAAAAACCCAAAAAACAGTGAGGCACAGGAGAGCATCTTGTTGTCTTGCTTACATCCCTCAGTGCACTGGGGCAGGGTTTCTTAACCTTGGCCCCCAGATGTTGTTGGACTACAACTCCCAGAATCCTCAGCTGCAATGGCTTTTGCTTGGGGATTATGGGAGTTGTAGTCCAACAACATCTGGGGGCCCAACCCTGCACCCCAAGGGACATGCGCTCTAGGAAAGCAGCTTGTGCTGCCACACACAGCAGGTCTCCACAAGGGTATGTGGAAAACCATGGCAGCCGGGTTAAGCTCACATCTGTGCCCCTAACCTTGGCTAAGAGCCGGGCCTCTGCTGAGGGTTTGGCGCCAAGGTGCCACCAGGATCTGCGTGGATCCCGGTGGTGCTCATGGGCAGCCCAGCCCAGCCTTGGCTGCTTAAGCGTGGGCTTGGCGACTCATGAGAACAGCCTCAAAAGCTAGCCATAAGCAAGAAAGGAGAAAATGTACCACTAAGTCCAGGAGGATGCCAGCATGGCTAACAGGCACCATCAAGGAAACCATAAAAGGGAAGACGACTTCCTTCCAAAATTGGAAGTCCTGCCCAAATGAAGGGAACAGAAAGGAATGCAAACTCTGGCAAAAGAAATGCAAGGTGACAATAAGGGAGTCAAAAAGAGAGTTTGAGGAACATTTAGCTAAAAGCATCAAGGGGAATAACAAAAACTTCTTTAAATACATCAGAAGCAGGAAACCTGCTGGGGAGGCGGTTGGACCTTTAGATGATGAGGAAGTGAAAGGGATTATTAAGGTAGATATGGAGATTGCAGAGAAGTTAAAAGAGTTCTTTGCATTTGTCTTCACAGCAGAGGATACTGAATGTATACCTGTGCCTGAACTGAGCTTCTCAAGGACAGAGGCTAAAGAAATGAGTCAGACAGTGGTGACAAAATGAGCCCCTGGTGGCGCAGTGGTAGAACTGCCGCCCTGTAACCAGAAGGTTACAAGTTTGATCCTGACCAGGGGCTCAAGGTTGACTCAGCCTTCCATCCTTCCGAGGTCGGTAAAATGAGTACCCAGAACGTTGGGGGCAATATGCTAAATCATTGTAAACCGCTTAGAGAGCTCCGGCTATAGAGCGGTATATAAATGTAAGTGCTATTGCTATTGCTATTGCTAAAATACATTCTGAACTGTGTGGAAAAATTAACAAATCTCCAGGGTCAGATGACAACCACCCAAGAGTCCTTAAAGAACTCAAATGTGAAATTGCTGACCTCCTTGCAAAGATATACAATTTATCCCTGCAATAAGGCTCTGTACTGAAGAACAAGAAAATAGATAATGTAACACTGATTTTCAAAAAGGGATCCAGGAGTTCTAGGAAATTACAGGTTAGCTTAGTCAGTTGCAGGCTAATTGATGGAAAGCATTCTCAAAGATATAATTGTAAAGCATATAGAAGAACAGGAAGGAGAACCGGCATGGCTTCAGCAAAGGTAAATCTTGCCTCACCAACCTTTTGGTTCTTTGAGAGTGTCAACAGGTGTGTGGATAAAGTTGATGCAGTTGACATAGTACACCTGGACTTTCAAAAAGCTTTTGACAGAGTTCCTCATCAAAGACTCTTGAGAAAACTTAGCAGTCATGGGATACGGGGACAGGTTCATGTTACCTTTTTTATTTTAAGTGCCAGCAGTCTAGTTCCATCTTGTTTCAAGTGGAGCCCATCCTTTTTGTACAGGCTTGTCACCACAAAAAGTATCCCAGTGCCTAACAAATCTGAATCCCTCCTTCTGGCACCACCATCTCATCCACACATTGAGACCCCTCAGCTTTTCCACTGGCACTGCACGTGGAACAGGTAGCATTTCTGAGTCCTGGACTTCAATATGCTACCTAGCAGCCTAGATTTGGCTTCCAGGACCTCCCAACTACATTTCCCAACATCATTGGTGCTGATGCGCACCACAACAGCCGAATCCTCCCCAGCACTGCCTAACAGCCTATCTAGGTGCTGTGTGACATTCACAACCTTCACACCGGGCAGGCAAGTCACCATGTGGTCTACAGGCGAGTCACAGACCCATTTCTCTATACCTCTAATAATTGAATCACCCACTACAAGGAGGCTCCAATCCCCCGCAGGAGTATCCCCTGTGTGAGAGGATATGGGCTCATCATTCACGGAAGGGGTCCCTTCTAAGAGAATGTTTTCCTCTTTCTCAGAATAATGTCCTTCTTCCCCAAGACCTTCATTCTCCCTTACAGCAGAGGAGCCATCAGCCTGGGAGTGGGATGCCTCTAGTACATCCCTGAAGGTCTCATTCACACGTTTCTCACTCTCTGAGCTTCTCCAGATATGCCACCTTGGTTTCGAGGCAGGGGTGTGGCTAGGGTAGAGGGGGCCCTCTCCCTGGCGGCCTCTCAGAGTGAGGGAGACATTGAAGAAAATAGGGAGGGGTGGAGCTGGGGGCCCTCTGGAGCTTGGGGGCCAGGGTTCTTTGAACCCATCCACTCAGTTATAGCTATGCCCCTGTTTCAAGGGAACAAACTTGTTCCCTGATATCCATGAGCTCCTTGCATTGAGCACACACCCATGACTTCTGCCCATCGAGCAATACATGCAACACTCTGTGCAATACACTCGGAAGTGCCCCATCCCCTGCTGGCTTTCTATCTTTATAAGTGGTTGTTGTTGGCTGTTTAGAGTATTTGGAGATTGTTTATTTGAATGTTAGGCCTTGGCTGTAGCTGTCAGCTGTTCAACAGTTTAAACTTTCTTTTGCAAGAATATGAAAGAGGGAGTAGTACTTACCTTCTCTTCCAGCTGGAGTTGTGGGCCAAGATATCCCTCCAAACTGTCCCGCCAAATGACACACGCCAGAATGAAAAGGGAAGCAGCCTGAATGACACTGCTCAGGTTGCTTCCCAGATCGAATTGATGGGTAAACGGCCCCTTAGGCTCCACTCCCTCAGCTCAGTGACCAGTCAGGCCCCTGCCTTGTGCTCTAATCAAAGGAGCCAGGCAAATGGGCCGCACCATGGAAGCACCGAGACGAGTGGCCAGATTATCAAATTAGCCTCTCAGACCACTGATTGACTGTCTGGGGGTGGGGAGAGTCCTGCATTACACACCTCAGCTTGAACCCCTCATCCCTGATTACTGTAGAAAACCCCAATCCCTAGATGTTTTGAAGTTCCTGTCATTATCTCTCTGTTAAGCCCCCTTTAAAAAAAAACACTTTTGTTATTGCATTTTGCTCAAATGTCATTCCTTGGAAATGTCAGACATCTTGTTTATTGGTGACATTTCAGAGGTGTCTGTCACAGCTGCTCAGTGGGTGTCCTGAGGCAATATTTATTTCATATCTCTGTAGATAGGGAATTTCTTCCATAATGCCAAGATTCACGCACCTGCTATGCCTTTCATAGTACATCCTTGCAAATGCTATGTATTCTCATGGGTCTCAGCTTCTCTGATCTACATGAAAGAGATCCCTGTCCATCAGGTTTGTCACTATGATTTGTCTTAATGTTTCGACTCATAGTTCTTCTGGTTTTCTCCTTCTGATGGCAAATTTGATCAGAACTCTTGCTTTGAGCTCTGAAGCCTTCTATTACTGTTTGCCAGCTTAGGCGATGGTGTGTGTGTGTATGTGTGTCTGCATTGTGTCCCTCTGGTCATCTGGGGTGATCTTTTTGATAGCCCTTAGAGATCATGCTTGAAATGGCTCCATACTCTAGTTACCCTGACAACATAATGTGAAAGATGAAAGGACTCAAATGTGAAATTGCCGACCTCCTTTGCTAAAATATATAACTTATTCCTGCAATCGGGCTCTGTACCAGAGGACTAGAGAGTAGCAAATGTAACGCCGATTTTCAAAAAGGGGTCCAGGGGCGATCCGGGAAATTACAGGCCTAACGTCCGTTCCAGGCAAATTGATGGAAAGCATCCTCAAGGATAAAATTGTAAAGCACCTAGAAGAACAGGCCCTGCTGGGAGTGAGCCAGCATGGCTTCTGCAAAGGTAAATCTTGCCTCACCAACCTTTTGGAGTTCTTTGAGAGTGTCAACAAGTGTGTGGATCAAGGTGATCCAGTTGACATAGTATACCTGAACTTCCAAAAAGCTTTTGACAAAGTTCCTCATCAAAGACTCCTGAGGAAACAGTGGTCCTGGGATAAGGGGACAAGTACATGTGTGGATTGCTAACTGGTTGAAAGCCAGGAAACAGAGGGTAGGTATAAATCGAGAGTTTTCACAATGGAGGGAAGTAAGAAGTGGGGTCCCCCAGGGATCTGTACTGGGACTGGTGCTTTTTAATTTATTCATAAATGATCTAGAAGCAGGGGTAAGCAACGAGGTGGCCAAATTTGCAGATGACACCAAACTCTTTCGGGTAGTGAAATCCCAAATGGATTGTGAGGAGCTCCAAAAGGATCTCTCCAGACTGGTGGAGTGGGCGACAAAATGGCAAATGCGGTTCAATGTTAGCAAGTGTAAGGTGATGCACAGTGGGACGAAAAACCCCAACTTCAAGTATATGCTGATGGGATCTAAGCTGTCAGTGACTGACCAGGAGAGGGATCTTGGGGTCGTGGTGGACAGCTTGTTGAAAGTGTCAACTCAATGTGCGGCAGCTGTGAAAAAGGCCAATTCCATGCAAAGGATCATTAGGAAGGGGACTGAAAATAAAACGGCTAATATTATAATGCCTTTATACAAATCTATGGTGCGACCACACTTGGAGTACTGCGTACAATTCTGGTCACTACATCTTAAAAAGGACATTGTAGAACTAGAAAAAGTACAGAAGAGGGCAACCCAGATGATCAGGGGCCTAGAGAACCTTTCTTATGAGGCAAGGCTATAACACCTGGGGCTTTTTAGTTTAGAAAAAAAGATGACTGCGTGGAGACATGATAGAGGTCTATAAAATCATGCATGGTGTGGAGAAAGTGGAGAGAGAGAAATTCTTTTCCCTCTCACACAACACTAGAACCAGGGGTCACTCCATGAAACTGATTGCCAGGAGGTCTAGGACCAACAAACGGAAGTATTGTTTCACACAACGCGTGATCCACTTGTGGGACTCGCTGCCACAGGATGTGGTGACAGCCAACAAACTGGATGGCTTTAAGAGGGGTTTGGATAACTTCATGGAGGAGAGGTCAATCAATGGCTACTAGTCAGAGGGCTACAGGCCACCTCCAGCCTCAAAGGCATGATGCCTCTGAGTACCAGTTGCGGGGGAGTAACAGCAGGAGAGAGGGCACACCCTCAACTCCTGCCTGTGGCTTCCAGCGGCATCTGGTGGGCCACTGTGTGAAACTGGATGCTGGACTAGATGGGCCTTGGGCCTGATCCAGCAGGGCTGTTCTTATGTTCTTATGACTTGAGCCAATGTGTCTTCAGACTCTGGATACTTCAGTTCTTGGGTGACAGACTCAAACCTAGCATTCTTAATGAGACATGAACAGTTTCTATCTACGTTTTAATGGAGTCATGAATACTTGGGGTGCTCTAGTTAATGGTGTGCTGGATTCAGATTAAATTTCACCAGATAACCTTGGACATGTTGCAGTCTCACTTTCAGTTCCTCACCTGCAAACAGGGAATAATAATGACCTATTTCAAGTACTGTTGTCAGGATGTCAGACCTTCTCTTATCACCCTTTATGGTGCTACGTGCAAAAGAGAAAACATGTGCCTCTGGCCCAGCATGAGAAGCACCTGAGGAGATGTCTAATTTCTCACTGAACACAGTATAACAGAAGCATGAAAAGAGGAGGTATCACTTATCTGTACATCTCTCCCCACCCTTTCTGGTAATATCAAAAGCTACTCAGAAATAACTATTACAGAAGTGTGTGTGTGTGTGTGTGTGTGTGTGTGTGTGTGTGTGTGTGTATGCGCACACACGTATGTCTGTGTGCGTGCATACATGTGTGTACATATATACAGAGAGAGAGAGCAACTTTGAGTAGGAGGAATTCAAATCCATGCATATTCATCACTAGAGACTTATTCAGATGTTACATTGTATGTATGTATGGATACCTGTACACATGTATTTCTTTGCAAGTGAATGACTTTACATGATTTTATTTTAAAGGTTAACCTAGGTACAGCCCCCCCCCTTCAAATGCAGGTGTACTAATGTTCACACATTGAATAATATGTGCATAACTATTCATGTTAAATGCATACACAGTACACAGACTGAACATGCCTTGAACATGACATATAAATAAAGTTTAGATGTCTCAGCATTCTGTTACACAACACTTGATGACTTGCAGAGGAATGTATGAACAGCCTCCATTGAACAATATTGAGTTTTCTGTGATGTTGGAAGATACAGAAGTTCTCTCTGCGGTATTTCATCTGGGATGACACATTCACACATGCAAACCATCAGCTGATGTTGCAGTCAACAAATGGAGAAGATACAGTACATATATGAACTCACCCTACAAGAGATGAAACTGGGGAGCTTCCAAGCCAGAACAGACAGAGCCAATAAGAGAGTGTCAACAGATAATCCAAAGCACAGGATGAAGTCCTGAACAAGAAGTTATGGTAAGAACTCAGATCTGCCCACTTTCCTTTCACCATCCCTACAATTGTACCACATTTGGTCCAAATTGGTTAGGCAGTTCACAAGTTATCCCAATTGCAGCTCAAACGTTTATGTGTCTGCCAACTTGAGTTGGGGTGGATTGATTGATTAAGTGCTGTCAAGTTGGTGTCAACTCTTAGTGACCACATACTGTAGATAGATTCTCTCAAGGATGATCTGTCTTCAACTTGGCCTTTAAGGTCTCTCAGTGGTGCATTCATTGCTGTCGTCATCGAATTAATCCACCTTGCTACTGGTCGTCCTCTTCTGCTCTTTCCTTCAACTTTTCCCAACATCTCAAGGGAGCTGGGTTTTCGTATAATATGTCCAAACTATGATAGTTTTTGCCTGGTCATTTGTGCCTCGAGTGAACATTCTGGATTGATTTGTTCTATGATCCATTTGTTTGTTTTCCTGGCTGTCCATGGTATCCTCACAAGTCTTCTGTTGGGGCATAGACTTGAAAAACTGTCATGTCAAAGGGGTGGATTACATCACTACAAACTACACCCTTGAGCCACACCTACGTGTCCCTATAGCTGTAGCAAGTTTTGTTCAAATTGGTTAGGCGGTTCATAAGTTAGCCCAGTTATGCCTCAAACGTTCATAATCCACCATCTTGAATGGGGTGGGTGACATCATCACAAACTACAACACTGAGGTGTCCCTTTGTGTCACTCATTACAACTGCACCAGATTTGGTCCAAATCAGTTAGGTGGTTCACATGTTAACCGACTTGTACCTCAAACATTCATACATCCACCATCTTGAAGTGGGGTGGATGACACCATTACAAACTACACATTTGAGGTGTCCTTATGTGCCACTTGCTACAACTGTGTCACATTTGGTTCAAATCAGTTAGACAGTCCACAAGTTAATCTACTTGCGGCTCAAACATTCATGCTTCCACCAACTTGAATCAAGGTGGATGACATCATTACAAACAAAGCCATTGAGGCATCCCTATGTGTCCCTACAGCTGTAGCAAATTTGGTTCAAAGTGGTTAGGTGGTTCACAAGTTAGCCCACTTGTGCCTCAAACGTTTACACATCCTCCATCTTGAATTGGGGTGGATGACATCATCACAAACTATGCCATTGAGGTGTCCCTATGTGTCCCTACAACTTTACCCAATTTGATTCATATTGGTCCAGGCACCTTAAAGTTGAGAGAGAGAGAGAGAGAGAGAGAGAGAGAGAGAGAGAGAGAGAGAGAGAGAGAGAGAGTGCTGGTTGGTCTCATGAGGTTACTTTCCTTAAGGAACATAGGCTAAAAAAATCCTGGGTGGTTTTTAAAAAACCCATCTGGAACAGTACAGTGTTATTAAAATCAACAGGATATTTGCCATTCTATGAAATACAGACTATGCTCTTGCTTGAGGCAGGTAATTCTAATTCTATAGTTAACGTGTTTTGGATTTCAGGATGGGAATAGCCTTGATCACCCTTGTGAATGATTTGTACTGAGAGAGAAGCAGGAGAAGAAGCATGGTTGAATTTTCCTGGATCTCTAAACAGCAGCAGCAGCAGCAGCTACTACTACTACTACTACTACTACTACTACTACTACTACTACTACCGCTATTTATATTAGTAGTATTATAAAAGCAAAATATTTATTATTTTGCTTTTCAGCAAAAATTCTCAAAGTAGTTTACATAGAACAATAGATAAATAAATAAACTACCTTGAGATCAGGGGCGTAACTATGATAGGGCAAGGGGAGACAGTTGTCTGGGGGCCCACTGCCTTGGGGGGCCCCCCAGAGGCAAGTCACATGACTGACTCCCCCAGCCACACACCTGCCGGGCTTCCTTCAGTTGTATTCATCCTCCAAAACTGATGTGAGTGTTAAGACCTGGAGCAACCAGAACAGCATGTCTTTCTCTAGTACCATTAAATGACTTGCATCATCCACAATTTACAAAACCTTTAAAAAAATCATTTAGGATGATGTTTGATTGTGGGACACACACACTTCACTATGCTTTTTGTGACCACTATTCAGCCTCATTTAAGATTTCTTTACTTCATGAGCTGAGCTTCAGTGGGGGGGGGGCATTTTAAAATCTTGTCTTTGGGCCCCCTCCAACCTTGCTACGCCCCTGCTTGAGATTGTTTTTAATGAAAGGCAGTATATAAATTCAACATTAAAAATAAATACATACATACTTATATAAGGCTCCTGGTTCCAAAAGGACTCACAGCCTCAAAAGAAATATAAAGTAGAGACCAGCAACAACCACTGGAAGGATGCTTTGCTGGTGTTGCAAATAGACCCATAGCCAGCCTAAAAGTTTAGCAGGGGGTGTGGGGGGGGTAGCTCCACCAAAAAAAGTAGGGGGATCAGATTTGACCACATTGGTTGCTCTCTGTTACACTACAATATAGTAGGGGTGTGCACAAAACCACCTGGCCTGGTTCAGTTTGACTTTGAACCGGACACAAACTGCACTGGGCCAGTGTGCCTGGTTTGGGCATCTTCAGCCCTTTCCAGGCCTATTCCCTGTTGCAGCTGACATTTTGGAGGCTGCCGTGCCTGCACAGTGGAACCCTGCATGGCCTGAGTTATGACCCAGCCATGAAGGGTTCCACTGCGCAGATGTGGCAGCCTCCAAAATGGCCACCGCGCTGAGGAATAGGCCCAGAAAGGGCCAAAGATGCCCAAACTGGGCTATTTTTACAGAAAGGAAGGTTGGCAGGGGGAGGGGGAACTTCCATGGACCCCCCTCACCACCTTGATGAAGCCCCCTGGAAGGGGTAAGTTTAAAAGGGGGGGATTCCAAAAATGTTGAACGAACCCCCGAACTGGCAGGGGGGTGTTCAGTCCAGGGTCAAGCCGAACCAGAGGTGGTTAGGCTTGACCCCAAATCTTCAAACCAAATTGGTTCAATATTGAACTGGTTCAGATCTGAACCTGTTTGCACACCCCTACAATATAGCAGTTTAAAAATTCTTTGTAAAAACCCTGGGGAACAGAGAAAAATGGGTTGTGGTGGGCTTAGCCTGGATCCCAGCTACAGATCTTGTTAGATAGGGACAGCTGTTCTCCCCATGTTAAGAATAAGAAAATAACCACTTTAAAATGTGCCTCTTAGCTCAGCAGGGGTGAAAGCTTGCAATACCACTGAGTATGATATTCTTCCAGACTGTTTGTATGAAATGGAAGTTGGAGTCTTGGAGACTATTGGTCTTATTCATGGAAATTGTTCTCTGGGGTTTCTCAGGTTCTGTCTCATCTGCCATGCTTTTTAAGAACTATAGGAAACAGCTGAGCATGGCCATTCAAGAGTTTGGAATGCAATGCCCTCAGAATGCTTTTCGGCAGTGCAGCAGGGTGCTCTGCAAATGACTACCCGAAATCAGTAATGGTTGGATAACAGACAAGACAGAGATGCTGCTGTGGGGCTACTGATCTGGTTTGGTGTGTGTTAGGGGGTGGGATGTTTGCTCTGGTGGGGTCATCCTGTTCATTAAAAAGCCATCTTGCAATTTGGAGGGAGTCCTGGATCTTGCATTGCTTTCAGACATCCAGATGATTGCTGTAGCCAAGAATCTATTTTTCCAACTTCAGCTGTCTCGCCACCTGCACCCCTTTCTGGAGGCAAAGGATTCAGCCATCGTCACACATGCCTGGTAACTTCTCAGCATGACTACTGAGAAGGTGCCGTACGTGAGATTGTCCTTGATAGTTTAGGAGCTTCAACTGCTTCATAATGCAGCAGTCTTTTGCTTTTAACCAGAGCAGGCCACAGACATATAGAACGCCAACTCTTTTTTCCCTTCCATTGGTTACCAATTTGTAGCTGTGTTGTTCTCAAAAGGCTGGCTTTGACCAATATATTGTAGGTCAAAACAACCTGGGTCTTGGACACCTTATGACATGAACCCTCCCTTATGAACCCCCTGAGAACAGGAGTGTAGTGACTATTGAGCTAGGGGGGACAATTGTCCCCAGCAGTGTTCCCCTCTAACAGGGAGTCACCAATGTTGTTGACTAAAAATACCAGAATCCTCAAGCAAAAGCCATTGCAGCTGGGATTTCTGGGAGTTGTAGTCATCAACATCTGGGAATCTCTGTTAGAGGGAACATTGGTCCCCAGGTCCCAAGGCTCTGGGGAGGCCCCCTAGTCTCTCCCTCAGCCATGCGCCCTTGCCCCCTTATGCCCCTAGCTGGCACGCACAGTGCTCACCAGCTAGGAGCGAGAGGCATGCCCCTCTCCTCTCCTCTCCTCTCCTCTCCTCTCCTCCCCTCCCCTCCCCTCCCCTCCCCTCCTCTCCCCTCCCCTCCCCTCCCCAGCATTTCAAATGCTGGTTGGGGAGAGATAGACTCTCCCCCCAAGCTTTGTCCCCTCCCCTGCACCTGATGTTGGAGGCTGTGACAGCCCCAGCAGTGTTTCATTTCCTGTCAGCTCCAGCTCCCTTTCAGTGATTCCACCAACCGCTGACGGGAAAGGAAACTGTGCTGGGGCTGTGACAGCCCTGTTCTTGGTGCTGGCCCTGCCACCTGACATTAGACGCAGGGGACATGGCTTGTGTGCACAGAGAGACACCCAGAGGGCAGAGGAGCCACCAGTTGGATGTTGTCCCTCAGCCCCTGCCAAAGTCTATATGCCCCTGCCTGTGAATTAAGATCATCTGGAGAGTTACACTGTTGGGAGCGAAGTTTCCGTGACAAAAATCAATGGCAAAAATCAATGACAAGACAGGCAGCATTATGTCAATGTTAGGGGCCTGCTGGGACTGCTGTGCAACCTGAAAGGCAGTCCCACTGTGTAGCAAGACAAAGCTACAGCAGAATGACTTATAACCATTTCTGGGCAGCCACACAGTGCTGCTTCCATTGGAAACAATGGAATTAGGGCTGCGCAACTGGGCAGAAGTGGTTTTTATGTCGTTCCTCAGCAGCCATGTCAAGCTAAACTGTCAGGACGGCCTTTCACATTGCACAGCAGACCTGGCGAATCCCTAACATTGACATAGGGCTGCCCATCACATTGATTGACCAATGTTTTCAGCAGTGGTTCCAATATTATGGAACCGCCTTCAAAGGGAGAAATGTCAGATCTAATCTGTTGTTTGTAGGTGATGATGAGTGAAAACTCATCTTTTCCATGAAGTCTTTTTAAGCTTGCTGCATTTTATCTTTGCGCAGCTGCTAGTCATTTTAGAGTTTGTAGCTTCTGATTGTGTTTGATTGTTTTGACAGGTTAACTGTGACTAGTTATGTATGTTTAAAGTGTTGTTGTCAGTGGCCTTAAGGACCATTTCTGGTGGAAAGGAAAGAAAGGTACATTAAATATGAATACATAAATACAAGATTTTATTTCTTTATCTGGAGTCTTGCCAAGACCTTCCACAAGTTCATTATACAATTTAACACCATCTCTGGCCACTGGTTTGTAGAATAAGTAGTCACGATACAGTTCTAAGGAGAGTGCTGAACAGAGAGAGAAGGATTACAGAACAGGGTTAATATGACGACTACTCTTTGCATAGCAGCCTAAAGCGTCTCATAATAATAAATAATCAGAGCAAGCTGAGAAACAGGAAGTGACAGTGCAGAAACAGGAAGGAGGTGCACTAGAATTCTTATGTTCGATCTTGCAAAGAGTTGTGGTGAAGAATGGGACCTCAGATTATTCTGTGCAATCAATGTCAGTCAGAGCCAACAAAGTCCTCTGAGATTAATTAGCTGGTAGGCAATTTCATCCCTGCCAATGTCTTCTTGTAAGCTAACAGCCCCTGATTAGCTCCTCATCACACTATGGATTTGCACCTGCCAGATGGTTAAGATCTCTTCGGTGCAAGATTATAAAAATTATTGCAAACATTTTTTTGTAAATAATTAGCAAATTTTACATGAAAATCACATCTAGTTAGCATTCCAAAGCTCATTTCAATTAAAAAGATATGAACAACAGCTAAACCAATAAAAGCAAATGAGTGAATCTTCCTTTGCCCCACTGCTGCCAAAGAAAATGGCACAAGAAACAATATTCCTTGAGAAAAAACAATGTCCACATTTGAATTCTCTGTTTGTAAGCAAACATATTGATTAGACAAAATGAACATTGTCCCGAAGGCTTCTTCCTCTTGCATTTTAAAAATGTAAAACTGAAAGGACATAAAACTTTCCAAATAAGAAAACAAAGATATATAATCAGTGGTGTTAACTTAGTTGAGGTGTTGAGTCTATTAATTAATCACCCAAAGGGCCGTCTCTTGAGGTGCCCCACAGGTCTCTGTCACTGTTGCTGTTCAATGTTTCTGCAAGGCTGCTCAGAGAGATAAAGAACCACATCAGGCTGCTATAAAATCAGTATGCTATGGAGAAGCTGCCTTGCACAGTTTGTTTTCTTCAGACCAGAATTCAGAACCCTAGAGCTGATAAGTATCTGCTTCCCAAAATTCTCCTCTGCAAAATTTGATGTTCACTCCTCCCACCCCCAGCCTGAATCTAGACGTCAGCCCTGCTGGGTTCCATAAAACCTCAGCGTGTGGGTGTAAAGGAACCCCACTGGAGTTTGGGGAGTTTTACTCACTCATACCTTCTCCAGTGCAGTGCCTGGGAGTCGCTGCCACCACTCTCTGCTTCCAGAGAGAGCTCAAGTTTGGGTCTGTACCAACCTTTGGAGGATCCCCTCTGTCTCTGCAGAGCATGAGCTGTGCTTAGTTCACCACTTCGGTTAAGTTTCCTTTCAAGTAGCTCAACCAAGCGGTCAGCTGGTGGGGAGCCATAATGCCAGAGTCTTTGAGCAACACACACAACAGGGGAGAGTGTTCTCTCTCTCTCTAAATGATTACTTGATTAATCTACAGCAACCAAGGTGGAGAAGGGGAGCAGGTAACCCTAACTCATTTTATTTATTTATAACTATGCAAACCACTTTGGGAACTTTTGTTGCAAGAGGTATATATATATACTTGTCGTAGTCATAGGTAGGCACTAGGAAAATAAAGCAAAAGTCATTTCTAACTCCTAACACATTCTAAAGTCGAAAGCAAAGCACTTGCATATCTTGGTGAAGGATGGTCCAGCAAGCAGATGGAAAGTAGCTGACGTTTAACAAGCCGACACATAACTTTTGAAGAATTTCTTAGGAAAAGCACCGGGAAGGGCGGTGAGCCCCTTCCACTCATCAGAGGTAGGCCACGAGGGCTCTGGTTTGACAGCTCCTCGGCCAATGAGGAGGTGAGATGCCCCAATGGGTAGAGGCGGCTGTGGGACTGGCAGCTGTCCGTAGTTCAAAGGGTTTCCAATTACCATCCTCACCAGGTAGGTGGGGTGCAAAGTGTCAATTTCTCCTGTGTTAGACAGGATTAGGGGATTGCAGGTATGGTGGATGCTGTGGACATGATGCTCTCACTTCAAAATGATTGAGGCTACCTCTCATCATCCACAGAGTTCCTTGGCAGGGGGGCATTTTCAGGGGAGATTGGGCAGGTACAGAATGGTACCCTCTCACCTGACAATTCTTACAAGACCACCACTCCCACATTTACATCATCTCAACCAACACAGGTTTGGAACCATGGATTTGCCCCTATAACCTATAGTTCCACCCTAAGGAAGAGAAAAAGCCCTTTCTTGAGATTGGTGAGAAAGGGCTACAGGGTCAGCGGGGAGGAAGCCTTAAAAAGCTTACCTCCCCACGGATGACCCTTGTTGAGAGTCTGGGTGCAGAGCTCGCACACCCAGACATGCAGCTGCCTCCTCAGGCAGCATGGAAATCGGGGTGCCAGGAGGTGTTGCTCCACCCCCAGAACCCCCATAATGCACCACGTGAGTGCATGGTGCATTATGGGGATCCCCGCTCCCTTCTCCGAAGCTGGCTGCAAGCCCTGCTATCTGCAGCCGGACTGGTAGACAATTACAAAAATGAGGTTAAGAGACCGCTTGCTCTCTTAACCTCATATAGGAGGGTGGCTGGCTTGGCTGCTGAGGTGCCTCAGGAATCGGGCCTGATCCCAGAGGTTCTTACACACGGGTAGGACCACACGTGGCTGTGTCTGCCCAGTTTTGCCTGCACATGAGAACAGCCTCATTAGAAAGAGAACAAGTGGCTGCATTAACAGGACCGTCTACATTTTAGCTCTTAAACATCAGGTGAGAGATGACACTGAGGAGATTCTCACGATCCACCAAAAGCAGGCTAAGGGAGCCTAGCCTTTGGAGGATCGTGTGCTGCCATGGAAGCCATGCAGATCGAGCGCTCCGCTAACCCAGTCTATGTGATCGTGTATTGCAGCAACACATGAGGAGACCCCCTCCAGGAGGCTGCAACAAGCCTCCCAGCCCTGGGGGTCTCTCCAGGATGCCCTGCACACTCATGCAGAGCATCCTGGAGCTTCTGGGGGCCACATGGCCCCCCGATCCCCGCAGCCCCTGCCAGCTCTGTGATGGAGCCAGCACTCGTGTGGGCGGCCGATCCAGCCACCCAGGGCTGCAATCGTGATCATATGCGGGAAGAGCGGGCTAAGCCCACTCTCCCGCAAAATCTCTTAAGGCAGGTCTCACTGATCGTGAGGCTCGCTTCACTGTCTTAGCTCAGATAATGAACGTGGCAAATAGATTTAGTTCTCCTGACAGAGCTTCCCATTATTTATTAAGCAGATTTTTGACTTGTAAAGGAAGATAACAGTCTAAGCCTTTGAACACACACTGGTGGTTCTAACTCCTTACTTAATAGCAAGTATTGGCTGTTGGTTTTAAAATAAGTTTCATCATCTTCTCCAGAGCTAGCCATGCCAAGGAGATGTGTGTAGATCTGCTTCTGCTTGTATGGCTATTTTAAACATTAAAAATAGCTAGGAGGGAAATTCTCAATAGAAATCAGTGCCTCTGGTGGAGAATATGAAAGGTAACTATCAGTATTCAAGACAAGAAAAATAGGGTGGTGGTGGGAACTAGAATATCCATTTACCTAGATCCTCTACTAGTTATAATGGGAAGCAACAAGTGTTTCTGAAAACCAGATTTCATACTGAAAAATGTAATGTTTATTGAAAGATCTTTGTAAATCATAATGAGCCCCTGGTGGCACAGTGGTAAAACTGCCGCCCTGTAACCAGAAGGTTACAAGTTCGATCCTGACCAGGGGCTCAAGGTTGACTCAGCCTTCCATCCTTCCGAGGTCGGTAAAATGAGTACCCAGAATGTTGGGGGCAATATGCTAAATCATTGTAAACCGCTTAGAGAGCTCCGGCTATAAAGCCGGGAGCAACATAGCTTAAAATGCTCTGATATTAAATAATAATGAATCATACTAAACTACCTACCCACCACCAGAGTAACACGTGTACCACCTTACATAACATAAGGTTAAGCATTTTGTTCCCTGGTGTTACAAACAGTGGTGCAAAATTTGGCCACACAGTAGATAACCTCGGCATCAGAGTCAGAAAGGAGAAAATCAATCATGCCTGAGCAGCTGGAAATATGGTGTATGGCAAATCTACCCTCCAAAACAGCCGAAGGTAACACATTTTAATGGGCCAATGTAAAGGCATGGCGGAACCTAGGGAAAATAAGTTTGTATAAGTAATTAGCTGGGGATAAAGTTTGTCTGGGATTTCCTACAACCACACAGTGTGTAGTTTGCGCTCTGTCCTTTTGAAATACAATATCCCAAAGGTGCTGATGGATTGATTCTTTGGCCTTAAGAAGGCCTATATGAGCCAGACCTGAAAGCAGGAAGCCATAACACCAAAGTTTCTTCTCCACCCCATTTTCCCATCTAGAAGAAAAGCTATCCATCAAAGCAAGGACGACCAAACCAGAAGGGTTGTAAATTAATTTGCCAATAGTTGAAAATAAACAGCCAAATGCGGTCTTCAATTGGGATTAATCTGGTCTCAATTCTCAGTAAAGTATTTGGTATGCAACATGGAACACCAAGGATAGATCTAAGAAACTTGTTCTGTACTGCCTCCAGAGAATGAAAATTTAGCTATATTCAAATTTGAGCACCATACAATAATTGAGATGTTACCTTACTCTTAATGGCTTTCACCGCTGCTGATATATATTTACCTCCCCTGGAGAAGTAAAATCTGGACAGTGCAGTTGCACTTCTATGTGGACCTTGGGTGACATGAGCCTTCTAGGAGCTATTTGATTGGAAGACCACCCCTAGACATCCAGACTAATGAAGCAGCAGTGCTATGAGAGAAGCACTGGTGTAGCACCAATGCTTCTGATTTCATGAACCTTGTAATATAGCTTACACACCTTTGCGCAAGGGTGTAAAAGTTATGCCAATGGAGTTGATCATTATTGGGGAAAATGGCCGCCCCATCAAATTAAGCTCTTTGCCGCCTGTAGGCAGCCAAAGATTTGCCACCCCAGCAACAAGGGAAGAATGGGGAGAGTTTAAATCTTTTAAAATAAATGTTTAAAACTGCCTCTAGGCAGCAGCGTGGTGGCGTGCCAGGGGAGAGGGTGGCAATACTCCTCCTAACCCAAGCCTGCCTACCTCCCAAATGAGAGCTATGGCCCAATTTCGGGCCTTTGTGTGTACGTATGCTCATGCACAAAAAGGCCCAAAATTGGGTGATAGCTCTCATTTGGGAAGTAGGCGGGTTTGGGCTAGGAGGGGTATTGCCACCCTTTCTTCTGCCGATGCGGTGGAGAGGGTGGTGATATCCCTCCTATCCCAAGCCCGCCTACCTCCCAAATGACAGCAATCGCCCAAAATTGGATGTTAAAGGACCAATTTGGGGTTATTACTGACATTTGGGAGGTAGAGGAGCTTGAGTTAGGAGGGGTATTGCTGCCTGCCTGTCTGCTGTCTCTGCCGTCCGCACCCGCCACCATCAAAATTTGGGAGGAGGGCGGGCGGGCGCACAAGGAGCTTGCGCTGCTGCACAGCAGCAGTTTCAAAGTTACTTCCCCCCCCCATATGACCAAAATTTGCCGTTGGGGGAATTTTGCTGCCATAGGCAGTCGCCTACTGCCTCCCCTTTAATCCACCAGTGTGTGTATTTGCATAAGAGTGTATTTGCATAAAAGTGAACTTGCATGCACATTCTGTTACAATGCAGACAAAACTTTGCCCAGAATGTCAGGCACAGAGTACAAGACGGCATGAGAGAGTTCATCTCCCTTCACCTGTGGGCTCCTTTTGAGGTAAATCAAAAGGTTTGGAAGGGCGGTATACAAATCAAATCAAATCAAATCAAATAAATAAATGAATAATGTAAGACTTGCGCTCATCCCACTTGATATGCAAACAGGGCAGACACATGAATAAACACATATGGCAGCCCCTTGTCTTTAGGACTTTAAAATACAGAAGTTACCAAGAAGAGCAAGCAAAAGAGACCACCCCTTTTCAGAAGTTCCGCTGGTTCTCTCCACAAACACATCGCCAGCCTCCTTGTTTTCAGACTAGCCTAGTTTATCTGAATGTGTCGACTCTGCAAAAATCCCGAAGGAACTCACACAGTTTTGCTTCCTATTTTCCAGGGAGTCATCCAGAGCCACAATTTAATTGCAAATGTATATCACTACTTCCTAAATGCAGCACTTTCTCAGCACGCTAGCGATTTATTCGTGTTCTTCTTCTGTTAATAGAGACAAAAGAGGTGTTGTGTTCTGCTTGTTAAAGAAAGGACACTACAAGGGAAAAAACAAGGACACTGAAAGCAGCCTGTGTCAGTCCATCAGGAGAATTGTTCAGATTAAATAGCTGCATCCTCAAGTACCGACATTGGCTCCATGCCAAGTTCTGAGACTAAACTAAAGCAAATTGATGCTTGACTTGCAGTGATCTAACAAGAGGATTTTATACAGGTTTCCTTCCTTTCTTTCTTTCTCTCTGTGTGTGTGTGGGGGGGTGGCAGCTATGGTGCTATTGTAACTCTTTCGTTGCAAGAGATTCAAACATCTTGACTCCCTCCTTACCTCTCCGTGCTTCATCTAAGCAGCATCTAAGGGGTGTGCTTCATCTAAGGATTGTGTCTAAGGGACTTAGACAAAGTCATGGAGGACAGGTCTATCAACTGGTACTAGTCTGGTGGCTTTAGGCCACTTCCAGCCTCAGAGGCAAGATGCCACTAAATACCAGTTGCAGGGGAGCAACAAAAGGAGAAATGGCATGCCCTCACCCCTTTTCTGTGGACTTCTTGGAGGCATCTGGTAGGCCACTATATGAAACAGGATGCTGGACTAGATAGGCCTTGGTCTTGATCCACCAGGACTGTTCTTATGCTCTTATCTATCTTTTGTTGGGAAACCGGCTGGACGCACAAATGGAGGTTGATCACTGATAGTGAAATTCCATTACACAATACATAGACACACACACACATAGCTTTACCACTGAAATTAAGCTCTTGTGTACAGCATTGTTGTACAATTGCTGGGCATCTATTGGACAGCACCCATGGTGTCGATGATGATGAGAGAGAGAGAGAGAGAGAGAGAGAGAGAGAGAGAGAGAGAGAGAGAGAGAGAGAGAGAACAAATCTGCACAATTGTTAGCCCTTTAAAAATTTTAGTTTGCATTTAATTTTAAAAAACATTTCTAGGATAAACTCTTCTGCGGCTGCGTTAGCACCTTTGTAGCCCTGTAACAGAACAAAACGTTGAGAATTTGCCAGGCTAACCCATTTTCCATAGCATTGCCCTGTGATTTCAGACCATGTTCTTATGTTTGAGAGAGAGGTGTTTTCCCCACCATCCCTCATGCCCATCCCACCCTATATGAAGCAAGCCTCTCCTATTTGTTTTGCTTGTCCTTTAAAACAGGAGCTATGCTAGCTGTTCCTATGGATAGATCCCCACCCCGCCACTTCCTAATGCAATTGGACCATTGTCACTCAAATACCACAGAAGTGCAGCGAGAGAAGGTGCTGCTGTCGCTCCTAAGAACGATGAACCTCTCTACAAGTCTTAAGAGAGACCCTTTCCCCTATCCAATTACAGCAGGAGAATAGGAAAAATTTAGGCAGTTAGAGAGTGGTCGCAATGGAGGTAGAGGCATGGGGGCTGAGGGTTTTTCTGGAAATTGCTGCTCTTGTCTAGCAACTGAAGCAAGATTTCAACAGTGTCAAGGTTCCTACATCAATCCTCATTGTAACGTAATGGATTGCTTTTCAAAAGAATCCAGCATGCCTGGCCAGTGGAAACTGCACTGCTCTCCACTCAAGATAGGGCCCCGTTTTAATTTCCCGACATCCAAACCATGCATTTGTTTGCACCAGCAGTGGCTCGTCCCAACAAGCCAGGTGGGGTGCCAAACATGGCGCCGCTGCCTCTGGTTCCTGGCAATGACATTGTGCCTGTTTCTCCCATGCTGCCCTGCCCTCACATTAATGAGAGCTGTGCTGCCTGCTGGCTGGCCATTCTAATGCCTGGTGAATGGCCAGCCTGCAGGCCCCACGGCTCTCATGGATGCATGCATCACCACTAAAAGGAAAGGAAAAGTTGTGCCATTGAGTCGCTGTTGACTTCTGGCAACCACAGAGCCATGTGGTTTTCCTGGTAGAAAACAGGAGGGGTTTACCATTGCCATCTCCCACGCAGTATGAGAGGATGCCTTTCAGCACCTTCCTATATTGCTGCTGCCCAATATAGGAGTTTCCCATATTCTGGGAAACCAACAGATTTGAACCAACAGACTCCTGGTCTCTAGGCAGGTTTCTTCCCTGCTGTGCCATTAGGTGGCTACGTAGGTAAATCGTTTGCCTTGATGAACTTTCCCATCAGCAAATTGTTTATATGTGCCCCTCACGGCTATCCAAATTTCATAAAATGACTTAAGCATATGCTCTGACATTTGGGATTTACACTTGTTTTCTACTAGACAAAAGAGTTCATAGCAGAGCTGTGAACATGTCAAATGAAAAAGCCACTTCAAGTCTGATGGCATGAATTTCAGAAACATTAACTTCACAGTATAAATCTTCCAGCAAATAATATTTGCAGATTCCCTGAATTTATTTGCATTTAAATGCATAAAGTTGTACATTTTCATCATCACACAGCAACATTTTACTCCCCAAATAACATGTTTTGTAAACAGCAGCACAGCAATGAGATCCTTTTTTTTTTCCCCCATTAGACAGGCCATCTTATGAATTTAGTTTATGGGATGAGGGCTAGTCTTGTGGAAGCAAGCATGAATTGTCTCCTTTGCTCAAGCAGGGTCTGTCCCAGTTTGCATTTGGATGGATGACCATGTGAGTGCTGCCTGCTGTACGATACTCCCCTTAGAGGATGGGCTGCAGTTCGGTTGAGGAGTATCTGCTTGCAGGCAGAAGGTCCCAAGTTCCCTCCCTGGCATCTCCAAGATAGGGCTGGGAGAAATTCCTGCCTAAAACCTTGAAGAGCCACTGCCAGCCAGTGTGGATAATACTGAGCTAAATGGACCGATGGTCTGACTCAATGAGAATGTTCACACAAGCAGCCCTATCCAGGCTTGTGTGAAGCATTTGGATCGGGGCCAATGCCGGTGCCTAGGGATTTCCAGGTAGCCCAGGGATTTCCCAGGGCTTTTACCCGAGTGCATCTGGGCATGAGTGCGCCCTTCTACCTAGGTCCCTGGTCGTGAATCTACTTGGGCTACAAGCTGCCAGAGCAGACACAGAGCCAGGTGCCTAGAGTGCCCGGCTTGCAGGGGAATCCTGCAATGCACTTCTCTTGTTGCATGGTGCATTGTGAGATGCGGGAGGCTGCAGCCTGCTTTCCTTCCACTCCCTGACTGCTCTAGGAGCCACTACACACCGCCCATGTAGGAATGTGGTGCTAGGAAGCCCAAAACGAACTGAAACTGAGAGAATGCCTTACCAGAGAAATGCTTGTTTTCGTGACATGAAGCGGGGGGACACACATGTGTTTGCTTCTACACAAAAGATCACAACCTCAGGAAGTTTAAAATGTGTACCACTTAGTGTTCACCTCAGAACTGAGCTGCCAGAGCAGACACAGAGACAGGTACCTAGAGCGCCCAGCTTGCAGAGGAATCTCCCAAAGCACTGCTCTTGTTGTGTGGTGTATTGTGGGCTGCAGGAGCTGCAGCCTGATTTCCTTCCACTCCCTGGCTGCTCTAGGAGCCACCACACACTGCCCATGTGGGCATGTGGCACTAAGAAGCCCAAAAGTGGCTGTCATCATGTGAGGGAAGGCAGGACGGCTCCCGTCTTCCCCTGAGCTCTCCCTTGGCCAAGTGAGTAAGGTCATGAGCATGACCTTAGTATAAGGCAGCTTCGTATGTTCCTATGAAGTGTTCCGCTTTGCTATGCAGACTATGCCCTGGTTTGCATTTGGATCGGTGTTCCTGCCTGAAACCTTAG
This sequence comes from Hemicordylus capensis, assembly GCF_027244095.1. Classification (NCBI taxonomy): domain Eukaryota; kingdom Metazoa; phylum Chordata; class Lepidosauria; order Squamata; family Cordylidae; genus Hemicordylus; species Hemicordylus capensis. Next base: position 46,555,619 of record NC_069660.1, read on the forward strand.
ATAGGCTAAGATAGTGTAGGCAATACTGAGTCTGATGGGCCTATGGTCTCACTCCAGTATAACGCAGCTTCCTATGTTTCCACATTCCATCTTGCACCAGCCAAATAGACACAATTGAAAGTAAACTACAGTATTAGGTGCTTCAATGTGTACCGTCGTCTCGTAAACACAGATAGATGTGATACCTATGCAACAGTGAGGCGATTTTCGCGATCGCCAAAAAGCAGGCTAAGGGATCCTAGCCCGCTTTCTGGCAAGCGTGAGAACCACCGGGCTCGCAGGCAAGCCCAGTGTCCTCAAAGCAGGTATCCCACTTACAGAGCCCTCCCCTTAGACAAGGTTAGTGGAGTGAGCGCTCCACTAACCCCGTCTATTCAATAGTGTATTGCCGCGGCTCGGCTCTGCGCCACAACAACACGTGAGGAGACCCCCGCAAGGAGGCTGAAACAAGCCTCCTGGCCCTGGGGCTCTCTCTAGGATGCCCCACGCACTCATGCAGGGCACCTGGAACTTCCGGGGACTATGCGGCCCCTGATCCCTGCAACCCTCGCCGGCTTGTGGGTGGGTGGCCGATTCGGCCATGGCAGGGCTTCCTAGCTCATCGTCTGTGGGGAGAGCGGGCTAAGCCTACTCTCCCCAATAACCCGGTCTCGGCAAATCTCACTGATCATGAGACTCACCTCGGTATGTGCATCATACTACCTCCATTGTTTCTGATGGAAGTGATGCAACAGAAGTGCTTGCACACTCTTTTAGGTCATTGTGCTACTTCCTACTTCCTCCACAACACCGCCAAGGCTGCCTTTCACGTTATGTAGCAGTCCTGCCCGGTCCCCAGCATAAGCATATTGCTGCACGGAATGATGGCCACTGAGATCATGAAGGGCTTTACATTCTTAGGAGAAGTTCAACAGAAATTTTTCTAAGCTTTATTATAACGTAGGAGAGCTGGTCTTTCAGTAGCAGGCATGAACAGGCCCTTTGCTAAGCAGAGTCTGCCCTGGTTTGCATTTGATGACATGTGAGTACTGTATGCTGTAAGATATATATTACTCTTAGGTGATTAGACCATAGCTCAGTTAGAGCATCTGCAGAAAGGTCCCAGGCTCACTCTCTGGAATCTCCAGGTACAACTGGGAGAGACTTGTGCCTGAATCCTTGGAAGGTCGCTGCCAGTCAGGGCAGACAATACTGAGCTAGATAGACCAAGGGTCTGACTCAGTATAAGGCAGCCTCCTAAGTTCCTAACAGGAGGCATTGGAATTCCATAGTCAAGGAGAAACAAAGAGAAATATCAGGATTGCTCTTTAAAGCTGAGTAGACTTCTGAATAGAAGGCGCACATAGTTTGTGAGCCGATGAGTATCCTAACCGGGCTTGTGTCCCTCTATTGTCACTAGAGACAAGAGCATCATTTTAGCAGGCAGTGATGAATGGGGATGATCTGCTCTGCAAGGCAATACTTTCATTTGTTTCAGCAGCATTCAGGAAGGTAGGTGTCAAAGACATTAGTGTGGATGGGGACCAATTTAATTGTCTGTTAGCACCATAACAGGGAATGTGGTATCTCCCTAGCTTGCTTATAAAGTAAAAGCTTCTTGTCCAATTTTAATAGCATTAAATTCAGAGCTACATAAAGGGACAATCTGTACATGTCATGAGTGCCTCTGTCTCAGTTCTAATCAAATGCTTTTCTCTCTTTTATAAACAGATAGGGAAATAATGTTGCGGCAAATGGTAAAGTATAATCAGGTTACCACATATAAAAAATCTCATACTAAGATTAAGGACAAAGTTAAAGTCCATCCAGTGTGACAGAGAATGCAGAAGTGTATTATATATAAAACCAGAGAGAGATTGGATTTATAGGCTGCCCACCACAAAAACTGAGAGTGAATTGCATGTGCTTTTACAATGTCACATTAAAAATTGTACATTTTATTTTATATTTTATTTTATTTGTATACTGCCCCAAACTTCCACCTCTGGGCAGTTTACAACAACATAAAATAAATTAAAACAGAAATGAAAACCTTAAAACAATTTAAAACCAGTGATTTTAAACCACAAGTCTAGTTAAAAAGCTTGTGTGGAAAAAATGTGTCTTTAGAGACTTCTTAAAAGTTGTCAGAGATGGGGAGACTCTTATTTCAGTGGGGAGTGCCTTCCGGAATCTTGGGGTGGCAACAGAGAAGGCCCAAGCCAGACAAATCGGTGGCAACTGCAGTCAAACCTCCCCAGATGACATCAGTGGCCCATGGGGCTCATAGTGAAGAAGATGTTCTCTGAAATACCCAGGGTCTAAGACATACCTCCTCAACTTAGGCCCCCCAGCTGTTTTTTGACTACAACTCCCATAATCCCTAGCCACAGTGACCAATAGCCGGGGATTATGGGAGTTGTAGGCCAACATCTGCAGGAGGGCCAAAGTAGAGCAGCCCTGGTCTAAGCTAATACCCAGGGCCCACTAAAGCATCTATGTAATCTATCTATGTGGTCGCTAAGAGTCGACACTGACTTGACGGCACTTAATCAATCAATCAATCAATCAATCAAAGCTGCTTAGGGCTGTATAGGTTATATTTTGCCCAGAAACATATTGGTAGCCAGTGTACTTCTTTTAATATAGGAGTAAGGTGGTCTCTTTGGGATGACATGGAACCAACCTGGTTGCCACATTTTGTACCAACTGCAGTTTCTGGACTGTGTACAAAGGCAGCCGTACATAGAGCATGTTGCTGTAGTCAAGTATAGAGCTTACCAACACATGTACTATTGTTTTGAGGTCATTTTTCTCAAGAAATGGGCACAGCTGGTGTATCAGCTGAATCTGATAGAAAGCACTTCTGGCCACCACCTCAACCTGAGACACCAGGGAGAGGTGTGGGCCCAAAAGCACTCCCAGACTGCATACCTGTCCCTTCTGCATAAGTGTGACTCCCATCCAGAACCAGCAGATCAAATTTGTCTTCTGGATTCTGACCCAGCACAATAAGTACCTCTGGCTTATTTGGATTCAGTCTCAGTTTATCCCTCATCCAGCCCATCACTGCCTCCAGGCAGGCCTTTAGGGAGTTAGCCCTAGGGACCAGATTCAGCCCTTAGGGACTATTTTACTGGCCCCCGGGTATCCTGCAGCAACACAGGAGCTAGAAACTGCCTTATAGTGCCATCCTATGCATGTTTTCTCAGAAATATGTTCCATGGTATACCCAGTGAGGCTTACTCCCATGTAAGCATGCCTAGGATTACAGCCTGAAAGCAATGACAATATAGGAAGAAGACTTGGCATTTGTTTGCAGCTGGCATGCACTCCAGGGCCCCCACAGATTGAGCAGGGATAGTGGTGTAGGCCTGAACCAGACTGAAGCCATGTTACATTTCATATATTCTGTCTGTGTAAAGGGGGCCTAGGGGATTCCTTATAAGGAGTTGCTTTTCTGTGCCAAGGAGGGCCAGGAGAGACTAGATAAGAAGATGATAAGGTATTCACTTAAGTACATGCGCAGAAGTTAGCTGGAAATTTACAGAAAGTCCAGACAAAGGAAAGGGGCAGTACCTATGTACGTAAACCCTAGGCTATAAATATGTCATGCTTGTGTATGTTCAGGGTTTTGGACTTGAGCGACAGCTGACAAGACCTTTTGCTACAATAGAGCAAAATAAAGCCTTTTAAAACCTTCTCGACTGGTGACGTGTTTGGCTAGCTGACCCAGTAAAGAACCTCTCTTTGTTGGGGTACAACAATCTTGGTGCCGTGACTCGGATTGGGGCCACGTTCCCTACATGGGAGTAGAGCACCACTGGCTCCCACTGGGCGGAAGGATCCCCGGCGAATCCGGACCAAATCGACGCAAGCCGGCTACACCTGCATCTTGCGGGACGTCCCATCGTGTCCAGACCGCCTGAGCAGCTCCGCAAGCAGTGTGTCAGACAAAAGAGAAGGAAAGCATTGGTGATGAAGAAGCGCACAAGGGTTAGAGTCCCAAGGTGCACAGGGTTAGAGTCCCAAGGAGCGGGTGAGTGTTGTGCAAGCCTAGACACTACAGACATCGCAGGGTTAGAGTCCTATTGCAGTCGAGGTGCACAGGGTTAGTGGTTAGATTCCCACTTACAGGGTTGGAGTCCCACCCGCAGGCTTAGAGTCCCAAGCCTCACGCCGAGATGGGGAAAGCTCAGAGCAAATCAGGAGGGGAGTCATGCACCCCGTTGGAATGTGTTTTAAAGAACTGGCAGGTTCTTACGGGCAGCAACCCATTAAGAAAAAAGAAGATGATTGATTTCTGTCAAAATTTATGGTTCTATTATGAATTGGAGTCTGGAATAAAATGGACTTCTAAAACTATGGGTCCATTGACAAGCAGAATAGATCCACAAGAAACTAATAATATTTTTAATCTTAAAGTAATAAGGTGGGAAGAATTGATCTCGGCCCCTGCACACCAAGTTGTGGATAGTTCTGGCCCACCAGGGCATTTGAGTTGTGCAGCCCTGACATGGAGAAATAGATTTTGGTGTCATCTGCAATCTGCATACTGATAACACCCTGCACCAAATCTTCTGATGATCTCTCCCAGCAGTTTCATATAGATGTTAAAACGCATTGGAGAGACAGTATGGAGCCCTGGGGAGGGTGCCATATAAAAGTTCAGATTTTTAAGATCAACAGTCTCTAAGCAACACCATCTGGAATATGCCCAAGAGGTAGGAATGCAACCACTGCAAAGCAGTGCCTTCCACCCCCAACACCCTCAGGCACTCCAGAAGGATACTAGGGTTGATAGTATCAACAGCCACCGAGAGATCCAAAAGGACCAACAGAGTCACACTTCCTCTGTCAATTCCCCATTGGAGATCATCTATCAGGCCAACCAAGGCAGTCTCCACCAGTGTTCCCTCTAACAGGGATTCCCAGATGTTGTTGAATACAACTCCCATAATCCCCAAGCATAAGACGTTGCAGCTGGGGATTCTGGGAGTTGTAGTCAACAACATCTGGGGACCTCTGTTAGAGGGAACACAGGTCTCCACCCCATAGCCCGCCTGAAAACCAGTTTGAAATTGGTCTAGCTAATCAGTTTCCTCCAAGACTATCTGGAGCTGGAAGGCCACCACCCTCTCAATTACCTTGCCCAACCATGGAAATTTGGAGACAGGCCTATAGTTGCTTAACTCTGATGATCTCTCCCAGCAAGCCAGGGCAGGCTTCTTCAGTAGCTGTCTAATAATTGCCTCTTTAAGACAGGAAGGCATCCTGCCCTCCCTCAGAGAAGCATTTAAAATATCTACCAGGCTTTCTGCAACAACAACCCCCCTCCCGCTGCCAGATAGTATAAGCCATGTTGGACAAGGGTCAAGAGAACAGGAAGCCTGTCCACATAATCAAGAAGCACAAGCCAAAACTGATCCAGGCTAACCACATAAGAGGAGTTGCTGGACACCTGTGCATTAGATTCTGTAATAATTGTGGAGTCTAAATACATCAGCCAGAATACAAGATATTTTATCCACCAGAATAGGGATGTGCATAAAACCGGTTCTCCCGGTTCGGTTCGGGTCCGGACCGGGTCCGGACCGGACTGGGGTGGTTCGGTTTTGGTTTTGCCAGACCACCCCCCCGGTCCGGTTCGGTTTCGAACCGGTTCGGATCTGAACTGAACCGGTTCGGATCACAAAAAGTGGCTGGTTTTGAAGGGGACATTGTGTTCTACCTGCCACCCAAATTTCAAGTCGATTGGACCTTCCTCTGATTTTTTACAAATTTTTTTCAAAAAATAAATTTTTGCCCATAACTCACAATGTGGAGCCCTTAGGGGCAAAAAAGCTGGGGTGGGTGGTAGCCACCCATGGGTGTCCTCCACCCCCAAAATCCCAAGGCAATTGGTGGCTCCTAGTATTATTGGCGAATTTCTGAAGAAATTTTTTTTCCATTGGCTAGAATGGGGGTTCGGGGCTGCCCCAGACCCACCTCTGTGGGGTGGCAGCACCCCCAAAGTGGGTCCGGGGCCATGGCAAAAATGCCCTCAGTCCCTCCCAGCAATCCCCGTAGAGATAGGAGTGATGGTTCTGTTGTTTTTCTGAGGTATTCTGAGTGTAGATTCTATGATAGCTTATGAGATTTCCAATGAGACACCATGAATCCACTCTCATTTGCTATCACAGAATCCACACTCACTCAGAACACCTCAGAAAAACAACAGAACCATCACTCCTATCTCTACGGGGATTGCTGGGAGGGACTGAGGGCATTTTTGCCATGGCCCCGGACCCACTTTGGCGGTGCTGCCACCCCACAGAGGCGGGTCTGGGGCAGCCCCGAACCCCCATTCTAGCCAATGGAAAAAAATGTTTTCTTCAGAAATTCACCAATAATACTAGGAGCAACCCAACAATTGCCACCCCATCTTTTTGGCCCCTCTCTCTGGGCGCCCTAACACGTAACACCTAGTCAGTCCATCTTAATGCCTACCTACTACCACCACTCCTATCCAAGCAAGTAAGAGGAGGACACTCAGAGAGACAACACCCACTCTCTGATCTAACAAAAAGGCCACTGCTGTGCTGCCTGCCAGCACAGCAGCAGCAGCGGAGCAGCACACTAAGCACAAGAGCAGCACACACAGAGAAGAAGCAGGAGGCGGAGCAGCAGAGCAGCAGACCTGCCGCTCTGCATGATGGGTGACGTGATGCCCAAAGAAACCACCGCCTCACTCAGTGCCTGCCACTGACTAGGCCCGACAGACAGAAGCCAGCCAACCTGCTCTGCTCTGCTCTGATGTTCCGCATGGATGATGCACACACACCCTACATCTGCATCCAAATGACCAGACCAGACCAGACCAAGTGCGCAGAGTCAGCACAGGCCAGCAGCCACCAGCCCAGCAACAACAACAGCTACTACTGCTACCACCACAACCAGTGTTGCCGCTACAATAACATTCCCAGTCCAGTCACGCGCGCCACAGCCTGAGCCTAGCACACAGCCAACAGCTGCTGCCAGCCAGTGCCTGGCAAGCCCAGCCAACATGAGGAGGAGAGAGCTAAGTAGACGGCGCACGCACATCACCAACCCATCACGACGGCGCAACTGCAAGGGGAGAGGGCACAATTACAGGCAGCAGGAGGAGGAGGAGGCAAGGCAATCCTAGCACAGATTTGAAAGTTTAAAATCCACCAGGACATCTTCTAGAATCTAGACTTCTGTTTTTTCTACCACCAGCTGTAGTGTCTAGTTAGTCAGTGTGCTGTGCAGCTGAGCTGCGTGTGAGGAAGGATGATTGTAGCTAGTTCTTTAGTTTCAGCAGACTGAGCATTGAGCATGGGCAGTGGCCTTGGGAAGCAACACAATTACACGACACTCACCTGCTGCTGCTGGTTCTAGAAGTTGCCTCTTCTCGTCTTTTCACCTCTTCGTGTGTGTGTGTGTGTGTGTGTGTGTGTGTGTGTGCAGTGAGTGCATGCCTTTTGCCTTGCTGGAAAGAAATGCTTCTCTGGTCCACCACCACATATCTGCTCAAGGACACAGAGGCCCAAGGCAGAGGTGGTGGCACCAGTGTGAGTGCATGTGTGCTGGTGGTGTTTGCCACCACAGGTGTTTTGTGTGTGTATGTGTGCGCTGCTAGCTAGGAGGGGGGAGGGAGGGAGGCAGGGAGGCAGGGGGGAGGAAAGGGGAGGGGGAGAGGGATGTAGAGGGGATTGAAGGGGGGAGAGTCCGGCTCAGAGTTGGTCAGCCACATATTTGTGCACACACATGCTCACGTGTGTGCTTCGGTGGGAGAGACCAGACTCTCATCATCTGCCAGACCGGGGTTAGGGGCAGGTGAGGCGGTGGTGGGCTGGAAGGGAGGGAGGATGGAAGGTGGTGAAGAGGAAGGGGAGAGGATGAGAGGGGAAGGATGGAAGGAGGCATGGGGGGGAGGGAGTTGGGGGGAGGAAAAAAAAACATGTAGACAGACACACACCACACTACACACAGAAAGCATCCACACACAGAGACAGTGCTAGGCATCCATTCACACAGACAGACAGACAGACAGACAGACACACAACAGGAAGAGATAGACTGAGCCTGCACCACACACACACACACACAGACCCAATTCCCCCCCTGCACAGTTATCAATCAATATGTTGTGTTGGCAGCCAGTTCATTGCTATTCTGATGGTTTGGGGTTTTTTGCCATCAGCCAACATCAACAGTGACCACAATCAAGATGAACATAAGATGATAATAATTCATTCGTTTCATTTGAAAAAATCACCCAATCATTTTCTCCATGTAAACCAAGCCCCCCACACATGATTTCTGGTGACATTTTCAATAAAATCAATTCATTTGGCATTCATCATTTTGTTCTCCCTTTGTCACCTTTTTTTCTTTCTTTTGCATAATTTTGAGGCTTGATTTTAACATGGGGTTTTAAAAGAAAAATTTATTTACATGTTTATTTACATACAGTATTTACATATCTACACTGCATTTTAGAACGTATACCCGCCGCTGCCGCTAAGTCTAGTACTCTGTGGGCTGTGCTACTTTGGGGGGGGGGTGCCGTGCCCACGCCAGGTCCCCAAATGCTGACAGGTGGATAGATAAAGGGCCTGTGCTGGTCAGCATTGGGTTTCTTTTTAGGTGGGCGTGGGCATTGTAAACATCTGGCCAGTCGCAGCACTACAACTACTACTACTACTGCATCTCTGTGTGGGCACACTACACGCTGCGACTGGCTGGCACGGCTCAGCGTCTGTCACGTCAGCTCAGCTAGAGGTGGAAGGGGGGAGGGTAGGGATAAGCACAGAGGTCGAGCCAGGCAGGTGACCAACCATGGGGCAACCCACGGTAATCACTCGCCTGGCTCAAACTCCAGCTTGGGGTAGCCCAACAGGGGGAGGTTCACCTTAAGGAAGACCAGCTGCTCCACCAGACCAGGGTCCAAGCGGGAGCGAGAGGGTGTCACCACGTCCCCGGCACGTGAAAACACCCGCTCGCTCTGGACACTGGTTGGGGGGCAGGAGAGGAGGCGCACAGCCACCACCGCCAGGTCCGGCCAGACTTGGCGGCGGCTCGCCCAGAACTGTGCGCAGTCCACGCCGTCTCCCTCCACAGGCTCCTCCAAGTACTGCGCAACGCATTGCTCAGCACTGGAGGGGGGCCTGGCAGGTCGAGCCTCCCGCATACCAGGCATGGCGCCATAGCAGAACCACTGAAACCACTGGGCGGATCTCGAGTCGGTAGCAAATGGCTGCTGCGATGGCGCCACCTGGGATGCCGCGCTGCTGGACTGGGAAGAGGGAGGGGAAGGGGAAGCTGACGCCGGCTGGCCGCCCATGCTGCTGCTGGGTGCAGGTTGGGCCGCGAGGGCTGCCCCCGCACCACCACCAACACCCTGGTCTCTGCGGGCCCTAGCGGCCTCCTCCTCCCTAACCTTCTCGACCAGGATGCCCTTCCACCTGGGCAAGTCGTCGGCACTCACGGCATTGCCCTTGAGGGCTGGGTGACAGAGACAAGCGAGGACATACTCCTCCCTGTCTCCCAGCACATCAACAAGCCACTTGTCAACCCCAGACCTCAGCCTCCCAGCCAGAGCATGACCCTCTGGCGTGGTCAGAGAGATATGGAGTCCACCCATCAGCTTCTCGAGACCAACAGCTGTGGGCAGCGCCTGGCTCAAGGGAGTGGTGTCGCCACACAAGCCCTTCGTGGCAAGCTGGAAGGGCTCGAGTGCCGACACCGCCTCGGACATCTGCTTCCACTCTGCGTTCGAGAAGTCGCAGACATCCAAGGACTCATCCCTCGCCAGGGCGACAAGGGCTCTCTCCTGTTCCAACAGGCGCTGGAACAGGAGAAAGGTGGAGTTCCGCCGCGTCTCCACATCCGTAGGGATGAGATGGCGAGTAAGGCCAAGGTCATCCTGCTTCTGGCGAAGCAGTCTCCTGGACTTCTCGCTGCGGTGGAAGTGGGCGGCCAGCTTGCCCGACTTATCCACAAGCGTAGCCGTGGCAGCAACAGCAACTGGGATGGGGCGGGCCCCCTTCTCCTGGGACGCCTTCAGCTCCTTAAGGCCAAGGGCGTCCCTGATGGTCAGATGGAGCGTGTGTGCCATACACCGTATGTTCACACAGTCCATGACTGTCTCGACAGCGGCGGTAACGTTGGCTCCATTGTCGGTGACAATGAAGCCGCGGGAGAGGTGTGGACACCCGCCAATCCACTCCTCTATCTGGCGGTCGAGTACGGCCGCCACCTCCTCCGAGGTGTGCCTCGTGTCCATCGTCTCCACGTGCAGGACGGCCCACCTGTGCCGTAGTGCAGCGGGAGCCACGCCGGACCCGGAAGCATCGCCCGCGGAGCTCCCCTCACTCTCCGGGCCCCACCAGTGGGCAGTGAGGGCCAGGAAAGAAGCGTGCATCTCACTGACACTGGTCCAAAGGTCAGTCGTGAAATGCACGCTTGTCCCGGCCGGAGCTGCACGCAGCTCGGCCGACACGAGTTCCCTGCACCGGCGGTACAGGGAGGGGACCACGTTCCGGCTGAACGTGGTCCTTGAGGGGATGACGTATTCGGGAGCCAGGTATTGGAGAATCCGGCGGAAGCCGTTGTTCTCGACCACCTGAAACGGCTGGTCATCGGTGGAAATCATCTCCCCTATGAGGCGGGTGAGGTGATGATGGTCCACGCGAACAATACGCTGGCTGCCCGAGGACTGTGTCCACCGCTGGACGGGCAGTGTAGCCTGCCTGCTGGCTGGCACACTGCCGCTGCCCGCCCTAGTGGCAGATGCACAAGGCGCACTAGCGCTGCCAGCCTGTCCCCTGAGACCTGGGTGGTGACGCTCTATGTGTCTCAACATAGGCGTCGTACCCAGGTGCGCAGGGTCCCTTCCACGGCTGACAAGCATCCTGCAGTGGACACAGCGGGCGTGGAATGGATCATCTTGAGGGACCTCAAAATGCACCCATGCACCACTGCCCTTGGCCTCCTGCGCCCTGGGCGCCGTCCTAGGACGTTTCTCGCAGGGTGGCTGCAGTCCTAGGGGGGGGGCGGCCGCCGCTGCCTGCCCACTGCTGCCACCCAACCCGCCCCTTCCGCCCTCCACAGCGGAGGAAGGGCCCGGCTCAACTGGCATCGGAGAGGCAGGCCTCTCCTCCACCACCTCGCCAGACCGCTCCCCACCAGAGTGTCGGGCTTCACGAGGGGGGCCCCCACTGAGCAGCGAAAGGATAGGGGGAAGGGGCCCCAGAGGGAGGGAGAACCTGGCTGCATCGCTGCCAGCCGCACGGTCCTCACCGCCCTCTACCTGCTCTTCCAACTCCACAGTCTCCTCCACCTCAACAACTGGCGGTAGCTCAGCAGCACCTGGTGCCGCCGGCGAGGAGGGACCCGCCACAGCCCTAACGGTGCCTCTGCCTCTGCCGCGATTGGCGGCAGCAGGCGTGGGGAACTGAATCCTGCGCACCAAAGATGGGGCCGGAGCAAAGAATTCTCCAATGGGGAGAACTGGGGTGTCCTCAGGCTCCCCGCGTCCTCTCCCTCCCCGTGCCGCAGGCGCACCCCGCACCTGGCCTCTCCCACCTCTGCCTGCCAGCCTTGAGCGAGCCCTGCCCGCCACACGGCGCTCAGACATGCTGCTAGGTCAGAAGGAGGGAGACTTTAGGAGGAAGGCCAGAGACAGGGTCAAAAAAATAATTTGGAGGGGCTTAGGGGCCAAAAAAAAGGCAGCTGATTTGGAGACGGCGGGGGGGGAGTTTGTTTTTAAAAAAGGAAGCCAATTGGGGGGGAAAGGAAGACTTTTTGATGGGGGGGAAGCCAATTGAAGTGAGGGGGAGGGTGTCATTTTAGAATTTGGGACTCGGGAGTCAACCAAGCCAATTGGGGAGATGGGTCTGGGAGGGTTTTTTTAAAAAATAGGGGGTTAAAGGGTGGACCCCTGGTGTGGGTGGCACGGGCAGTTGGGTGGAGTAGTTGTGGTGTGGGTGGCAAGTTTTTAACTTTTTTGGGGGGGGAGTGGATGGGGGGAGGGCACAGCACCTACCGGGGGTGGGGGAGGGACGCAGTCAACGCTTGGGAACCTGCAGATCAAAGGAGGAAAGCCTTATTTAGTGAACTGGAACACAAAGTGTGGGTTCTGGGGGGTGGTTCTCAAGTAATGCTCCTGTGGGGGGAGCATCAAACTCAATGCAGCCTATTTAGTGACTCTAAATTGCACACAACCAAAACCAGAACCCAGTCACACCTAAACAGAGGTTGAACCCACCCACTCTGTGACTCTGCCCGCCCAATGCCATGGCAAGCAAGCAGCAGCAAACACTTGATGGCAGCATCATGGACTGAACATCATCATCATATGTGTGTATTGGCCCAGCATGTAGTGGCAGCATCAGAACCCAGGACCCCACTCAGACTGCCCCAGAGGCAAGGAAGCACTCTGGCATGGCATTGGCCCAGCATGTAGTGGCAGCATCCGAGACAGACACACACTAATGTGACACACAGTCAGCAGGGACTCACAGCAGACACCAGCAGCAAAAGAGCAAGCAAGGTCTCAGAGATGATCCCACAACTGCAGCCAAGAGAAGTTTCCAGAGAAGAGGCTTGGGTTTATATAGGTTTGAAATTCCCTCCTTTGGGAGCCCCCACCTTTGCACTCCCCCCACGGCCAACAGGGTGCCAGCTCTCAACAGTGCAACAGCCAAGCAGCCTACCAGACCAAAGGACTCATTCTGGCCAATCAAAGGATCAATAGCGCAGCCAATACAATGCCTGAAAATAGCATCACAAAATGGATGCTAGGAGCAAAAGTTTCAGGAATGAGCCACAAAATGGAGGACACACTTCAAACTTTAAAGGGACACTCCACTGACTCCAGAGACTCAATTGAACTCCCGAACCGACTCGGATTCGGTCCGGATCGGTCCCAGAAGGGCCCGATTCGGTCCGGGATCGAACCGCCGGATCCGGACCGGTTCGGGACGAACCGGTCCGGATCCGGACCGAACCGCACATCACTACACCAGAAACCAATTTAAAACATCACAGTGGATAACTGATCGTTCCAAATTTTGATTCAAGGGTGGAGGGCCATGTACTAGCCCTCTCACAACGCTAAACAACTCTGCTAGATGTGAGCTTGCGGATGCAAAATGGGCAGAAAAGAATTGCATTGCCTTAGCATAGGTCTTCAAATGTGCTCTATGTTGTAATCTGTCTGATTCAAGTCAGGTCTTTCTCCACTTGCACTCTAGTTGTCTATCTTGCCACTTCAGCCCCCATAGTCCTTCTGTATACCAAGGGGCCAATTTTAAAGTGAGTCAGAGAAGACACTTGGAACTTAAGAGATCATGTTTACTGCCCAGTGGTGAGCAGGGCATATGTAAGGTAAAGTGTACCGTTTGGTCTGTGTACTCCTCGCAACCACAGAGCCCTGTGGTTGTCTTTGGTAGAATACAGGAGGGGTTTACCACTGCCTCCTCCCACGCAGTATGAGATGATGCCTTTCAGCATCTTCCCATATCGCTGCTGGCAGATATAGGTACCAGCGGGAATTTGAACCAGCAACCTCATGTTTGCTAGGCTAGTCATTTCCCACTGCACCATTAGGTGGCTTCCAGGGCATATGTACCATATGTCAAATATGTACCATTCATATACTGAGGAGGAATCTCCTAATATTCAGTTCCCTGCCACTGACTTCCATCCCTTTGTCCCCTATGCAAGAGTCCTCCTTCAAATCCAACACGTCCCTCATCTTCACTCCAAAGGGCTCTAGCTGTGCTCAACAGAGAGGAGAGCTGGTCTTGTGGTAGCAAGCATGACTTGTCCCCTTAGCTAAGCAGGGTCCACCCTGGTCACATATGAATAGGAAACTAGGTGTGTGAGCGCTGTAAGATATTCCCCTCAGGGGATGGAGCCGCTCTGGGAAGAGCAGATGGTTCCAAGTTGCCTCCCTGGCATCTCCAAGATAGGACTGAGAGAGATTCCTGCCTGCAACCTTGGAGAAGCCGCTGCCAGTCTGTGAAGACAATACTGAGCTAGATAGACCTATGGTCTGACTCAGTATATGGCAGCTTCACATAGGAACATAGGAAGCTGCCTTATACCAAGTCAGACCATTGGCCCATCCAGCCCAGTACTGTCTACTCTGACATTCAGCAGTCCTCCAAGAACTTCCCAGTCCTTGCTGTCAGGGACACCTTCCAGTGGAGATGTTAGGCATTGAACCTGGGGCCTTCTGAATGCAAAGCACGTGCTGGAACACCGACTTATAGACCCTTCCCTCTGCATGTGTGAGACAGAAGACACCAAATGTATTTGAGTTTTCTTCCACTGATCTCATTAATTAACCCTATGCAATCAGCAGAAACTTCCTTTTGTGGGCTCTTTAAGTGAGAATTTGATTCAACATCAGTTTCTTTCATGGTCTGGAATTTTGATGCCAAAAAAGCCAACAACACCCCAACCCTAGCAGCGAGAGAAGTTGCATTTTTCATGACATCAATTCCATTTCAAAGCATTTTTTCAGTATCAGCTAATCCCTACAGTGATGTCTTGGCTGTCAATAACTTCACAGCAGGAAGCTAGGCTGGGCAATTCAGGAACAAATTCCTTGTACTGTCTTCTTAGGGCATAAGGGAGGCACTGTGAGCTGGGATTCTACATCTTCACACCCCCTTCAAGGAATGGCGGAGGAGGGGTGCTTTCTGTTGCTCCAGAAGGGATCAGATAGTTTGTCTATAGGACTTGTATGCATAGCAGCTATCTATGATTCCAGCTCAGTGCTGTGAAGCAGAAGCAGAAGAGCAGAAAGTTTCCTTTTTCCACTGAGACTGGAGAACCACCCAGAGACAGACTAGCCACACAGATGATGATGATGATGATTGATTGATTGATTGATTGATTATATTAATTCGATTTCTATATCGCCCTTCCAAAAATGGCTCAGGGCAGTTTAAACAGAGAAATAACAAACAAATAAGATGGCTTTCTGTCCCCAAAGGGCTCACAATCTAATATTGTGATTCTGATATCTTAAAGGTAACATTATACCAGGACAGACCATTGGTCCATCTAGCAAAGGATCTATCTATCTATCTAATTTGTATACCGCCCCAAACTTTCATCTCTGGGTGGTTGTCTCTGGACAACGAGTGCAGGATTGTCTCTGCACTGCCTGGAAGTAACTCTTCAAGGTTTCAGGCAGGCAGGGGCGTAACAATAGGGGGGGCAGGGGGGGCACATGCCCCCGGTGCCATCTTTGTGGGTCACGTGGGGGGCGCCGCCATGACCCCCGACGATCCAAAAAAAATTAAAAAAATTTTTTTTTACAATTTTAAAAAATAAAATAAATGTCTACGGCTCAGCAGAGCAGTCAAGGGAGTGCGCGTCGGCGCCTCCTCCCCCAGCGGTCCCTTCCATGCGGCGCCCGCGGGCCCCCCCCCCCCCGCCATTGCTTTGCTGGCCTGGCTTGGGAGACACAGGTGCCGCCAGGAAAGAGAGAAAGAGAGCGCGCGAGAGCAAGCACAGCATCCACTAATCGGCTGCTGGCTCGGATGAAGTCTTCCGGCTTCCGGGGTAGGCGAGGCAGCATGAAGCCTTCTGCTTCTTTGGAGCTAGCGGAGAATGCCCCCAACGCGCATTACGCGCCTTTCTCGCTCTCCCCGCCAGAACTCGCGTCTCCATCTATAGCTTCCACAGCCCACAACACATCCTGTCCTCGGCCACTCTGCTCACCGCCCGTCCCATCCTCTGGCACTACTTCGCCGCATATTTATCAGGTGCAACCATCCTCGGAACTAAGATATGTTGCAATCGAGCTCCACAGTCCTCCTCGGCGGCATCGCATTTCAAACCCAGTTGTTCCCGTTCTTTTTCAAGTCAGAAGTTCCCAAGGAATGGCCGGTGGAGAATGGCCGCTCCTGCGCCCACCCACCCACCCCCGCGCCTGGCATTGGAAACGGCAGCAATCTAAAACACCAGCCAGCAGACAGCTCAAAACGTCCCCACCCCACATACTTCGAATGGGAAAGGCAGGTTTCTGACAAAGTGGCAGTGATTAGCGATTATCTGTGTGTGTGCTACAGGGTGGGGCTGTGGGTGTGGCTGCCTCTCTCGCTCTGCGGGGCCCTGAGGGTATGCTGCTCGGAGGGAGCTTCTCCTCCAGGTGATAATGGGGCTGCCTGCCTGCCCACTCTGCATGCCCTTGGGGGCAGCTGTTGCTTGTTTTCCGTTGACCTGCGGCTCTGGTGAGTGACTCCAAGGGCTGAAGATTCATCTATGCTGGGGAGGAAGGGAGGAGCTGCTCCAGCCTAATGCCGGGGGGGGATGTTTAGAGCATTTCCTTCCTAGTTGGCAGGAGGGGACCCCTCGCGAAGGCTGCTAACTGAGTGGGACACAGGCTCCCCCTCCTCGCCTCGGCCAGCCTTTCCCCTTCCGTGGTTTCCAGAGCTGCATAGCTTCACAGGACATAATAGGTGATCCTTAGGTGCAAATATAATATTGTTATACTCTATAGAACAAGCTCTTACAGTATCTCCTGTTACTGCAACTTTGATGTTGGGGTTCTCTAATGACTACTGTCACTGAGACAAAATAAAATCAGGACTCAGAGAGCCGAGAAAGCCAGGCAGTTCCTACACTGTTTTTTTCTGTTTCTCTTGATAACATTGTTGTTCTTTCCAAAGAGTGCTCTAGAGTAATATGTCTAACCAATTATGTGGTCATTTTCAATCAGTCAGCTGTGTATCTAAAGAAGAAATTTCTTGCATAATAGATTAATAGGTTTTAGAGCCCATAATGATAATCTAAAGTTAGAAGTCAAGATGAATTGGCTTGATGTTTGAGTAATAAGATTATGTGCTGAATATCATGGGAAGGGATTTCCTTCTCTCAGCTTTTGAAATTACATATTTTTCTCTTTTTAAAACAAGAGCAGTAAGCAATAATATTCCTATATTGCAAACTGGGACTGTGCCTTTCTACTGGGAAAGCACATGACAGCCCTTGTCAATATTGCGGTACACTGTTTAGCTAGGTTTCAGAAAACTTTCCACATCTTGGCTGATATAACAGCATTATGAACTCTCAACATAGCTTTGTTCGGCTATATATATATTTTTTTTGAAAGCCCAGCAGTAACCATACTCTTAAGCCATATAACCATACTCTTAAAATTCCTTTCCAGTTTTCTTTGCTTAATGAGCGTGAGTTGCAATTTCTGCATTTTTGGTTATTTATTGCATTTTTGGTTATTTATTGCATTTTGAAATTTTTGGTAATTTTTGTAATTTTTAAAATAAGTTTTCCAAAACATGTGTGTCAGTCAGATGTATGTTGGGGGGGGGCGGCGGGGGCTCAATTTCAGTGCTTGCCCCGGGCGCCGTTTTCCCTAGTTACACCTCTGCAGGCAGGAGTCTTTCCCATACCTAGAGACTGGATGCCTGAACCGAGGATCTTCTGCATGCAATCTAAACAGATGTTCTATCACTAAGCTATAGCTGCATACCTTGCTGCATCACCCTAATAGAATGGGAGTCAGCATATACTAAAGTACTCTGAGCATGTGAACAATGCTTCTCAGAGACTGAAAGAGCTGGTCCTGCAGTAGCAAGCATAATTTGTCCCCTTTGCTAAGCAGGGCCCACCCTGGTTTGCATTTGGATGGGAGACTACATGTGTGTGAGCACTGGAAGCTATTCCCCTTAGGGGATGGGGCCGCTCTGGGAAGAGCAGAAGGTTTCAAGTTCCCTCCCTGGCATCTCCAAGGTAGGCTGGGAGAGACTCCTGCCTGCAACCTTGGAGAAGCTGCTGCCAGTCTGTGAAGACACCACTGAGCTAGATGGACCAATGATCTGACGCAGGCAGCTTCCTATGGTCCTAGAGACACATAGGCTCATTTGGGCTTGCTCAAGGCTGTGATCCCCCTCTAAGCAAGGATGTAATCACCCATTCATTTGAGGAAAGTTGTCGTTGGGTTGAGCTGTTAGCTCCCGGACTGTGTAGAGGTGGAGAGTGCAGCCTTCATTTGGCTGTTTAGACAATACAGCTGTGACTTTTCCCTTTCTAAATCTGTTGCCTTATGCCTTAAATGGTGTAGAGGCAATGTGACATCAGCAGGCCCTGCCTCTGAAATCTCAAGTTTGGGAATGCATCCAGCCTGTCAACTCTTATCATCCAGGGTTCCCTGGGAACAAGGAATGCCTGTTTAACTAATTAAAGTCTCTACTGTAGACATGACTCAACTGTGCTTGTGTTGTCCACTGGTCAGTGGAAACTAGTGTATGGATTCCATTCTGTGCATTCCCTCTGCTGTAAATTAGAGAGAGTTCACCACATAATAACAGAATAATGCTGCAAATATTATCATGGGGATTATTCATCTCATTAGAGTGCTGTACCAGAACAACTGACTGTCTACAATTTATGGAACTGAGATGCAAACAGTCCATGCAAAGGTGCAGAAAGTGCAGAAATTGCCTGACCTGAGAAATGAATCATGAAAACTCAAAAGACCAAATTACTGGCTGATCTGAGATGGTAATGGAAGCCATAATGATCTGGCATCTCAAGTTTATTATACCACGATAATTAATACTCAATAGCCATTAAGTACTGGATACTTAAGAGTCAGTAGCCTGACTTGGTACAAGTGAGAAATCTTGAAGCATTTCACATTTCATCTAAACTTTATGAAATCTCCAGGGAGATGTTGGACATGGACAGATTAAAGAATTCTTATTATGAAAATACTTATATTTTTTTCTGTCCAAGAATGAACTATTTAAGAATTGTTCTGCAAGTTTCCAAAGCTGGGGAGAGGGGGAGGATTGCCTGTGGTGGGCACCAATTGACTCGTGCATGTGACATCACCAACCTCCCCCTACAATTGCTGGAGTGATTTTGCAACTGTTAGTTAAAATGTTCATGAACTTGGTGAAGAGGTAAGGTAAAGGATGAACATATGTTTAAAATATTCTTTTCCAGTGGAGGACAGCCTATATAAAGCACAAGGGGAGAGTCAAGACTAAGATTTGATGTACTGTTCCAACTTGTGGTTCATGCATTTGTGTGTAAGGCAAATTGTGAAGTCAAATTCCTGTCGTGGGTCAATATGTGAAGCTGCCTTATATCTAGCCAGACCACTGATCCATCTAGCTTAGCATTGTCTACCGTGACTGGCAATGGCTCTCTAGGGTTTCAGGCAGGGAGATGCCAGGGACTGAACCTTGTATTAGGGGTCAGGCCATGCCATGGCAATGAGCATCCGTGCTCAGATCCACCTATGTGGAATCCGCTTCTCCCCAATGAACAGGAGGCCAAGCGGGAGCTAGAGATCGCTGGGCTGCAGCCATTTGGGAGGAGGCAGGGCTACTGACGTCTCCACTGCCAGGGCAATGGGCATATTCTTGCAAGAATTCCTGGTACCAACGGTCTGGAGGAATTCTCACAAGACAAGAAGTCATCCCCCAAGTAAGACTGCAGGGATGGCCAGGCCCTATTTAGACCTTAGGAGACTGAGGAGGGTAAAGTATCTGGAGGGCAGACCTGGAAACTTTCCAGATTAGAGCCTGAAATGGGGTCACGACGTATCTCTGAAGTGTGCTTTCACACTTCCTGTGTTGTAACACTGCAGTCACTACTCTGACAGCAGGGTGCCGTTCACATTTCCAATGCCTTGTTTTGAATTTAATCGCTGCGATATAGTGCTATAACGTCATATATCTGGTGTTAAAAAGTTGCTGTTTTTTCGGGTTGTTAGTTTTTGCGAGACTGCTCCCCCCTGCTGAGTGCTTTGCTATTTACGTTCTGAATGCAATTTGCCTGAACGGAAGCATTTTGCTGCTGTTGAGCGACTAACCTGGAAAGTGCCATGGAGAGGAATGAGCCTTAATACCCCAATAGAGCAGCACAGAGGCTGGTGCTATGTGGAGAAACTCCAGACCTGGAAATTTTTGCATGTAAAACATGCACTCTCCCTCTGGACTGCATACCTTCTCTTACAACACACTAGTAATAATGTTATGCTTTTCTTCATCCTTTTAATCTTGGATTCACAGGTGAGGAGACACATTGCTTCCTGTAGGTTTTTGTAGCAGCTGGTGATCCCAAGTATATAGTTCAGAGATGATGAAACATTTAAGCACACTCTCACATGCCATGGCATCATTTGGTAAGCCATTCCTAGACTGTGGAATGCGCTCCCTGCAGAAATCTGTAACTTGAATTCTTTATTGGCATTTAGGAGAGCCCTAAAGACCTACCTGTTCAGCCTGGCTTTCCAGGGTTTTTAAATTGTTTTAAAGGGTTTTTAATGTGTCGGGTTTGTATAAGGTCTCGAATTGTTTTGTTTTGTTTTATTTAGCTGCTTTATTGTAATTTAAAATCTTTAGTCCCGATCATTGATTGATTTTAACTGTTTTGTGATATTTGTGAACTGCCCTGAGCTATTCTGTAAGGGCGGTCTAGAAATTGAACAAACAAATAATAAAATAAATAGATGTGCCCCTGCAAACTGGGCAAAGAGGCACCTTTTCAAGGGGTGGCTCTCCTATATTTAGGAAAGGGAGAGCTACTACCCCTGTTCAGCCCACCATGGCATCTTGCCAGTGGGTGTCATGGGTGTCCCCTTTGTTCCTTTTCCTTTGTGTATGTTTCTTTTAAGACTGTGAGCCCTTTTGAGACAGAAAACTATTTTCTTATACCTCTTGCTACATAAACTGTTTTGACAACTTAATTTGTTGAAGAGCAGTATATAAATTCAATCATCAATCATCATCATCATCATATTTTGCATTTCCTTACCCCTGCTCACATCACACAAAGGTACCTAAACAATTGTATGGTGGAGAAGGGAGAGTTTGACTTGTGCATGCCATCTTCATTGTTCATCCCATGTAGTAGTGCCCCCAGTGTTTACTTTGCTGTGCTCTTAGGATGACAGTCATTCAGTCATACAATCAGGGGAGTTAAATGACTTTTCCTGGACTATATTTATTTTAGGCTGCCAGATGGGAGCAGCAGGGAATTACTTAGAGTTTATTATGATCACAGACTGTATGAAAATACACAGTATACCAGCACATACACTATCATCCTAGATTCAGAGCTCATCAAAAACATTAGCATAAAAAGAAAGAAAGAAAGAAAGAAAGAAAGAAAGAAAGAAAGAAAGAAAGAAAGAAAGAGTACTAATTAAATCGATTTAATCAGCTTTTGTCAAGTAGTGCAAGCGATAGTGCAAAACCTAGCCACCCTATCATATATAACTGGGTACTGGTCAGATAGGAGAAGGGATACAAAATTCATCAGACTTACCTAAATAAATGGAATTAAAGTGGAGCAAATGTCTCTATAGTAAACACAATACAAAATAACATGTCCCACCGTTTCCACCTTCTGTTCACAGGGACAAGTACGCTCAGTAAATGGAATGTGACAGTGTCTTCCCTCAAGTACAGCTGATGACAAGACATTAAAGCGGGCCAGTGTAAATGCCCTCTGATGACTCGGAACTACAGCCTCATTCAGACGTTATAAAATCCCCCCACTATAGCCGTGTACAGTGGGGTGAAGAGGAGGAAGTCCCGCCCTGCTGCACCAATCAGCAACATACCCCACCTCTCAGGGGCTTCTCTGGAGAAGGGAAAGCCCAATGCGTGCTGGCATTGATCCAGGCTCACAATCATGGAAGCGCCTGCCATCACGCATTGGGCTTTTCCCTCTTCAGAGAAGCCCCGCTGTAAGCATGGACAGCAGGATGTGGGGGTGAGTGACGTGGCAGGGTAGGACTCCCCCCCCCCCTTCACTCCATTGTACATGGCTACAGCGGGGCAATTTTATAACCTCTAAATGAGGCTTATAGAGTTAGAAAAAGAACTAGCAGAAGTAAAGCTTTATCCGGAGAGCAGGGAAGGATGCGTGTTGAACTTTTCTGCCTGACATGCTAGATTTCTAAATCCAGAGAGAATTTTTTCATTGGAGGGACCAGCAGTATAGTCACAAATCCAGAAGTGCAGGCACTCTCCATGACAGCCCCCCATAGTCATACCCACCACAACAACCACACCTCCCACTTAGATGCAATAATTTGGGGGCTTCTGTTACAAGCCATTGATAGTTTCCTGTTCCTACTGAGCTTGACCCCCTCCCCCCATGGTTATTCACCCAGAAGAGAAGTCTAGATTGTTGACCTCAAAGGGTGGAATTACTCCATGTAACAAAACAATAACAACAAATATTTATATACCACTTTTCAACAAAAGTTTCCAAAGCAGTTTACATAGAGAAATAGACAGGAAGGAAGGAAGGAAGGAAGGAAGGAAGGAAGGAAAATCCCTGTCCCTGAAGGGCTCACAGTACAAAAAGAAACAATAAGATAGACACCAGCAACAGTCACTGGAGGTACTGTGCTGGGGAAGGATAGGGTCAGTTACTCTCCACCTGCTAAAGAAAGAGAATCGCCACCTTTAAAAAAGTGCCTCTTTGCCCAGTTAGCAGGGGTTACAGGAGGCAGGAAGAATGGTAATAAAATCAGTTGCAGTCTGATATTCAATTCTATATCCCATTATGTAACAAACACTTGGAGTAGCAAGAACAGCACAGCACATTATTTCCGTTTTGAAAGCAAAGAGTTTTGAGTCCCTGCTGAGACCCTGAAGGAAAAATAGTACCAGGATAGCATCCTTGCCCAGCCCTGCAGAATTACACCACTGGGAGAGACCATTCACACATGCAACACACACACACACACACACACCTGCAGTCTGAAGTGGTGCAGTCCAGAAAAAAATCTTTTATCAGTTGATTCTGCAGATTATATAAACTGATGCTTAATCAAGAGGAGGAGGCGAAAGTAGCTCATTCCATGCACAGCAAATTGTGCAATGATTAGCTGTCCTAAGCCAGTTAGCCAACCACAGGCTGACATGCCTTGGCTAGAGGCTACTGCCACTAATGACAGTCCCATTCTCTTCCATGGCCTGTTCTTTTTCATATATCTTCCCTCTTTGGTGCCTGGAATGATTCCCAGGGTGAGGTGCAACAAACACAAAACAAATCCTTCATCCGCATCAGGATTAAATTTACTGTGATGTTCTTGATTGCATTATGGCTTCTCATGTTTTCTTCAGGAACAGCTTCTGCATGCCCTCTCTCCGTGGTATTCTTCAACAGACAGTATAATAATTTGGGCAGTTGACATCCAATCCAAACTTTTCCTGTGGATAATTAGTGAATCAAATGACCATAAGAAGAGGGTAATTTTCATCCTCCTTGGAGAATTCATTGCAACAGACATTTTATTACATGCACAGCTCGTCTTTACCCAGATGAGCTGTAAAATGCCTGAGACAATAACAGAGCCATTGACTTGAAACAGTCCATCAGTTACCTATAATGAGGCCCACTGAATTCGAGTTAAATCCCTCTACACACAAACATGGGCCAATTGTGCTTCTGAATCACAAACTTCTGCCGACATCTTCTCTGAGATTGGTCACAAGGTCTATGAGACTCAAATCTACTAAATCAGAAGCACTTGATGCATTTCATTTGTAATATAACTTTCCCCTTGGGGATCTTCAAAAGCTGTACAAATATTAACAAGCTAAATATAGCAGCCCCCTGGGAAACATCTCTCTTGCTCATCACCATTTATCTGAGCTACACAGATAACTATTTCTGTTTTGTTTATTACCATTACTATTTCAATGCAAACTTTCAATACAAATCTGTTCATTTATTTATCCTATCCTATATAATAAAACCCTAAGGTACCAGCGTCCGTGTCTCTGGCGGGTGTTCTGCGCATGCGTGGCGCAGAGGCGCGGCGGCAGGCCCGGCCCGGCTGCGGGGAGGCCAGAGGCAGCGGTGGCGGCGGGGAGGCCAGAGGCAGCGGCAGCAGGGAGGCCAGAGGCAGCGGCAGCGGGCCCGCTTGAGGCACAGATGCTCTGTGCCCGGGCCCACTAGTTATTTATAATATTTGTACCCCGCCCCTTCAGGACAATACTGCTCAGGGCAGCTCACACAACAGTAAAAGTAATATAAAGTTTAAAACAATCAAATAAAACACAGCATAGAGTAAAAGCATAAAAGCAATTAAAACAAACTCCATAAAAACAAATGAATTTTTAAAAAATAAAAAATTAAAATTCCATCAATTTATCATTAAAAGATTTTAAAAGCCTCTCTAAACAGATGAGTTTTGAGATTATTATTATTTTTTTAAAATAATGGATTCAGTCTCCATTATATGGTGGACATGGGGCCAAACTTGATGAAATGCAGGAAGGGCAGGAACAGCTGCCTCACTTTAAAAAACAACAACTGAAATGCAGATGTAGGGGTTGAAAATTTGGTTGGAACAGTGGTGCAGAGAGGAGGTAATTAACTCTCTCTCAGCAGGCCATTTTGTCAAACCAAATCACGCCACTTGGTTTCCCAGCCGCAGTGGAAAATGTTTGGGTACCTGCTATCTTTTTCTCTGCTGTGAAAAAAGCAACTGGGGAAGTTGATTGTAAAAGTGGGGAAGAGATGAGCACCTCTCTTACCCCGCTTAGCCACTGCTCTGATCAAATTTGCACTCCGCCAAAGCTGCAGTCTAGCTTTTAAACAGATGTCAGGAGACTGCTCTCGCATCGCCTACATCTCATCAAGATAGACCCACAGATTTTTTAATTTATCCAAAGGTACTCAGTCTGGAAGAAAAGAAGCAAGCAAGCAAGCAAACAAACAAACAGGAAAGAGGAGAGAAACTGATGGAAGAACTTAGCTAAGAATGCATGGGCAAACTGATAATTAACTGGATCTTTCCAGTGCCTGATGGATCAGTGCTCATAGAGGCAGAAAGCTCTGACCTGCTTGACCTCCTGTTCTTGAGAGAAAGGGTCACCTTATTACTAAAGTGTGAATATGAACATTAGGTGGGCTCTTGATAAACCAGATGTCAACAGAAACTCTTCAAATACTTCAAACACCCTGCTGGAAAGCAAAGCTTGAGATGTAAACCTCTCCATCCGTGTGTAAACCAAACTGGTTTGAAGTTAATTGGGTTCATGGAGGGGTAAGGGTGTAGCTCAGTGGTGAAGTAGGGAGGGCAAAGGTACCCCATGTTCACACAAGCAGCCTCCTCCCCCCCACTCCACCCGCTGGGGCAGCAGTGCACTCCCTGATCAAGCAGCCCACGGGGAGAATCAGCCAGCAAGGCAGCCTCAGAAATGGGCAAGGCGAGGTTCTTGAGACCCATGCTCCCTTTTACAGCTCTGCCCCTGGTGTAGGTATAATTGGACGAATGTCCCTGAGTCCCTGAGGAAGCAGGATAAGTCACTGCCAGTCTGTGTGGACAATACTGAGCAAGATGGACCTATGGTCTGACTCAGTATATGGCTGCTTCCTATGTTCCTAAGCTCATCTCCTTCTCTAACAAAGTGCTAATGGCTGGCTCGGGGTCACGGGAAGCAAGCTTATTAAAATATTCCTAGACACTTCCAGGTCTCCTGAAAACATGAGATAAGCTCTGATGCACCCATTTCATTTTACTCCACACAAGCTTCTCAAACCTATCCACCTATTGTGCTGAAACAGCACACCCAGCAAAGCTGCATAGGACAAGGATGAATTCCTTTGTCCATTCCTATTGTCACCGTTGTCAACAGAAAGGTCTGGCCAGCATGCCACCTCAAGACACAATCAATCGATGTGTCTCTCCCTTGGATTCACCGGTTGCGTGTTTTTACTTTTGGGCACTGAACTATACAATCTCTGTCAGTTCTTTCAGAGATTGAAGCTTGGCACAAATTTATTCTGAGGTGGGCTGCTCCATTCATGCTTGCTAGTTCCCCACAAGCCCAAAAAGTAGTCAGAGGTTTTTGCCAATTCCCCAGGAGCAGTACTATTAACTAATAATAATAATAATTCGATTTCTATACCGCCCTTCCAAAAATGGCTCAGGGCGGTTTACAAAAAGAAATAACAAATAAGATGGCTCCCTGTCCCCAAAGGGCTCACATTCTTAAAAAGAAACATAAGACACACACCAGCAACAGTCACTGGAAGTACTGTGCTGGGGGTGGATAGGGCCAGTTACTCTCCCCCTGCTAAATAAAGAGAATCACCACGGTAAAAGGTGCCTCTTTGCCCAATTAGCAGGGGAATTGAAAATAATAGTTACTAGTGCTAATAACTGTCATTAATACAGTTACTAATAACAATAGCAGTTGACACACTCCCGACTTCTTCAAATAGTTAGGGAATACAGAGTCCAACCATTATCGTGCTGCTAGAAAATTCAATGGTAAAATGAACATGAATATAAAACTGGACAACATTAAAACATATAATAAGTCGTGAATAGAGTTATTCATTAGGCAAATTCTCCACTCTCAGCTCTATTAAACTGATCAACTGCAAACAGGCAAAGAAAGAACAAAAATCGGTTCAGCTTTTAGATATGGATGACATAACATTATTCACTGACTTTCCAATAGACTCAACAGACTCATAAGAACCACAAACATTTTCAGCAAAGATATAAAAAATGTCTTTTGGCCTTAACAAAATGTGCCACTCTCCACCTAATTAAAGGTAAAAGTGAAAATTCTCTGCAACAGGAACACCTGGTAAACACTAATATGTTACCTATATTTGATCTCAGTTTCACCTGAAAATCCCTGGGGTTCAATCAGAACTGGCTAGCCCACTCTTCTGAGCATATCTATACACAGACACCTTAAATTACTGAAAACAGAGCTTACAGTTAAGAATAAAATCAATGCATTTAACATCTGTGCAGTCCCAGATCTGACTTACACTACGAGTATAACTAAGTAGTTTGAAGCAGATTCTTTTTCAATGAGCATGATGAACCTCACCTGCACATGCATGACAAAGTTCAGAAAAACATAATCAAAAAGCTTCAGAGAAAAGGCTACCCCACATCCAGAGAGACGAAGTTAGCAGACAAAGAGAACACCTACATATGCCCTCTGCAAAACTGCAAAATTACAGTGAGATTCAGATGTAGCAATAAACTGTGGTTCGTATTTGGGCAGCAAATATGCATGAGCCTTGAGCTCACATGCTCCCTCCTCTCCTTCTACCTCCTTTGCACACAAAGCAATCAGAGGAGAAACTTCTGGCGGCAGTTTGCAACAAACCATTTCCAGACTCCTTTGAAAATAGCAAACTGTGATTTGTGCAAACCAGAGTTTGTTCAGAATCCAGGATGTCAACAAACCAGGTAACCAAAACATTAGCCTTGAAATGAGTGGCTGGCATGATGGGCAGTGGTATGACACCCCTGTGCACATCATAAGCCACTGTGCCTGGAAAATCAAGACAATTGATATAGTGGCTGCATTTGCACATAACGTGAAACCAGAGTTCACCGAACCAGTGGTTAATTTTTCTAACTGTGAATCGCATCGCAGACATCCATCATTCCAACCACGGTCCGGCAAACTGCTTTCAGGGCAGGGTAGCCCCTCCCTCTTCCTGGTCCACTGAGGCTGCATCCCAGAAAGCTCTGTAGTTCTTGTGTCATCACCAGACTGTGTGCAAGGTGTCAGTATGACACAAGAGTGGCAGTCATTGGCTACGGTCTTGAAGGGGGCATGCCGAGCACAATCATCCCTTTTAGGAATGTTCCACCTGGACCTGGCAGGGAAAGGGCATTTAAACCACTTTAAATGTCATGCCATGCAAGCCCTTCTTCTGACAGCAATTGCACTGCCATCCTCCTAAGAACCTAAAAACAAAACTGTCTCACACAAGCACAATTTCGGGGGAGGGGATCTTGGGGGGCACTATTTTCTGTTACTCAGGGAAGGGAAGGGAACATGACTCCCTAGGAGGGGACATGTATATGAGGGAGGGCAATGGATCCTGGAGTCTGACTTGCTGTGACCAAGGATGCTCTTGCAAGGGCTCATGCCAGCAAAACAGTCAGTGGAGACCAGACCACACTCCTGCCCCCATAGCAGCTTGCTGCCAGGGGACTAGCACTCTCCTGAGAGGGCCAGAATACTGGAGAGGACATTAGGCTCGACAAAACCTCTGGTCTTCCATTGGACTGCATACTCATTAGCTGAGCTAAACCAACAAAGGGGGCCCCATTTGCATGGGGCCCCTGCTCTTTCTGGTTAATGATAGAACTGCTTTGCTATTTGCACTGCTACCCCTTCCTCTCCAGGGAAGCCTTTCATGCACCCAAAGTAGATTCTGACGCTCCATGTGTCCTGGCATAGCTGGGTGTGCAGACTGGGGAAACACCAAGACCAGAAACAGATCTTTACTCTCAACTAAATTTCCTGGGTTCAGACCAGCATTGCACCATATGCAGATCTACCACAGTGGGGAATCGCAAGAGAGGGGAGCCCCAATATCCAGTGACTCCAGGAGAGTTGGGTCACCATTCTGTGCAAAAAGAAAGATGGACATGTTCAAATGGGCCGAAGTGCTGGCAGAGGGCACGTTTTGACAGCTTCTTTGTGGCAGTTGCCAAGACAGGGAGAGTTGTTGCTGGGGTACCCATCCCCACGACTTGCTTGTATAGAGCTACCTGGCTGGATGGCATCTGCCATCCGGCCCCCATGGACAGACATTCATGAGGGAGCGGTCCATGGGAAAAGAAGACTGTTGCCACACTTTATTAGAGATTCTGCCGGACACCTCTGTCCCCACAGACAGTACTTCTCATGAGTTGTGAAGGGGTCTCAACATGGCCTTACACTCTCATGAGTGAGCAGTCCGCTCAGGAACAGCATCCATCATCATCACATATGTCAAATCACTGCTTTCACTGGGGCAATGCTGATCCTGCTGCCCGGCCCTTCTCATGAATAAGCCTAGGGGCCACACAGATACCCCAAAGGGGAAGACGCCCCCTTCCCCAACATCATTGTACAAAAAAAGAGACCTTAGCCATTCAGGAATTGCTGGCTGGGGCTGCCTTTGAAACCCAACCCCAGGTATCGCCACCCTGCCATATGGTTCCAACCCAGAGCTCCAATGGGGTTTGCCCTGCCTGTGTGGCCATCTCAAAGGAATGTGCTTGTGGACATACATCTTTGTTGCTTAATTTTCGGAGAGCAACGCATGTAGTCTTGCCATTCCATCCCCCTTTCTCTCCTGATTGTCAGGAGGTGGGGAGCAAAGGGTAGAGTGGGAAGAGGGCATGCCCCTGTGTGTGTTTGCCATTTGACAGGCTTTGAAGCTTGAGGCGGAATGTGGTGGCATCCCTGTTGCCAGGCAACTGCTTGGTAGGACTGGAGACAAAGGGGGGGGCGAGTGCTCAGAGAGGCAGCCAGCAAGAAGCATCACTAGCACAGAGTGGGTGAAACCCGGGGTGGGTCTGCACCACCACCTCTATGATTACAGCTCCAGAAATGGACGAAACTGTGGTTATGGCTCTATCTGCATTCGGACATAATGCTGCTGCCAAAAAAGCTCAGGTTACAGCAGCAAAACTCACTACAAACCAAAGGTTCAAACTGGAGTTTGGTGAGCCAAACTGCGGGTTGCTTTTGCCATGAAACATTCAGACATAACAGAGTTCCCATCTCTGCCCCGTTTATCTCCAGTTCCACATTACATGTGAAAGCGGCCAGTGCCTTCCTTAATATCAGCTACAAGAGTTGTTCCAATTACCCTGAAGGCTGAAGCAATACTTAGAGCCAACACTTGTGCCTTGGTTCCTATTAACTACATCGTTAAAAGCTGTCATTCTCCAGACTTCCCATATAACAAGGAAATTCTATTTCCTAACCAACAACTGGCACTCCTAACATAAAGGTGCTTGGGCTATCAGAGCACCACCTGTGTAAGCACCAAGATATAGCCCACTCTTCTGAGCATATTGTCACAGACAACTTAAATTACTGAAAACAGAGCTTACAGTTAAGAATAAAATCAATGCATTTAACATCTGTTCATTAGAATGAACATACCCCCCTCCCCATGTGATAAAGGGATGTTGCAGGAGGGCATCTGGATGTCCATGGAGAATATAGCAAGTGCATGATGAATGTGCTGTTAGTGGGTAGCTCATCTGACCTAGGAAGTAGCATGCATGTGCTGGAGAAAAGTGCAGTCCCCATAAGGGATCAAGTTTGCCATTTGGGGCTGCTGTTAACCAGCCCTTATCTGGATCTCAGCAATGTGCCAGCTACACCCCATCCCTGGACAGAAATATCCTAGCCACAGTTATCCATGCCCTGGTAACGTCCAGATAAGACTACAGCAATGTACTGTACGTGGGACTGCCTTTGAAGACTACTTGGAGATTACAATTCGTTCAAGCCGGGTTTACTGACTAGAACTGGTATATCAGGACACATCCCACATGTCTGAGAACATGGCTTTCTGTTTGTTTCTGGGCACAATTCAAAGTGCTGGCTTTAAACTTGTCCTTTATTGGTTGGAATCCTGGTATAAAAAGCAATACTCATAAATTCCTGTGAACAAACCTGTCCATTAAATCACCATCAGATTAGGCAGGTGGCAACCAAGAGACGGGCCTTCTCAGCCTTGACCTTGGAACACTCCCCATGCAACTGCTTCCTTGGCACCCATTCTGAATAGCTGGTCAGATTACCAGGCCAAGACTTTTTTATTTGCTCAAACTCTTCAGGCTTAGCAAGAATTATGCTTTATGGTTATTGTTTCGGCAGCTGTTTTGCTTGATGTTATGATTGTATTTTTAAGATGTTGTTGAGAGTTGTTAATTTTTACCCCCAGTAGTAACCTGGTCTTGTGGTAGCAAGAGAGCTGGTCTTGTGGTAGCAAGCATGACTTGTCCCCTTAGCTAAGCAGGGTCTGCCCTGGTTACATAAGAAAGGGAGACTAGAAGTGTGAGCACTGTAAGATATTCCTCTCAGGGGATGGAGCCGCTCTGGGAAGAGCATCTAGGTTCCAAGTTCCTTCGCTGGCATCTCTAAGATAGGGCTGAGAGAAATTCCTGCCTTCAACCTTGGAATAGCCACTGTCAGTCTGTGTAGACAATACTGAGCAAGATGGACCTATGGTCTGACTCAGTGAGGCAGGTCTCACGAGCAGTGAGACCCACCTCAAGAGGGTTAACAGGGAGAGCAGGCTTAGCCGCTCTCCCCGCACACAAGCAGGCTGCAGCCTTGCACGCTGCCAATTGCCGACTGCCAGCTCTGTTACGGAGCCAGCGGGGGCTGCGGGGATCAGAGGCTGTGCGGCGCCCGGAAGTTCCAGAATGCTCTGCACAAGTGTGCAGAGCATGCTGGAGAGACCCCCGAGCTGGGAGGTTGCTCTTTAGCCTCCCAGTCAGGGGTCTCCTAATGAGTTGCTGCGGCATGGCAACACACGATCATAGAGCCCAGGTTAATGGAGCACTTGCTCCACTAACCTAGGCTTAGGGGAGGTCTCAGTAAGTGGGTAACCCACTTGAGAGCAACCGGGCTAGGCTCCCTTAGCCCGCTTTTTGGCAATCGTGAGAATCGCCTCAGTATATGGTAGCTTCCTATGTTCCTAACCAGCAGAGCACTAAGGAAGAGCACCCGTTCCAGTTACAGAGTAGTTTGCAGGGCTTGGTTGTTGCAGCTATTTAAAGAAAAGACAAGGAGATTCTCGTAGAACTAAAAACTAAGTATTTATTGGTGAAGCACACTTTGGATAGGAAAGACCTAACCCTAATCTAAAGAACTACATAATGAATAGGTAGGGGAAGAGAGAGAGATGTTTCCATCTGCTCTCTAAAAGGAAAGGAAAGATTGTGAGACTCAACAGGAAATACCTGAAGAGTAATCTCAGGGGTCATAGAGTAGGGACAGGTAGAACAGTTAGGGAGACCCTTACTCACTATCTCTACTCCCAATGCCCCTAGTGGTCATTAGGATAGTTGGTGCAAAGGGTCGATGCACTGAAACTCCATCTCCAACAGTTGTTCATGGACTTCTATACCCCATAGCCAGGACTGGCCCTAGGAGTTTTGATGCTCTAGATGAAGTTTGACTTTGGCTGAGAAGTGTGGGACCCTGTGGAACCCTCGGTGAAGTTTGACCTCCCAGATGAAAAGTGTGGTGCCTTGGCTTTAACTTGAGTCATGCAGGGTGCTGTCACCAGGACAGGAGAGAGTTCAGGAAAGCAGAGAGAGCAAGGCAAGGCTAAATTGGCTTCGCTCATCGCTCTTTCTTCCCACCACACAGACACCTCTCCCCCCTCCAGGGAGGAGAGCAAATGGACACTCCCAGCAGGCCAGACATGTCCATGGTTGCTTGGAGAGGGAGAGGAAGGCATATAGCACCCACCCACCCCCGGAATTGTGGCCTAGTGGAAGGGCTGGCCCATAGATCACCTAGGTCTGCCTAGTGGATGGCAAGCCCTGCCCACAGCATCATGTGGACATTGCAGAACTGCCCACACTACTGCTGTGCTCTCTAACACACATGGTGACAATATTGTGCAAGAGGGCAGTACCAGAACTACTGACCTCTTGTGCGGTTGCACCTCAGACACTACACACTACTTCCACTGGAAATAACAGAAGTCATGTCATGTGTTAGAGCCCCGCAGTGGTGCAGATGGCTCTGCAGGATCTGTTTGGCACCGTTTTAATTTCTATATTTAAAAAACCAAGCCAGGTATTATTTTCAAAATGAATACCTAAAGCTGGGTTGCCATCTTCCTGAAAGCAAAATGGCCGCCCTCAGTTATTTGCGTTAGTTAACTCGTTTAAGCATTTTAAAGTGTAAAACGTATCACCGTTGCTCAGTTTAAATAAAGAGCTCAGGGATAAAGGAAAATAAATCCCACCACCCCCGCACAACAGAGCAGAAGCTCCTCCCTCATTTCACTCAGTCAGGCAAAAGGACCAGATGGATAAACTAGCCTGCAACACCCCGGAGGCAGTCTATGAAGCGGTGGAAATCATAGCAAGTGAGGAGGGGGGAGTGCTTCTTGATGGGGCAGACCTTTCCCCCCGCCACCCCACTTTGCCTTTCCCATTGTGGCTTTGAGTTTTCCTCTCTCTCTCTTTTTCTGAATTTGAGCGAGCAGCAGGGAAAAAATGGTTTTAATTAACAGAGGCGACTGGTGGATTTCTCTCCTGTAATGAGACATGTTTAAAACATTAGCTTCTAATTTATGAAAATTTAATGTGCTTTAGAAGAGACATTGAAAATCTTTTACAGTTGCAAATATTGCCAGGAGATGCCACAAGCTCTCCACAGATAAAAAGGCTCCTGCCAAAGAGAGATGCAGCCACTTTCTAGGCAGGTACCACTAGTATGATTCTGTCCAGGTGACACCTCTAAGGTGACACTGCAGAGGGCTCCAGCAGCGCTTGCCATAGGGGCTCTGCTGTCCCCACTGCTACTCAACACATCTAGGCACCAGGTGGAAAATGAGTGACACTCTCCCTGTATTTAGGAGACAAGGTAGATGCTCTATGTCTGGGTAACAGCTCCAGTCACAAGGCTGCTCAGCTTCAACCCTCCTGCAGATGTTGGCCTACAATTCCCATAATCCCTGGCTATTGGCCACTGTGGCTGGGGATTATGGGAGTTGTGGTTCAGAATCAGCTGAGGGGCCTAAATTAAGCAGGCCTGGGTTAGACTGCGGCATGTGGGGAGTGAGTATTTTGCCTTCTACCCCTGATATGAATTGAGGGGCGTATGGCCTTTTGCCCTGATTGTGGTGGGGAGATAACCATTGGTGCCAATGGGAAATTTTCACCACTTGAGTGAGGGCAAAAATCCAGATTGGGACCACACAGTAGAGACAGAGGGCTAACCCCTCCCTCCATGCCGCAATTTTAATTGGGCAAGGATATCCTACGGCAACTTGCTGGATTTTTAAAAGCATGCTAGCTCCAATCACGTGCTTAAAGCAATGGCTAGTTGGATTCCAATACGTTAAGGATGGGATTAGTTGTGGTTATTCCCTGGGAGAGGAATACTCTGGCCCACATACTGTGCAGTGAGCCATCAATCCAAGCAAGCAGCACTTGCTGCTTCTGAGCCATTCAACAGCCCACTTGCACTGCTTCCTCCGACCACAGGACTACTCTGCGGTTACTCAGGAATGCATCAAGGGTAACATGTTACACTTCTGATGACACTCCCATCATCAGATGGTGTGATGATGCACTCCTTAGTAGCCATGGAGCAGCCCCATGGCGGAGACCTGGTCTTGTGGTAGCAAACGTGAATTGTCCCCTTTACTAAGCAGGGTCCACCCGGGTTTGCATTTGAATGGGAGACTACATTCAAATGCAAGGGGCATATGAGCCCCTGGTGGCGCAGTGGTAAAACTGCCGCCCTGTAACCAGAAGGTTACAAGTTCGATCCTGACCAGGGTTGGTCAGGGTTGACTCAGCCTTCCATCCTTCCGAGGTCGGTAAAATGAGTACCCAGAAATGTTGGGGGCAATATGCTAAATCATTGTAAACCGCTTAGAGAGCTCCGGCTATAAAGCGGTATATAAATGTAAGTGCTATTGCTATGTAAGTGCTACATGTGTGAGCACTGCAAGATATTCCCCTCAGGGGATGGGGCTGCTCTGGGGAAAGCACTTGCATGCAGAAAGTTCCAGATTCCCTTCCTGGCATTTCCAGATAGGGCTGAGAGAGACTCTTGCCCAGGGGCATAGCAAGGTTGGAGGGGGCCCAGAGACAAGATTTTAAAATGGGCTCCTCACTGATACAAACACACTTCACAATATATAGTGCACTCACACTCACATCCCCATTATGAATACGGTGAATATCTAGTTCACATTGAATCTAGTTTTTTTACTCTCTGCTCCTGCCGATCTCCAAGAGACTCAACATAATTCATAGGGGGTGCAACATGCGCGGGTGGAGAGTCATAGGATGTGCCTCTGGGGGGCCCCTTGAGGCAGTGGGGCCCCAAGACGACTGCCTCCCCTTGCCTAATGGTAGTTATGCCCCTGCTCTTGCCTGCAGCCTTGGAGAAGCCGCTGCCAGGTAGTGTAGACAATACAGAGCTGAACGGACCAATGGTCTGACTCAGTGGAAGGCAGCTTCCTATCTTCCTAAGTTTCTGCAAAAGTTTCAAGTATTCAGTACGGCTCACAAGCTTCTTCTTTCCCATTACCGCAATGCCTAAAGCACTGACAACAAAGCAGGAGGTTATGATCGTTGGCTATTTCTCTAGCTTCTTTGAAGAAGTGGAAAGTGAGTGAGTCTCCCCATTAATATTAAGGGGAAGCATTCCCCTGCTCCCAAATCTCCTTGATTCTACTCCATACTAGCTGCACTCCAAATCACAGCCAGAGCAAATAAGGCCTGAGATACTACTACTACTATGGGTATTTATATACCACTCTTCAACCAAAGTTCTCAAAGCGATTTACATAGAAAAATAAATACATAAATAAGATGGCCCCCTGCCCCCAAAAGGTTCACAGTCCAAAAAGAAACATAAGGCAGATACCAGCAACAGCCACTAGAGGGATGCTGTGCTGGGGTTGAATAGGGACAGTTGCTCTCCCCCTGCTAAATATAAGAGAATCACCACTTTAAAACGTGTCTCTCTGCTCAGTTAGCAGGGGTCAGTGAGCGGTATCTCAGTTAGAGATACTGTGCAGAAAGCTGCCCATCCAAAAGGAATGTGCGTACTCACTACTTCTGAGCCAGCTCAGAACTGATCCACACAGCTGCTGCAGGTGGCAGCTGCTCCATGCCTCCAAAGCAGTGCATCTTTACAGCTGTGGCCTACCCCTGTTAGGAATTATAGGAGCTGATCACTGCTGCAATGCTGCATAGCTTCAGAGGCACGGAGCAGCCCCCACCTTAGAAAGCTGTGTAAACTCTTGGCTGGTTTGGGAAGCAGTGAGTGTGCATTCTTCTTGGTTGGGTTGTTTTATTTGATTTATTTATTTATTTATTTATTCAATTTATATACCGCCCTTCCAAAAAGGCTCAGGGCAGTTTACAACAGGATAAAACCAATTAAAACCAGCTAACAAAATCAGAACGATAAAAACAGAATAAAACCAATTAAACATGCAAACAGCTAAAAGCCCTGGAAGGCCAAGACAAAGGTTTTAAGGGCTGTCCTGAAAGGCAGTAATGAACCCAAATTACGGATTTTTGCCAGGAATGCATTCCATAGCCCAGGAGCAGCTACAGAGAAGGCCCGCCTCTGAGTCACCACCAGATGAACCAGTGGTAACTGGAGAAGGACCTCCTCAGATGACCTTGTGGTGGGGATCATGCAGAAGAAGGCACTCTCGATAGATAGTATATAATGCGTCATATAGTATAGTATGTCAGTCAGGGTCCCTGCCTCCAATTATTCACTGTGAGTATAAACATCCATTCTTGCATTTCACCTTCATAATGTGGGCTGTACCCTATTTGTGCCCGTGATAGACTTTTCAGATTACCTTGCTTGTATCCACACACTCTGCACAATCCAGGCTGATTTAATTTAAAAAAATGATTTCACACAGAGCAGTTGTGTGAATTAGCTGGAAGTCCCTTCTGCACCTCTGCCTGTCACAGGCTTAAATTCCGCTGCAGTCAATAAGAATTTTGCGCCATTAAAGTCTGAGTTAATTGCTTTTCAGCAGCACTTTATTTACTGTTATAAAAGGAAACATACCCCAAAGGCTACAATATCGTGGGGATGAGCTTTCTGCTGACAGAAGTCTTGCTTTCACATCAACACTCATATAATTACCTGACTCTGGCAATAACATGACACTGTTCTTTGCTGGTGGGAACACACGTCAGTGTACACAGATCTAATCCCAGGGCTAAACTGAAGGACTCTGGCAGATGCTAGGAGAAAAGTGACATCTACAGGTGGTTTGTTGCTACTGCAGATGTGCTTCACATAACTCTCTTTTACTATTCTGTAGCAATGCTACAGGTTATGATACTAGTTTCACCTGCACTGTGATTACCCCTCAGAACTCCGAAGAAGGACTAGACTATAGTAGGACAGACAAGTTATCAAGCTACAGTTGGAAGAGACAAGCAAGACATCCAGTAAGGCGGTAGGAGTTGGGGCAAGGGCAGGCCTTTCATGAGGCAAGGTGAAACATTTGCCTTAGGCGGCAGATTATTGGGGTGCCAGCAGGGTGGCAAGATGCCTGCCCGCCACTGGAGCAGTGCTTTGGGACTGCTCTGATCCCAAACTTTGCAAGGATGTATGTATGTATGTATGTATTTTATTCATTTGATTTATATA
Organism: Hemicordylus capensis; assembly: GCF_027244095.1. Taxonomy (NCBI): domain Eukaryota; kingdom Metazoa; phylum Chordata; class Lepidosauria; order Squamata; family Cordylidae; genus Hemicordylus; species Hemicordylus capensis. Next base: position 46,592,791 of record NC_069660.1, read on the forward strand.
CCGCCCTTCCAAAAATAGCTCAGGGCAGTTTACAGCGAAGTAAAAACAAAACAATTAAAACCTAAACTATAAAAACAGCATAAAACTAATTAACAGTTAAAACATTTAAACAATTAAAAACCCTGGAGAACCAGGCCGAAAACTTACAGCAGTTAAAAACGATTTACAGCAAATTAAAAATCCTGGAAGGCCAGGCCAAACAGATAGGTTTTAAGGGCTCTCCTGATTGCCTTTCCTCATCTCCTCAAACTCTTTGCAAAGCTTGCAAAAAGCACGAGGAGATAAGAGGAGGGTGCCCACAACCTCCCCTGCTCCCCATGCACTTTCAAACAGGGATGTGCGTGAGCTGGCCATATAGGCGTCAGCAGGACGGGGAGTGGTTCCCTTAAAAAGGAGGTAAGTAGGTCATTACCTGCTCCACTGCCAGGAGCAGTGCTCACTCTAGCAAAGGCCATGCATGGCTGCAGTGCTGTTTCCTACAGCTTGCACATGTAGCATCAGCACATGTGCATGCCATGTGCATGCCAGCCATGTGTGTGCCGACACTGTGCATGTAGGCTGCAGGGAACAGCACTGCAGCCATGCACAACCTTTGCTAGAGTGAGCAACACTCCCAGAAAAGTGGCAGGGCAGCAGAAGAGCAGGTAAGGATCTGCTTACCTCCTCCTTAAGGAAACCACTCCCCACCCCACTGAACCGGTTTAGCTGCGGGCATCTGAGCCAGTTCAGCACTTCCCCAAAGAAGCACCAAACTGGCTTGTGCATATCCCTACTTTCAAAGTATGCAAACATGCATTTTGAAAAGGTCCTGCTTCCTACCAGGGAGCATACCCCCTCTGCTAACTGAGCAAAGAGACTCCTTTTAAAACGAGGATTATCTTATATTTAGCAAGGAGAGAGCAACTGTTCCTATCCAACCCCAGACCAACATCCTTCCTGTGGTTGTTGCTGGTGTTTACCTTATGTTTCTTTTGAGACTGAGAGTCCTTTGGGGACAGGGAACGGTCTTATTTTTTAATGCAAGCCGAGTTGAGAACTTTTGTTGGAAGGTGGTAGATAAATATTCATCATCGTCATCATCCATGGTAGGATCTCCTGTGCACTTCAGTTTTTGAAAAACAGCATTGAACTCTAAGAGTTGACAGGAGGGGAACTGTAGGTTGCTTACCTGTAACTGTAGTTCTTCTGGTGGTCATCTGTCCAGTCACACAGATGGGCTTCACGCCTGCGGGAAGAATAGTTCGGAACACCTATCAAGCTGATTTTTCTCCTAAATTGCCTCAGCTGGGCACCTCCCCATACACCTTGGTCACATGACCCTACCCCCTTCTCCTCAGTTCTGGAGTACGCCGAGAAGTAAGGATCTGCAGTGGAGCCGGTTGGGAGGGTGTGTGACTGGACAGATGACCACCAGAAGAACTACAGTTACAGGTAAGCAACCTGCAGTTCTTCTAAGTGGTCTCTGTCCATCACACAGATGGGTGCATAGCAAGCTCCAGAATCAAGGAGGTGGGGCAGAGCCCTGGACAAGGTTGTGAATCTGTAAAACATTTTGATGGCATGCAACCCTCCCGGGAGGGTTGGGAACAGAAAGGCCGGTTAAAACGCACAAAAGAGGAGTTCGTGGAGAAACTCATAGACTTAGTAGTCTTATGCATCTTTCAAACACACTCCATTGTTTCATCTGTTTGGGTACCAAACAACGTGGAACCATCAAATGGAAGGTCCTCAATCCTGGTCCTGGCTTCTGTTTTAAGACCAGAGGCACGAAGCCACTCATGGCGACGGAGTGCTACAGAAGTGGCAAGAGACCTGCCCACAGCATCTGTGGCATGTTTTGAAGTATGTAGCAATTGTTTACTGAGTTCATAACCATCTGCTTGGAATGCTGTAAGGGTAAGCTGAAGAGAGGGTTGCATGCCGTCAAAATGTTCCACCAATCTCTCCCATATAAGGTGATTATATCTGGCCATGCATGCCTGGTAATTAGCAGTCTTGACTCCCGTGGTGGCACTGGTGTACAAGCGTTTGCCCATTGCATCCGTCCTACGGCCCTTGTCCATGGGAGTTGTTAACATATTATTTTTTTACTTAGATTGAGCTGCCACCACAACTATAGAGTTCAGAGAAGGGTGCTTATGCAAAAAGGGAGAATCCTCTTGGTGAACTCTATACAAATTTTCAATTTTCCTCGAAACAGGTGGCACAGAGGAGGGCTTCTCCCAGAAACTCTTGGTGATGTCTGACAGAGCCTGGTTCATTGGAAGTGCAATGGAGTGTGAAGCAGAGGAATCTGAATCCATGTCAGAGGAAGAGTCAGAGGACTGTAGAATCTTCAGGGGTGTATCTAGGGTAGGGCAGGCAGGGCACATGCCCTGGGCGCCACTTGAAGGGGGCGCAAAGTCTTTTTTTTTTTTAATGGCCACCAAAACCAAAATGGCCACTGCACATGCTCAAATGACCTCTGTGAGGCCCTAGGACATGCCAGGCCTCGCAGAGGCCATTTGAGCATGTGTGGTGGCCATTTTGTTTTCAGTGGCCATTAAAAAAACCCAATTATTTTTTAAAATGGCCACTACACATGCTCAAATGGTCTCTGCGAGGCCCTAGAGGCCAACAGTGGGGGGGGGTAACCTAACCTTTGCAGGACCCCCCCCAGCCTATAGGAAGTGCCCCGAAGGAGCTACAGGTAAAAAATAATAATTTAATATAATATAAGTCACTGTACACATATTCAGTTTGGCACTATGTACAGAGAATCAGGGCTTGTGAATACTGAGCTAAAGTTTATGTGCTAGGATTGTATTCATTTGCTCTTACTTTGCTTATGATAATTGAGTTAAATGCGGTGTCTTAAAAATATGGTTATTAATGGTGAGTTTGTCTTTGAATCAGTGTGAAATCCTTAGTATTAAGGCCCACTGGGAGTTTCTTGCTCTCTTTCTCTCATTTTAACTGTCTTTCTGAAATACTAGAATAAATTCCAAGCAGTGACACAGTTTTCTCTGCATATCCTGTAATTATTTTCAGAGTATCTGGGAAAAGTCAAATTCTCCATTTATTTTTAAAACTTATGTAATAGTGATGCTAGTAGATGCATAGTAGAGAATTAGACAGGCACTTCTGTTTAGTTTTCCAAGTATACCTCCACATAGTAATTGGGTATTTCATGAGCCCCAGCATACTGAAATTCATAGTTTTCCAGCATTTTTTGGTCTGGCTACGTCCACTGCTAAATAGTTTTTGAAATTTGAAAAGATTAATGAGCTTGACTTATATTTTTGAGCTATTATTATAGTAAAGTTATCTGAAAGATGGGTGTGAGATGTTTGGACAGGGGGCGCAATTTCAGTGCTTGCCCTAGGCGCTATTTTCCCTAGATACGCCTCTGAGAATCTTCTAAGGAGGTATTGGACCCAGCGGAACTAGTGGTGGTAATTGAGAAGGAGCAGTCGAAGCCAGAGTTAGATGCTGACCAGATGTACGTTGCCCCTGAAGAGGAAGAGGTACAGTCATGTTCTGGGGCTCCTCATGTAGTGCCACATTTGAGGCAGAAGAACCTCCTGGGGCAGGAGCGGAGACAACAGCTCTGTGACGTTCGTGTGTGCGCAGGATTAAACTGGTGCTCATGCGTGGGGGAGCGCTCCCTCCCCTGGAAGGAGGTGTGTTTCCCTATGTGGAAGGGGGAGCGGGATCTAGAGCTAAAATGTCTCCTTGACAGGCGAGGGAGCTCACGATAAGGGAGTCTGCTATGTGAACACTCATAGGCTGGGTAGTAATTAGGATATGCATAGCGTTTCCAGCCATAAAATCGGTCAAAATAGAGCTCCTATCCGCTTTCTTCTGACAGCTCTGAGTCACAAGGGGAGTAGTAAGCAGATGACTCATAAGGTGATTCTGAGCGCCATTGCCAACCCTCCTGGTAGGAATGGTAGGAACGTTGAGGGGCAGAGTCATCTGAGAAGGAGAGAGCGTGGTCCGACTCATAGGAAGACTCCCCCGAGTAAGCTGTGGCCTCAGTGCCGACTGGGACGTGTGGAGTCTCAGATTGCGAGACACTGGTCAAATGCTGTCCTCCTGGTCTACGGGGGGGGGGGGTCAGGAGTGTGTGTCATATTGGTGCTGGGGAGCTCGACTGCTGTCTTCATGAGTGCTGCTTCCCCTCGGCACCCTGCTGCTTTTTCAGCCTCTGTGAGGCTTCAGTGCTGGAGAGCTCCGAGCGTTGTTGAGGGTTAACGGCGTTCCGGGCATGCTCAGTATGAGAAGCAGTGCGTTTATGGCCGCCATCAGTCTGAGCTTGTTTAGGTTTCGGTGCCAACAACTCCTTAGACTTGTCTTTCTTCTTTTTGTGTTTCTTAGGTGCAAGAGCGGTCAGGTGAGCCCCAGAGTGGACTGCTCAGCGGGAACTGAAGGCTGTGTCGAGACGGAGGATGAAACAGCCTGCCCCTGTGAGGTAATCTTGAGTACAATTGGGGCGGGAGGCAGTGAGGAGGCAGAGGGAGTCCCCACAGGCATCCCAGGCCCTCCTGGCTGCTGTGAGAGCACCCCCAATGATCCATTCACCTCATCAGAGGTCTCATTCGGAGCGGCGCCCAAGCACTCCATGGTTTTTCCCAACAAGGCGCTTTCCCAAAGGAATCAGCGCTAACGAGATGCCCTGTCACGCTTGGCCCTCTTCGAAAGTTTCTGACAATGTTGGCAGGCGTCAGGGAGGTGGGTCTTACCCAAGCAGAAGAGACACAGGGTATGACGGTCAGAGGCAGGAAAAGCAGAGTGGCACCCAGGGCAGCGCTTAAAAGCAAATTTACTGACCATAAACTGAATATGAAGCTTCCAGTCCTTTGCCCTCTCTCCCCTCCTTTTTTTTTTTTTTTTTTTACTAAAAATCCGAATAGGTGACTAAAGTAAAACACAAAATTAGAAAGGAAGGAAAAACGAAAGGAGAGATGTAGCAGAATAAAACAGAAAGGAAAAAATGGCCTAGAGAACAACTTGACACGTACCGACTATTACAAAGCAGTGACCCAGTAAGGTATGTGGATACGAAATCATATACTTAATGCTATGATCTATGTACACTGCTTTGAAAACTCTTTTTAAAAAAAAAGCAGTATATAAATAATAACAGTAATACTAATGACTATTATGTTTAGAATATTTTTATACTGCATTTTCACCAAAAAATTCTCAAAGCGGTTTATTGCAAGAGAAAATGGATTCTTGTCCTGAAAGGGCTCCCATTCTAGAAATAAACACAAGGAAGACAAGACATCTGTAACTGTCCTTAGGAGGGTTACTGTGCAGGGTGGAATAGGGTGATTGCTCTCCCTCTGCTAAATATAAGAGAACCACCACTGGTGGCGCAGTGGTAAAACTGCCGCCCTGTAACCAGAAGGTTACAAGTTCGATCCTGACCAGGGGCTCAAGGTTGACTCAGCCTTCCATCCTTCCGAGGTCGGTAAAATGAGTACCCAGAATGTTGGGGGCAATATGCTAAATCATTGTAAACCGCTTAGAGAGCTCTGGCTATAAAGCGGTATATAAATGTAAGTGCTATTGCTATTGCTATTGCTAAATGACAACCCTTTGCCCGATTATTAGAATGGCAAGCCATTCTGAGTTTCTTTAGAGGAAAAGCTTCATTAGTTAAAATGTACTCTGCTCTCAAGTTCAATACCTTCTCCATTGCTGCCCCAAGGTTTTGGAATGTGCTCCCTCCTGAAATTAGAGCCTCCCGATCTCCAACAATTTTAAAAAAAATCTTTAAAGATGCATCTGTCCACCCAGGCTTTTAACTAAATATTGTTTTAATCGTTTTAACTCTGTTTTAAAACTTTGTTTTGAAATTTTAAATTGTAATGTTTTAACTTGTTTGCTGTTGTTTATTTTAACTGTTTTGATTTTTCTGTTCTCATTTATTTTGTTTTGTTGTAAACCACCCAGAGACATAAGTTTTGGGGATAAAAAAATATGTTAAAATACTAGAAAGCCTATCACTGTTCAAAACCAAAGCAACAGCAGACAATCCAGACAAAGGCAGACCATAATATAGCAGATGCTGAAGGTTTAGGTTTATATTCTTGGAGGTCCAGTGCAGAAGGAAGCACTGAAGGCCTGACTGAATGAAGACAGACAGTCTGGGTAAAGTGAAATGAGATACTCGAGCAATGAATCCAAGGCCACATTCACATGTAATGTGGAACCATGGGTGCAACGGACCCACAGTTTCCCCCCGACCCACTCACCTGCTCTCCTGACTGCATTTGCACATAACAGACAGGAGGCTCTCTGCAGTCAAGGTGACTAAAGAGAGGAGAGAGAACTGGCTGCATGGGCTTCTTTCTTGACTGAAGGACAGCCCCAGCAGCCAATCATAGCCTGAGTAAGGAAGGAGATTCCACCATCTACTCCAGTTGCAGCAGAGTGGGAATGCATTTGGACACAACACTGCCACCGTCAAACCACAAGTCGGGTAGCAAAAGCCACTGCAAACTGAAGGTTCAAATCAGAATCTCAGAAGGGAAACCTCGGGTTGCTTTTGGGCCATAACTGCAGTTGCACGCATTTGGACAATCAAAATGTTCAACTGGAGGCCCCTTCAACTCTGGTTTTGCGTTATGTGTGAATGGGCTCTACTGCTAACACAAGCAGACTAAGGATCATATATTTGCTACATAGATCATGTGGGTTGGTTATCCATCAGTGCATATAACCACTGTGCTACTGACCTTACATGCAATGCACTTCACAGCAGGCTGTTGTTCAACTGGTGCAGAGACAACATGCAAGTGAGAATTTGCATTACTAGTGCATATACTTTATAATCCTTGAAAAGTCTTCCATTTAAAGATGAAGGCAGATCAGAAAAAAATAATCAAATTGCTCGTGCATACATGCCTTTTTAAAACTGCCTCAGCTGAAAACATTTTAGGAGCATTAAAAAGGAAGAAAATAAAAGTCTCTAAAATTTATCTCTGCAGGAGCGCTCCCAGATGTTGATTTTACTTTGATTAACCACAGAAGGGCAAGTGTGCATTCACAAATAATCCAGGTTTAAGCTGAAGTCCCTGCTTGCTATTGTGGAGCACTCCATACATGATTCAGGTTTTTCCATTTCTCATTGTGACTTAGCCCAATTTATGTCTGGGGTAAAAAAAAATCCATTTTGCGTGTTTTTTTAGGCAAATACCCATAACTTGCAGTACTTCATCCCTGTGAATCCTGCTGTAAAGCCTGCTGTCTGGGAAAGCTCCTGGACGGTTTCCCAAGTTGTTAACTGTTCTTGGAATGGTACTGGTTTGCCACCCAGTGTCCAAGCACAGTATTGCATCTCTATGGTCTGTGTTGAATCAGTTATGCCTTGAACTTGTATCTCATTCTTCCTCCAAACTCAGATCAGTGAACATGGGGGTTGTTTCATTTTATCCTCGCGCCATCATGAAGCAGTGCAGTCTAAGAGAGAGTGACTTTCTATGAATTTGATGGATGAGCAAGGATTTGAACCCAGATCGCCACATCCACCATTCTATCCACTTCTAGAGCCCTTTTCAAAGGGCTTTAAGATTCTCTCATGTATCTTTACAACATTTCCCAGAGATGTGGTTTTCTCAGGGACCTGAAGCTGGTCTTTTTAGGACCAAACCTAAACTTATGCATACTACACGATGTTCACATTGCACATTGTGTGGTATAACACAGCCTAATTTATAGTAACCTAAATACTATAAACAATGAATCAACAGCAGTGTAGAAAATAAACCACCATGAAGAATTCTACCAAATCTTCCAATGCACATTTTGATTCCACTGTTTCATCTTGCATCTGAAAGTCAGTGAAAGTCAGACTTTCCAGAGGATTCAGCTCCATTTAAGGTGCTGCCTCACAAGCCGGGCAAAATACTTATCCCAGCTCACTGCCTTCCTTTCCTTTTGTGTAATCCTTCTACCAGGCCTCCTTATGCTGTACCAAGAATCTCCCAGAGCTAAGGTGTGAAGGGAAAATGAAAGGATACCCAGCTGAAAATGTCAATGATCTCTCATTGTGGTTCCTCCCATCATATATCCTATATGAAACCTTAAGGCAGGCATTCTTAGTCTTGGGTCCCCAGGTTTTGTTGGACTACAACTCCCATCATCCACAGTTACAATAATCTTTGGTGACTGTGGCTGGAGATGATGGGAGTTATAGTCCAGCAACATCTGGGGACCCAGGTTCGAGAACCCCTGCCTTAAGGCTTAGGCATCATACAGACCATCAGATCTGGTAACTACAAACTTGAAGGTTATTTACATCCCTGTTCCTTGACAAGCCATAGGCAAGCAACATAAAGCAAGCATTGGAAGAAGACGAGGGAGGGGGATGGCCTAAGAACATTTAAGCCACAATTACAGGATCATTTGTAAGCAACAGCCAAATTCCAGAGCAAAAATAAACACTCATATTTGAAAATTAAACCAAGGACAAGTTAATTGTACACTGAGACATCATAGACTTGGAGGAGAAAGAGTCAACATAAGATGTAGGGAAAGAAATTAAGAAACTGATAGAGCACATTGCAGCAGTAGTCAAGTCTGAGTGTTACCAGCACATGCACCACTGTTTTAAGGCCGTTTATCTCCAGAAATGGACGTAGCTGGAGAATCAGCCAGAGCTGATAAAAGTCACCCCTGGCCACTGCCTCAGCTGAGAAATCAGGGAGAGGTTTGGGTCCAGAAGTACTCCCAGACTATGTGCTCTTTCTGGGGGGGGCGGGCGGGGAATCTGGGACAAACCTATAATACCAAACCATCAGTTGTTATGTCTGAGCCAGCCTGTCAAATATTGCACATGTTTTAGCAAAGGAAGACATGTTTATGAATCTTGTAGTGACTGGAAAGGCATGAACATTTATACTTAAATATTTTCATCATTCTTTTTTTTTTTTTTTAAGCAAATTTGTATGCACTCCAAAACTGGAAGATGCTTGGTGCTCACAACCCAATGAAAATGTAAATATTTGGATGGAGTAGTCATACAAAAGCTAATGGATTGTACATGGACGGCTCAAGGTATTCAGGAGAAAAGTAAAATTTCAGTGACGCAGAACCTGAGAAGTGTGGCATCATTTCTGTGTTATAAAGATGCATATTTTGGCAATGCATACTGAACTATACTACCTTACACTTGTAGGACTTTTGGGATTTGTAGGATGGGGTTGTCATCATTGTAGTATGTAATTTTTAAAGCATGCTTTTTAGAAAAATCCATTGTATAATTTGTTTTCTCACTAAATACTGGAATGGTCTTCAGGGGTTCCCAACCTGTGATCCTCCAGATATTGCTGAACTACAACTCCCATCATCCACAGCCACAATCATCCCACCATCCACTGCCACATCTAGCGGGCCACAGGTTGGGAACCCCTGGTCTGTAAAATAATTATTTATTACCCCCATAACCTAATTTCTTTAATATAACAAATGTGTGGAGTTTGTAATCAAATAAATACAGGGGTGGTTAAGCAGCCTTCACATGCCTTTGTACTCCCCCCACCCTGGGTTATTATTCTTTTTAATTCATCTTATAGTGTTTTTATATAAAAAGAGACAGTTTCAGTTGTCCCTTTAGTTTAGGTTGCCTCTTTTCCTTTCATAGAAAAAAGAAAGAAGTTGTGAAATCCACATACAGATATTGTTCTAGAACTTGCATCAAGAACAGAAAGGGGTTTAACGTATTCATTATATTGATTGGAATTACTACAACTCTCTGGTTCAGAAGCATCTCATTCAGACACTCTGACTAATTTTCTAAAGACTCTATTCAGGTGCCTCAATAGGCTGGTCGGTTTTAGTGACGGAGTAGGAATTACTGTAAATAAGACTCTGCAAAGCGAACAAAGGAGGTTGCAACTAGAAGAAGGTAACATGGCCCTGTTTTCAGCCATTTTAAATGAGGAAAGAGAAGGCGATTTCAAGGGCGGGCGGGCAGGCACACAACATCAGCTCAAGACAACTACATAAAACCATAACTGCTGTAAAACTATAGTTGCCATGCTGCCCCCAGAATTCCAGGTTTCACTCACCATTTCAAGCATCTCACCCGGATTGCTTAGCCCAGCCGGATTCGCCCAGATTTCTTTCTTTCTTTCTTTCTTTCTTTCTTTCTTTCTTTCTTTCTTTCTTTCTTTCTTAAAGCTAAGCTCTAGACCTTGTAGAAATGGAGTTATGGAGCAAAATGTGTACTCACTATTCTGCTCACTACCTGCCTACTAGGCTGTGTATTGTAATGTTTAAGGACTTTCTTGGCTTTACATTCAATGCATGCCTACTTAGAAGTAAGCACCATTGGTTTCAATCAGATCTTCTCTCAAATGTGTGTACAGAATTGCAGCCTTAATTAAAAAGCTGTGCATTTTTTAAATTATTATTTTGTTCTATTGCTACTGTTAATATGTCAAGGAAAATGGTCAGGCAAAGATATCTTCCCCGACTATTGCTGGTAGGTATCCACAGCAAATACAAATCAACTGGAAAATGCAGCTGCTAATTTGCATATGCAAAAATTGTTTCCAAGCCAATTTACATGATATGCAAATTAGGCACCCGGATTTGGAAAGCTGGAATGTGGCAACCCTATGTAGAACCCTACAGAGATATTTTAAGGTTTCCCTTGCCCCTCCTTTTCTGCAGGTATCACATGTTGGGGAAGCACATGAGGATATAGGTGTGATTATATTTCTATCTAGAATTATTAAGAAAGTAGACATACAAATCTGAGGAGCAGATCATATGTACTTGTGTATGTGTACAAGGTGCATGGTCAGCATGTGCACCTGCCATTTCCCAGCAAGGATCATATTAAGAGACTTATTTGACAAATGTTCTAGTCATAAGACATCCCTCTCTTCAGAAATGTCAGGAATTCACTTGGCTTTGAAGGTATAGATACTGAGGACACGTTGGGTAATGGATCTATCTCAGGATCACTGATCTCCAGCAAGTTATTGTCCAATTCTTCCAGCGTCCTTTGTCCAGTATCCTAGTTCATCCAGGATCCAACCATGACTTCATTCGACTTTTGCAAGGGGAGAGAGAATTGTTATTTTCTGGTAGTAGCACCAACACAATAACAATCACATTTGCTAATATTACAGCAGCAAGACACAGTCCCAAGAAACTTCCCACTCAACACAATGAGGCATTCTGGGAGTCTACAAGTGTGTTTACATATCCAAATTATTCTGCTGTTCCCAATGGTGGCCAGAGCTCCAGACAAGATTCTCTAGACCTTGGAGCTGGAAAACTCATAAGTTTGTAGCTGCTATATATTCACACAGAGTATTTGGAATCACAAAAAGCCACTGCATTTTGAAATCACTCCATGCCCAATATTATGTGCAACTCTCTTGAGCTATTACTCTGAAGTCTTACCTCATCAAACAGTTCCTACAGGCTTTGAGATAGCTCTTGAAATTTCATCTGCTAACTCCTGCTGTTCTGCAGTGTCTTGAAGTAGTTCGTCTACTTTGTCAACATCCCTGAAAAAGAGAAGGATTTAAACTGTCCACTCTGTTCATAACCACTCTGTTTATAGACCAACAGAAATCCCCCTTTGTTTTGCAAAACATTAAGATAATCATATAGAGGACCTATCCACAGATAGTCTGAAAGGTGAAGGTTGTAAGTGGGATGGAGGGTGCTCTGCAAGTGGGAAGCTTGGGCACAGGAGCTTGCCACTCACAGAAGCACCCTCCATCATGCTTAAAGCCTTCGCCTCTTTTCAGAGGCTGTACTCAAGTACAGCCTCTATTTTGGAATCTCTGTATGAGGCTTAAATATGAAGGAGAAGGGGATGAGGGGAGGATGGAGTCTACACAATCTTCCTGCTCCACATACCAAAGTTCCTTGCTTATCCTCTACTAGGGATGGCTACTGTTTTCTCTATTATTATTATTATTATTATTATTACATTTATATCCCGCTCTTCCTCCAAGGAGCCCAGAGCGGTGTACTACATACTTGAGTTTCTCTTTCACAACAACCCTGTGACGTAGGTTAGGCTGAGAGAGAAGTGACTGGCCCAGAGTCACCCAGCTAGTTTCATGGCTGAATGGGGATTTGAACTCGGATCTCCCCGGTCCTAGTCCAGCACTCTAACCACTACACCACGCTGGCTCTCAAGACCAGGCCTGCTCAACTTTGCCTCCCCACAAGCTGCTTTTGGACTACAACTCCCATAATCCCCAGCCACAGTGGTCAATAGCCAGGGATTATGGGAGTTGTAGGCCACCTTCTGCAGGAGGGCCAAAGTTGAGCAACCCTGCTCCAGACTGTGGTTGGGGCCAGGAGTGAACAGCAGTAAGGACTTCAGTCATGGAGCACTTATGATCCGAAACAGCAATACATGCAGATATGCATATCTGATATGCAATATATTTAAAAAGTTGTAACATTTGTGTAGAATTATTTCTTGTAACATGAAACTTGCCCTAAACTGTCAAATCGAACTTAGTCCCACCAATTCATGAGATCTGACTGACAGGGCAGCCCTCAAGAATTTTGCCACAGATAATGGCACTCCAAGCCAAGTTGAGCTCGTGAGATGACAAGCTTTCTATAGCTTATTTCTATTCCTTCTGGGTCCAACTAATACTTTGCTTGCCATTTAAAAAGGTCTCACATTTAACAAACTAAGGCTGGGTTCACACAATCAGAAGAATCCTGGTTAAAAATTAATCAGGGTTAGTGAATCCTGGTTATCTATCCTGGTTATATGATGGTTAACCAGAGCAGTTTGACCAGGGTTGCCCTGAAATTCTAGCTTCACACAATCAGCTCTGCTGGACTCACTAATCCTGATTAACTTTTTTAACCAGGATCCTTGTGATTGTGTGAACCCAGCCTAAGATTAAAAGACCGGGACAAGGAAAAATTTCATATGCGTACCTGGCTTCTCAAAGCAAAAATGTAGCTTATTCTGTGTAAGAAGAATATCCTCCTCAAAAATGTACCGTCACAGATGGTACCATTAGATTTCAGGGTCTGCCTTATAAATCAGAGAGCATTTCAATCAGTGCATTGTGGCCCTGCCCAACAAGATCCTTCTGTTACCGGTTATACTAATTAAACACTTGGTCCACACAATGAACTAATCAAAAGGAATGTCTTACATGTTGTCACGAGCAGCTTTTTAGCAGCAAAGCCCATGGTCTTCTTGAGCACTTCATTGTTGGTGCTGGAATTTTCAAGGATTTCTCTCTGAATAACATCATGCCATCTATTTGCACAAGCTCTTTCTCATGCCTCTTCTTTCCCTTTGAACAAAAACAAGGCAAAACAGGCTTGAACTATTATAAATGTCTAACACTGCCTCTGCCAGAATGCCATTCAGAATGCAAAAGCACTTTTAACTGATGCTTCAAGAGAGCTGGTAGGGAAGAAAGCTGGTCTTGTGGTAGCAAGCAGGACTTGTCCCTTTAAGCTAAGCAGGGTCTGCCCTGGTTGCATACAAAAGGGAGACTAGAAGTGTGAGCACTGTACGATATTCCCCTCAGGGGATGGAGTTGCTCTGGGAAGAGCAGAAGGTTCCAAGTTCCCTTCCTGCAGCACCTCCGTCATAGGGCCAAGAGAGATTTCTGCCTGCAACCTTGGAGAAGCCGCTGCTAGTCTGTGTAGGCAATACTCAGCTAGATGGACCTGTGGTCTGACTCATTTTATGGCAGCTTCCTATGTTCCTATGTAAGTGATGCCTCCTGCTTTTTTTGTTCAACCCCCAGCCCCCGCCCCATTAACTTTGGTGACTAATTAAGTGTCCTTTCCTAAGCAAATCCACTTTACTGGAGCCAAGCATTTCTTTTCCACTTTGTATCAAAATACAGAATATAAAGCCAATAGACAAGTGCTGGCAGGCTAGATATTCAGCAGAGATGGTATTAGGCAGCTAAAACACCGATTGACTTGCTGAGGAATAAAGCTTTCCTCTATAACACTCGGCAAGCTGGCAGCTATAGCTGCTGAATAGGGAGAAAGCTCATCTTACTCCACAATCTCCCCATCCTAGAAGTCCATATGATTTGACTTTCCCCCACCCCTGCTATGTTACATGACGGCCACTGACAATGCTCTGGAAGAGGAGCAGAGGAGAACACAGTCAGCCCATATTAAATCAGAGCACTCTGGGTAAGAGCCAGCATGGCATAATGGTTAGCGCATTGGACTAGGACCAGGGAGACCTGAATTCAGGCTAGGCTGCTCATGTGGAGCACCAGGATCCGCATAGATCTCAGCACTCCCACCCAGACTAACCCCAATTCTTGGCCTGGCATGCATCCTGAGGAAACACAGGTGGGCGAATCCTCCAAGGCACCATGCTCATCATGAGGTGCCTTGTGAGATCTCTGGTAGGGATGAGCACAAGCCCATTCGGCCAGTTCGAAGGCGGGGGGGGTTGCACTTTAAGGGTGAGAAGTGCACTTACCCCTCCCTCTGCTTTCCCCCCACCAGTGCTCGGTTATCAAAGACTCCTTTGGGGTGGCAACATATCTCCCTGCCGCCCTATCCTCTCTTTGCCTGGAAGTAGCAGGAAGTACCTGACACGCATGCACCTGCCCAACATGCGCAAGGGCAACATGCGCATAACTCCCCACAAGATTGACAATCTCTTCCAGTTCAGCCTCTTCTCTGGCAGATGATGAATCTAAACATTTCGCTGAGAAAGGACAATAGAAGCCTCAAAATTCTATTCATATTTAATATGTTCTATCAGAGCTGGACCTTATCCATGAAGTTTTTTAAAAGATGTGCAAATCAAGGAACCACAATTCTCTTTTACAGCCACACACAAAAAAGCATTTTATTAGCTCAATAAACTTGAATGGCAAACCGACATCATCATGAGCACTCAAGTTCTGTCTTTAAAAACCATACGGTTCCTGTAGAAATCTTGAGAGATTATGGAATGGAAAATTCATCTTGCAGTGAAGAGAGAGATACTGATGACTTTTTCCTACATAGTGAATAGATTGCACTGGATTTCACACAAGCCACTTGAAGAACGTGAGAGCTTTTCTCCCACTGCAGGTGTGGAAGAGAGAAACACAGTTTTAAATGCACATTTGGCAGGGTTTATGATTTATATCAATATAGGGCTATACAGGAAAATGGACTTTCAATTGTGATCTGTTGGTGTCTAGACAGAATGGTATCTTCCATCTCCATCCAAAGCAGAATCTGTATATTTGTGAAAATAAACCAAATAGTACAAAGGCACCATCAGTCTGCAGTGACCCTCCTTCCAAAGGAAACCAAATCCAGAATCTAGAATTGGGGCAACCAAAGGTAGAGCAACAGTAGTAAAGGGGGTTATAATTGAAGTTTATAGAACATGAACAATGTGGGAAAAGTTGGTTGGTTGGTTGATTGATTGATTAAGTGCCGTCAAATCGGTGTTGACTCTTAGCGACCACATAGATAGATTCTCTCCAGGATGAGCTGTCTTCAACTTGGCCTTTAAGGTCTCTCAGTGGTGCATTCATTACTGTCATAATCCAGTTCATCAACCTTGCTGCTGGTCGTCCTCTTCTTCTCTTTCCTTCAACTTTTCCCAGCATTATAGACTTCTCAAGGGAGCTGGATGTTCGCATAATGTGTCTGAAGTTTGATAGTTTGAGCCTGGTCATTTGTGCCTCGAGTGAAAATTCTTGATTGATTTGTTCTATGATCCATTTGTTTGTTTTCCTGGCTGTCCATGGTATCCTCAAAAGTCTTCTCCAGCACCAAAGTTCAAAAGCGTCAATGCTTTTTTCTATCTTGCTTCTTCAAAGTCCAGCTTCTGCATCCATAGAGTGTCATGGGGAAAACCATTTTCCGAATGATTCTAATCTTTCTAGGCATAGACACGTCACGGCATCTAAACATCCTTTCCAATGCCTTCATTGCAACCCTACCAAGTGCCAAAAGTTACCAAAGAGCATATGTAGAGTTCTCTGTCTTCAAGCATTCAGAAGAACTGGAGCAGCCAAGAAAACTGTTTTGCAGTCAGTTTAGGATAAATTTTTTCTTCGTGTGATGAAAGATGACAGGATTAGTTATGACACCATGTGATAAAGGTAGCTTATATGGATTTAAAAATAAGAATTCAACCAATTCGTGGAATACTTGCCTCTCTGTTCTTCTGCGATTGCTGGATGCTAGCAAACAAACAAGAGGGAGTGGCTATTTCCCTCTGCTTGTGAGCTTCCAAGAGTCATCTGTGGGTCACTGATTGAGCTGGAGCGCTGGATTTTTATGTGAATTAGCATAGCAGAAATTTAGAAGACACTGGATTTTGCTTAACAGAAAGGCCAAGTTGCTTTCCAACATGGAGTAATATTATCTAAGAATGAACTTCTTGCTTTTGACCTATTATCTTCAAGAAGAACATTACTTGCTAACTCTAAGGACAGGATTGCATTGGATCCAAAACTTTGGAAATGTCTGAATTTAGTATTTCTTTCAGTCACAGGTGTGGCTACCCTAGGATCACAACTGAGTCAAAATAGTCCTTGGAGAGAGGGTTTTGTTATGTACAGAAATAACTTCTCCACACCACATTTTCAAAATGGGACTGATTGCAGGATAGCCACAGATTGTAGTAACCACATAATTGTACCTTCAGTACTGGCAGACAGAGAATGATAGAAAGGTATATTCAGCAAACTGCTTCCCTCCAGACATTGTCAAAAGATGCCTGATAAACATCAGCCAATAAACATACCACAAATAAACGAAAGTTGCAATCTTGCCATTGTTGTTCAGTGGAGTAAACCACATTGAACTCTGAGAATTACTTGTGAGTAAACCTGTTCAGGACTGCTCTGCACATTCCTGAAAGCATGTGGCAGAAATTAGTTAGATTACCTAGATTCATATTTTTACTGGCTATTTTCATGAGAAGGTACATAAATAACATACATAAATAACCTGTTTTGTTTAGTATGGGGAAATGTTATGAGATTTGGATCAGCTATCAGAAAGTGATTTTATTTTATTTATTTATTTATTTATTTGAGTGGCTAAAATTGCCAGCTGACATCCAGACTAATGTTTTGCATGCTGAATAATATGTACATTTTGGTGATATCCTCCCTTCCTTCTGCAGCCTTCTATACCACCCAAAAATATGTCCCTTAGGATCCTAGAGCCCTCAGGGACATATTTTGGGGAGGCACAAAAGGCTGCAGAGGGAAGGAGAGATTAGAGAAAACCACCCATCCCCCATTGCACCCACAAAATGTTATTTGGTGCGCACAACATTAGTCTAGATGTCAGGCACTGGTGAGTTGGTGAGATTTTAAAATAACATTACAGTAACTGAGTATAACAAAGTACTTCTGAAGAGGGCATTTACAAACCATAAAGAGCTTTCAACAGACATCTTGAAAATCATTTATTCAAAACAAATGCTGGCTTCATCATCTGATGTAGGGAACTAATACATATTATACCATTGTAAAAAGTATGTTTTAAAGACAATTTAAAACTAGATATGTTGTTCCCTGTTAATTTATAAGTATCCAAAAACCATACAGTGCACATAGATCCGAGTGATGCTTCATATACACCAGTAGCTAATGAAACACCTTTCCATTGTGCATGAAAAAAAATCCCTATGTTTGATGTCCAGCTCACACTGGATGTTAAATAATGAGATATTAATAGTCATTAGATTAGCTATGGACAGGCCTAGGAAATGGTTCTCATCTGCGATGATGTTATGGCTTCCATAACCAACACTTCCCATCACAACTTCTCCATTATCTGCAGAGACAATTGAACAAAGTAAAAATTGAGGTATCACCCTCAAGACAAACTACTTAATTCTGAGCAGCACTGACTTGACTTGAGCCTGGGCTTGGCAGGGAACCCTTTTCAGTGCCCTTAGTCATAAATGCATAGAGTTGAGGTGAGGTGAATAGCAACTGGGGAGAGGTCCTGTTTATGAAATAAACCGGTCACCTTTCTAGGACTGGTTCAGAAATACCTTACTGGCCCAGGCGATCCGAAGAGGACAAGCCCCAAGCGTGCCAGTCGTGATGTTTTGTGGATGTTCTGATCCCTCGCCCCATGTGCCCCTTTATTGCATGGGGATGTTCATCTGAATGGCTGCTCCTCTGGAGCACATGTAGAATATCCACTCAGATTAACATCCACCCCTGCCCCCAATAAAGGGACATGCCAGAACGGCATTGGGATGTCCACAGAAAACCTCAGAACAGGCACAGTCTCAACATGGGTCCTTTCTAATTGCATAGACTAGTAAGGTATTGCCCAAACTAGCCATTATTAAGCTTTAGGGTCTTGCTAAAGACTGTGATTTGTCTGAGCTTATAGACAGTCATTTTATTTTTATCTGTTGAGAGCTTTTAAACAGGATGCTTAGCTATTATCTTGTTATATTTTACTATTAGAGGCCTGGTTGTTGCTGCTTGATCTGAAACTTCTATTTTTTGCATTTTTGTATTGATGGTGTATCACTTTGGAAACTACATTTGAAAAATGGGGGAAGGGGGATAAAAATTCATGAGATAACTAACAAATAAATGTATTTTGTAAAAGTTAGTGGCATTGCTTGCAATTACACTAATTGCTTTCATCATCTGTGTTAAGAATACTACCATGTTTTTCCCCTCTCCTCAGAAAAACCATTCAAATGAACAACAGAGGATGTCTGAACTGCGCAGATTGTATCTTACCTTTCTGTGAAGTCAGAATTTAATGACTAAGGAAATCTCTATAAATAACCTTTTTTAAATGAAGGTGCTCTCAGAGCATTCTGTCCTTTGGCAGGCAGCAGGTTCCTATCCTTTTCATCTAAAGGAGGCGTCAAGGTCATTCACACAACCGAGAACTGGGTGGGGCAAGTGTCCTAACAAGGTTTGTGAGCCGTGTGTGCTCCCAATTTTCAGTTGTGTGGGAGCAAACAACTAGGTAGGAGGAGGGAGAAGTGATTGTGTGGAATCAAGGAAAGAGGAAAAGCGGCATAGGACATTCCCTTGTACCTTGGTCAAATGCTGGGTATGAAAGCTGGGTAGGACAGAGCTGTTTCCCCTCCTATCTTGATTCCACATAATCACATCTCCCTCCTCCTACCTAATTGTTTACTCCCACACAAACAAAAATTGGGGGCACACACAGCTCCCAAATCTGGGTCGCTGTCTTGTCCCATCACTTGTCCCACCCAGTTTTCGGTTGTGTGAATGGCCTCATCTGCTATTAGCAACTATGACAAATGATGTCTTTATACATGAAAACCTGCAAGCATCTTATATTACTTCTGTTCCATATCAGCAGCATGCAGCTGTTACTCAAATTGAATTGGAATGTGCAAAATCTATGATTATCAATGAGGATGTCTAACGAAAGTGCTTTCCCTTTATCTTCTCTATGTAAATGACAATCAACAACTTGCAGAGCCCATAACAAATATGGAGCCACTTTCAACTAATCAAAATTTACTAGTCTTCCTTGGTTCAAACAGGCAATCTCATGGATATTTTGAGACTTGACTATCAAATTCAGTACAATGCAATGAGTGCTGGGTTTATATGTAAGAAATCTGAGTTGTGAAGTTCACTGGAATGACCCTTGGGCAAATCAGTATCTTTCATCCTGACCCACCTCACAGGGGTGTTGTGAGGATAAAATGACACTCTGAGCTTAGAGAACAGGCAGGATACAAGCATAATAAATAATAATAGCAGCAGAAACAAGATCTTTGGTAAAACATAGTGTTTAAGATGCCAGGAGACTCAGAGCTTTCTGCAGGTATCATGAAGTATATCTGTGCACCTGTGTGGACATTTGAGAACAACTGCATGTGGGTATCCTATGACACACAGGATAACACCAGCAATCTAAGTGGTCCATTGACAGCCAACAGAGTAATCACATGAATTATACTTAATAATATTCATATAAATTTGGTACTCAGTGTAATTACAAGTCCTGAAAGCTTTTGGTCCTTAATGAATATAAAGCAGTTATTTATTCAGCTCTGGGCAATCACTCCAAGCTACTGCCAGGGAATGGGGTTGTAGCGCAGTGGTAGAGTATCTGCTTTGTATGCTGAAGCTCCCAGGTTTGATCCCTGGCCTCTCCAGGTAGGGCTGGGAAAGGCTCCTGCCTGAAACCTTGAAGAGCCGCTGCCAGGCAATGTAGACAATACTGAGCTAGATGGACCAATGTAGATGGACAATACTGAGCTAGATGGACCAATGGAATGACTCTACAGAAGGCAGTTTCCTATGTACCTATGCACCAATCAAGTAGCAGTTTCACCTTCATCAAACAAGTGGTTTGAGACAGCAGCAGATCATTCCAAAGCAGCTCTTCTGGTAGATGGATCATGAATTTGAACCCATCAGTCAAGTACCTTATAGAACTCCAGTCTTACCTTAAGTGTATACTGTTCTGTGGTGTAGGGATGTGCGAATAGGTTCAGTTTGATGGCTCAATATCGGATTGAATCTCCACCCCCGGTTCAGTCCGATCTCGAGCTGAACCCTCTGGCCTGTTCAGGGGGTTCACGAGTCTTAAATTAAAAAAACCCAAAACCCACCAGAAATAGAAGTCACCACCGCTGCTCCAAGGGCTTCTTTGAGGTCGCAAGGTGTTCTCCAGAAGTTCCCTCTCCCCACACTGGCCTCCATTATATTCCAAATCACCTGGTTTAGGCATTCTCACCCCATGATGGCAGCCATTTTGGAGGCCGCCGCACATGCCCAATGGGCCTCTGTGTGGCCTCCAAAACAGCCACTGCCACAGGGGCGGGCGAGGCCCAAAACAGACCAAAGACCACCCAAACCAGTTGGAATATAATGGAAGCCGGTGGGGGAACATCTGGAGAATCCCCCACCACACACACACAGAGCCACAGAGAAGCCCCCGGAACAGCGCGGTGAGTTCTATTTCGGGGGGGGGGGGGTTAATTGATTTTTTTTGTAGACTCGCAAACCCCCTGAACTCGAATGGTGGGGGGGAGGGGGCGTTGAGGTGCACAAAAACAGTTGTCCAGACTCGAACCAAGCCAGCAACCCGGTTTTGTGCACCTACTGTGGTGTTATAAAAATACAAAATAAAGGATCTAACTTTAGTGAGGACATGGTTCATTATTAGAACTGTTTCATCATGTTATTTTTTTCTTGCATCCCCTCATCCCCAGTTCTTCTTTATGCACTGTAGATGATTTAGTAATCATCCTCTGGTCATGATACCAGTTTCTGTCTCTCCACAGACACATGTTACCTATACATTTCCAGTACATTTCTACTTCCAAATAGTGTACTCAGATATGTCACTGTTCATGTTAGCCTGCTGCTCATCATCTGAAAATCCTACTGACTTAATGGGGGAAGTTGACATTTCAATTGGTCGACTGTATTTGTATCAAATAATTTCCCTTTTCTATGCACATCAGAAAAGAAGAGCTGCAAGATGTGTCTATGAGGATATTTATGAATGATTTTCCCAAAAGATCACATAATGGACTCACTTCCAGTAGGAAGGATTGTTTGCTCACAGCTGGAAAAAACTAACTGCCCAGATACAGGGCAATATAGATCGGAGGGTGGAACTACAAATGGGATGCACTACTACAACAACAGCAATATTAATTATAATAAAACTTCAGTCTTGGGAGATATTTGTAAGTTATTCCAATAATGTGGATTGTTGTCCTCGCAGGGTTCAGGACTCACTGAGTATCACTGACCATCTGTCAATGAAAAGCATAACCATAGGCTCATTCACACAATCAGAACCTGGGTAGGAGACATGTCCAGCAGCTGTGCATGCTCCTGTTTCCTGATCATGAGTGAGTTAAACATAAGTTAGGAAATGGGGACTTTGATCGCTTGCTAATCTCCAGCTGGGGAGGACCGTTATTTGTCCTAGCTTGTTCTGAAGCTGAGGACACAGGCAAGGCGCGCTCATCCTACCAAACTGGGGTTTACTGGGACCACTGCCTTGTTTTTAACGCACACACAATCAGAAATAAGGAGCTTGTGCAGCTCCCGGACTTGAGTAGGACGCATCTCCTGCCCAAGTTCGGATTGTGTGAACAAGCCTCATCTTTTTGTGCCTGCCGTACATTAAAGGTTCTTCCAGACTAATTCATTTGGACAAGGGAAGACACTTTCTTTCTTACCAACACACTTTTTAAAGAATGGTAGTTTGTGCAGCACTGCATCCCTCCCACCCCCCACACATACCACCTTCTTGTTCATTCACGATCCCCTGCAGCAGGATGTTTCCATCAAACAACAGAGGACTGCCTTCCCTTTATTAAGAGGACACAAGTCACAGTATTATCCAGTTAGTCAGTGGCTTGGATGTAAACAGGGACTGCCAGCATGGCACATGGACTCTCTGAGCCAGGCTGCAACTCAGTCAAGGCAAGGTTGGATGAGATACCACTGCGAGGGCTGTGAGTGCCAAGGTCTGAATCTGTGGCGGACACTGCTGCAGCTGACCTGCCAACCACAATGGACAGGACTGTGTCTGGCTCTGGAAACGGTTCTTTACTGGGACCACCTTTTTGAGGATTCTCTCGGCTCATACTGTCTTTCAGTTCTGTCAAGGCCAATTGAGTGGAAAGAGGAAACCCCACTTTCCGCCGAGTCCCCCACTTCTTCTGGGATTTTCTGACCGGCAGTTCTTTGTCCTTGGGGGAGCTCAGTCTACACTTGTGGTCCTTCATGTACTTCTGGCGTGTAAAGCCCTTGCTGCAGGTAGGGCAGCGGTACTTGTAGTTGCCAGTGTGGGAGCGCTGGTGCTCCACCATGTGGGCTCGCCGGCTGAAGGCCTTGTTACAGTATTGGCACTTGTGGATCTTCATCCCTAAACAAGGAAGAATGCAAGTGACTCCATTACAAAGGGCTGATGGATTATGATGCTGGAATGACCCACTACCAACATTACAATTCTGGAGTTGAAATTCTCCTCTAGGGCAGGAGAGCTGGTCTTGCGGAAAGGTAAAGTAAAGTGTGCCGTCAAGTCGATTTCGACTCCTGGTGCCCACAGAACCCTGTGGTTTTCTGTGGTAGAATACAGGAGGGGTTTACCATTGCCTCCTCCCGTGCAGTATGAAATGATGCCTTTCAGCATCTTCTTATATCGCTGCTGCCCGATATAGTACCAGCGGAGATTCAAACTGGCAACCTTCTGCTTATTAGTCAAGCATTTCCCCACTGTGCCACTTAAGGTGACTGGTAGCAAGCATGAATTGTCCCCTTTGCTAAGCTGGATCTTCTCTGGTTTGCTTTTGAATGGGAGACTACATGTGTAAGCAATGTAAGATATTCCCCTTAGGGGATCGGGCCACTCTGGGAAGAGCATCTGCACCTGCAAGATAGGGCTGAGAGAAATTCCTGCTTGAAGCCTTAAAGAAGCCACTGCCAGTCTGTAGACAATACTGAGCTAGATGGATCAATGGTCTGGCTCAGTATAAAGCAACTTCTTATATTCGTAGAATTAGGAACCAGGTTTTTTTTGGAGGGTGGGGAGCTTCAGCTTACCAGATAAAATGAGACAGACACTTTTGTGAACTCCTTATCCTTTTCTAGGGGGTGATGGGTGCCATTTGAGGGGCAAAAATTATCTAACCGTCTTTCATTGTAAGCCACCGGAAGCAGCAGTGTGCTGGAGAGTAGTAGAGTAAAAATAATAATCTTTCCCGTTCTAAAAATCTGGGATCTTTAGTGAGAGGCAGCATTTTGCTTAAGGCCACAGATAGCTAGTTCAAACAAGCATGTAAAGGAGGGGGTGCGCCCATCAGGACATCCCCCATATCCCTTGACCGTGTATGGAGGCTGTTCACCTAAATGGTCCCTAGGTATGCTCTCCAAGTACTTGTTTAAACAAGTACTTGCAGCATCGGTTTAGGGGCCATTCTGATGAACAGTCCCCCCGACAGATGGTGTCCCCTGCAGTATAGTTTTAATCGGCCCCTAGTGACCTTGTGGCTGAGAAGACATTTGAACCAAGGACTTCACAGCTCACATTCTCAGCCTCCACACTACATCAGCTCTATGTAACGACATACCAGCCCTCCACCCTATCTAGAGTATAACCCAGTCGTTTTGTATGAGAAGCCATGAAAACCCCACTGCTCTGAATCATCCCTACACGAAGTACAAATGTTGCAGGAAAATAGAGCAGGCACGAGTTACGAGGGTTTTGCTATCTTTGGCTTCTGTGAGCTGATCCTAGGACAGCAATTCAATACACTAAATACACTAAAGCAATTCAAGGCACTAAATACAATGTGAAGTGGATTGTTCAGTCTCATTAGCAGATAGAATTAGATGAATCTTAATCGTAGGTCAGAAGGGAGATAATAACATTTTGTGGTCTGAGCTGTGCTGCTCTTTCCCCTTTTCACTGCAGCTGAGAAACAAAACCAAGAGACTCCAGCTTTCCTTGTAGTTCAGTAAATAAATGATGAAAGGGACCCTGTTTATTCTCGGGACAGGACACCATCAAAGCCAGAAGCTCATTTACCTGAATGGGAGAGAATATGTGCCTTCAGCTTGTCTGGCCTGTTGAACTCCTTATTGCAGCCGGTATGATTTCTAGAACAATAAAATAAAGAATTGATAGGTGCAGAATGACAACAGTGGCACAAAGATACAGACAGAAGGCTCAGATAATTTCTTGTCTGCAGATGATCACTGGATGTATTTTGTGATTTAAATGGTCAGACAATTACTGGAGCCATCTGGCTTGCTCACCATGATACCAAAAAAAAAAAAAAAGCTCAAAACAAACAGACAAACAAATCCCCAACATAGTAATGTAGATGGCATTTGGCTGCTAAGAGAAAGATGCTGCTTTTCCTTCCTCTGAGCTTTTTTTGAAAATTAGTCTATTGAAAAAGAGCTGCAAATACGGTGCCAAAAGCTGAAAGTTTATTCTTAATTTCAGTTAGAAGGGACGAAAAGACCATCAGAACAAACTATCCACTTCCAAGGAAGGCTATTTCCACCCTGCCAATCCACTGCACAATGTGCCGCACAGAGGGCAGTTGCCTCACAGGGAGATGCGGACACAGCAAATTACTCAATCAAGTAAGCCAGACTAGGCCCAACAGGGGGAGACAAAACCCTCCTTTCCGGAGGCAGAAGGAACAGCTGCAAGAAGGCACTAAGAGGGTGCTGAACGGAGGGCACGGAGGATAGTGTCATACCCAGTCAGCAGTATGACAGGTGCTGTCTGGAAGTGCTCTTGGAGCTGCAAGGCACCACAAGGACAACTGCCCTCACCTGCCTAGCTCTCATTAGGAAACCCTGTTACACTGAATGATGAGAATGTGACCGTCCAAAAGAGATAACAAGCCAGATAGACACAATGCTCATTCAAGGACCCAGTCCAGGAAAGGATTGAGGGATTCCCCGTCTCCTGTTTGCATTGGCTCCAAAGACTGCAATTTGTTTGGTGTCACACAGACAAAACAACATACAGAGGAACTAAAGACTCTACATTAGCCTAGAATATACTGACAAGAACCATCCTTCCCAAAGCTTAAGGTTAACCCCAAGCTGCTGTCAAAAACCAGTTCTGTTTTTGGCTGCTGTTGGCCATTTGGTACTTACGAAAAGGGGCATTTATATTTCTTGAAAGGTTCGTGGATCAGCATGTGCCGTTTGAGTTTATCTTTCCTATTGAAGGCTGAGTCACACACTGAGCATTTAAAAGGCTTTTCACCTGTACGGGAAAGAAACATGAATGCAGCAAGGAAGCTGGCTGAACTTAGCTTAAAGACTTACAAGTATTCTATTGTTTCCCCCACTTTTATCTGGACTGTAGAAAACCAGCACATCAGAGCCAGACTCTAAAGTTCCCCAAGATCTCTCACCTGTTTCTCTTGGGCACATTCCTAGAGAGTCACATGAAGAGGAGAAGCATAAGCACAGCTGGAAGCATTTCATTGTTATTGTTAAATATACACAATGCACCAGGCAAGTCACATTACAACTGACCTGTCTGTTCATTCACATGGCCGGGTGCAATAAAAGCACTCCAAACACCTCCAGATGTGTGCATGTTCCCCTGTTGCACCCCACAACCCCAGTATATGACTGTTTAGGATGGAAAACTTTGCTGTCAGCTATCCATAGACTATTGATTCGGGATTAAATCCAAAATGGTTAAAATAAACAGGATATTTTGCCATTTAGTTTCTTGGAATGTAGATCTCTAGGATATACCAAATCATATGCTGAAAGATCCACATTCATCTTTCAGTCTCTACCTCTTCTTTGTCCCCTCCCCTCCCCACCCCGTCTAGCTTCTTCTAGCGGTGTGCTGTTTCCTGTGTCCTCAGCTGTGATTGCTTGTGGAAGCCAAAATGCTTAACTTCTGTATTCAAAAGGATGGCTACGCCCTGTCCATTCATCCCCAATGGATATTAGTGAGTTAACAAAGTTGGCTGCAATTTTTTCTGATGTGTAAAATGAAACCCCAGCAAAAAAAAAATATGTCCGAAATAAAGGCAATACCTGACCTGAAATGAAGCAACCTGGCTTAGATTGTGGGCCACTGACCATCACTAAACATGGTTACAGAGCTTCCCTAAGAAGAGAGCTCAACACTCTGGAACGTTTTGTGCGAACACCCACCCGAGTGAATGTGAGCGTGTAGCTTGAGGTAGTGTTCTCGGCGGAATAATTTCTTGCAGATTTGGCATTTGAACTTGCCCCCGCCCCCATGTGTAGGGAGGTGCCGTCGCAAGTACCTCTCACAGGGGAACACCTGGCGGGGAAAGACAACAACAGCAAAGGTCACCAGGAAGGGCAACGTATCTCACCCTCAGGCAAAGGGAAATCAGTTTTGAAAGGTAGTTCGCCATCACAAGACTGTGCAATGCAACCTCCCTTCCAGGGATGCAGGGTGGAAACATTTCCACGACACATTTTTTAAGCAAAAAAATCCCATTTCTCTGAATACTAATCAATTTTATGAAACAATGCAACATAATAAATGGATACCAATACACCATCGGAAAAAGTGGGCAGATTCAAAGTTGTAATGAAGTGTTTTCACTCTAGGAAGCATGAACAGGAATGGCGTGTGAGCACTGTAAGATATTCCCCTTCGAGAATGGAGTCGCTCTGGGAAGAGTCCCTGCATGCATAGAGCACCACTAGCTTTTCTCCTTGTTGTACTACTTCTGAACAGAGAATTATAGAGTGAAAAGGCCCGGAGAGGCAGAAGGGCCTCCTAAGAACTTGCTGAGCTGCTTCAAAGACAACACAGGACTGACTGTGTTGTTCAGTTGACTGATAAACTTGAGCATGAGAGCTTGCTGATGCTACCTGGCAGCCGGGGCTGGGGCATTGCCTCCCCCAGGAAATCCAGAGGAGGGCTTGAGCCTCGCCACCCCCACCTGGCATTCCGGTGGGGGCATTGCCCCCTCCAGGAAATCCTGGAGGGGGCTTGAGCCCCACCGCTCCCACGAAGTTTACACCTCAGGATGTGGCATCAGTGGCAAGGAAGGCCTGCGTATGAGCGGGCAAAGAAAGAACCTTGCAGGGAAAGAAAGAATCAAAGGAACTTTCTGTCCTTGTTTGCCCTCTTGCTGCCACTACTACCATCTCTTGCTGATGCTGGGGGGGAAAGCATGATATTTGATTTGCTGGTATGCTATAGCCACGTGTAGAATGAAAAGGGTGCCCAAAACAGGTCCATCAAGCATTGTCTCTTTTTTCATGTACATCTGGATGTGTCCTTTGTTATAACCTGTGCAGGCTCAGCTCCTGTGGCCATGCAAATACCCACACCACACTCATACCTACCTGCAGTGCATATTGTACAGGTCAGTTGAACATTAGAATGAATCCAATGTACAACCATGCCATTCAGGAGGTGTCCTTGTCACTATTTCTTCAACCTAACATCTCTTACAAGAACAAGGTAGGAAATAAACCTAAATTAAAGGGAGAAGGAGTAAAGGGGGACACAAACCACCCAACATGGCCCAATGACATTTTCCAAGGTCCTCTACCCACCTTCTGACAATGAGGGCAGGGGAAGCTATGCGTTGCTGTCTGTAAGTGATGCTCCAGGGCTTCGAGGGTGGAATACTTATTTACGCACTTGACACACCTAAAGCAGGAGGGAGAAGAAATAACAGATGGAGTTAACCTGACAGAACCCTGTAGGTGGCTAGGTACCAATTTCCTAACTTCTTAAGAATATTTTTCAGAGGGAAAAACAAGACACTTCTCTTGAAAACAAATCATGGGATTGTAAATGGGGCAACAGCGGGAGTTTGGGTGAAAACTGGCTGTCCCCATACCCCAAAACCATCACTGACAGCAGAGACTCCCAAATCATATGAGCCAAGCCAAGCCAAGCCATGCTTTATAGCTAGCCACGAACCTTCAAAACCTGATGACCGAATTTTATCCTCAAAATCTTCTCCATTGTATAAGCATGTTGGTGAGATCTAGCTATCTACACTGTTCAATCAATCAATACAATATTTATGGAGGAAGAATAGCAAGAAAATGTGCTGGCATTATGGGACAGAAAGGAGGTCCTTAATGAATCTCTAGGCCCCACCCCTTGACTCCTCTCAGTTTTATCCAACTCATGCCCTCCATACTCTTCTAAAACAGAGCCAGGTCCCCTCCTTGGAACTCCAGCATGGGGGTGGGCAGGCAAAAACCCATTGTACTCATTGCTTTCCCAACTGCATTGTTAAATGTTTGCCCTGATGTTAACCACAGATTCAAGTCGTAAGTCACAAGGCTTTAGCTCTCTCACTAAATACAGGTTGGAAAACTGCTACTTTACTTGTAGACGGCAATATCCTTCTTGGGACTGT
Organism: Hemicordylus capensis; assembly: GCF_027244095.1. Taxonomy (NCBI): domain Eukaryota; kingdom Metazoa; phylum Chordata; class Lepidosauria; order Squamata; family Cordylidae; genus Hemicordylus; species Hemicordylus capensis. Next base: position 46,621,634 of record NC_069660.1, read on the forward strand.
GTTGAGGCAGCAAGCTATGGGAATACTGGTGGACACCCAGCTCATAGAGGGAGGGAAAGTCCTTGCTGCAGAGGTGACAACGGTAACTCAGCTCCTCCTGGTGGTTCTTGATGTGCTCTAAGAAGGAGTCCAGCTTCTGGAATGTCTGTGCACAGCTTTTCACCACACATTTGTACACCTGTGGGTTCACAGGAATAGGAGAAAGATTAGATCAGAAATTTCAAAACAGTGTTCTACGAAAGAATGACCAAGTGTGCCCTGAGAAATACATCAATAAATTAAAGGCTCTTGTGAGCTCAAAATACCGACCCACAAAGGCCATCTGCTACACCTCTGCATGAGTTTTGGCTTTGCCTCCTTCTAGTTGGCTTCCACTAGAGGTCAATCAATCATTACCAGTGAAGAAGGAGAACAAATTGCTTGCCCTCAGATAAGGCTACCTGGTGCAGCTCTGCATGAGTCTCTGTTCTCAAGATGCCTCCTTCCAGCCAGGGCACATAACTTGGGCAGGGGCTCATACAGAGACACAGCAGGTGGGCTCTCCTGCTGCTGAGTAGTTCTTGTCCACACCCGCCTAATATATAACTTTGTGGGTGCAAAAAATGGAGTGTGCCTCCAATTTTAACTCAGAACAAAGTATCTCTTCACCATCAGGAATGCTGGACTAAACCTTGGTGCATTTGGCTTAGTCTGACTGTGTTGTTACAGTTTGGGGGCATAGTCAGCATAGATGCTCTGCCAGGGAACGAAGCGTATTCCAAGGCACACCTTCTTTTGGGTCTGCAGAGGGGTCACAGTCACAGCCCAGTTGTACTTTACCACTTCATATATATCATGCCTCAGGTTCCATCGCTGGCATTTCTTGTTAAAGAATGTCAGAAAGCCAATGCAAGTTAGGTAAGACAGTACTAGGCTAGACTGATGATTGGTCTGACTCAATATAAGTGCACTTCTGTGTACTAAATGATGCCCTGCTAAGGAAATAAAAACTTGCATCAAAATAAACTACATTTGGCTGCAAGAAAAGCTGAGTTCCCTGACCCAAATAAGTTATGCAAATATGGATAATTAGTGGCTCTGTTACCCTACTTCTGCAAGCCATTGGGAATGATCAAGAGTAAGCAGGGCAAGGAGAACTCATGCCTTGACTTGGCACGCACCTGCTCGTGTTTGTGCTGAGTCATGTGTGATTTCAGCTGGAAGTAGGTGTTGAATTTGTTGGGGCAAAACTGGCATTGATAAGAACTATCAATCAAGACAACTTGCTTAGCTTCCAGCTTGCCAGCCTCATTCTCTTCTGTGGGAGGCATTGCCTGAGGCTGTGGAGGACTGCTTCTAGGAGCAGGATTTAAGCCTGGAGGCAAAGAACAGGACACAGAAATATTAGAAGTTCAGCCTGCAGAATTCTCAGGCATGGTGGCTTTTAGCACAGGCTACTATTGAAGGCTAGCCTTGCCGTTTCATGCAGGATCCTATTGCTCTTCTCTAATCACAGCCCCCTATGTCTCACCTTCAAAATGCAAAGCATGCTTTTTCTTAGCTTTGTATTTTATTTAAGTCATACTGTAACTGAAGAGTTAGGCTTCTTTTCCGGAGTTTAAAGCTAGATACACTCCTTTATCAACAGGTCAGTTATTAATGAGCGTATACTTGAGTTTTGGCTGTACCACTTTGGACTGAAGCTGAACACTCACATGACTAAGAAGCCTTTTATACAAAAAACATTTCCTCCACACGGACAACTAAAGGTTAGGAAGAAAGATGCTCCCCTGGCCTACTTCTTGACCTATTAGTTTTCTCTCTGCAGGAATGTGGAGATTTGTTTTGGTTTTTGTGAGGGGCATTCCATGTGAGTTTCTGTCTGCAGTCTGACGTCATGCTTGTAATGCAAGCATGAATTGTCCCCTTTGCTAAGCAGGGTCTGCCCTGGTTTGCATCTGAATGGGAGACTACATATTTGAGTAGTAAGATATTCCCCTTAGGGGATAGGGCTGCTCTGGGAAGAGCATCTGCATGCATGCATCCAAGCTCCTTCCCTGGCATCTCTAGTCAGGGCTGAGAGAGATTCCTGCTGTAACCTTGGAGAAGCTGCTGCCAATCTGTGTAGACAACACTGAGCTAGATGGACCAATGGTCTGACTCAGTATATGGCAGCTTGCTATGTTCTTATGTAAGTGGTGTCTATATCACGATATTCAAATGATATGATGTGCACGAATCACCCATTTTTATTTATATCTATATATATGTACCACCCTTCATTCCCCCAGGACGAAGTTAACAAGATAAAAACAATTCAATAAACACATAAATACAGCTAAAATTTTAAAAAGAGCAAAGGACAGCTCATTGCCCAAAAGCCTGGATAAAAAGGGCAGTATTTCCTTAAGATCAATCAAGACCAGAAGTAAAGGTATTAGGAAACCAGCGACATTGCACCAAATCAGTGGATACATAGGCCTTACCCTATAAGGCTATGTACATGAGCAGCCCTACCCAGGGTAGGGCTGCTCATATGCAGTGCCAGGATTGAGCCCAATCCCAGGTGCTGCCTCCCCCGCAAGCCCAAGTGTTGTATCCGGGCTTTTACCTGAGTCAAAGGGCACAAGCGTGCCGGTACAGGGTCGTGTGTATGCTTAGGCTGCATGCAGCCTGAGCATACAAAGAGTCCAGCGCCTAGAGGACCCAACTCCCGGGGAGATCCCCCAATCCCACTTGTCACATAGTGCACTGTGGGAATCCTGGAGACCAGGATGAGTCCTGGCCTCCAGAGATCCATGATGCTCCGTGCAGCGCAGATCGCATGGGCAAGTGGTGGCATGCCAAAGAGGACCTTCAGGAATCGTCTGGGGGGAAGGTAGGTTCCACCCTGCTCTCCCGCCCCCCACCCTCCGGTTGCTTCTATAGAGAGTTCTAATTTAGGAGCAAACTGGTTTAGATGAATGGTACAGAGATTCAGTATACTCAGTATAGTATAGCATCCCCTATTGCATGGCTGGTTGGATGTAAGACATCCAACCATATCTAAGCTGAGATATAAACTGGAGAGAAAAATTCTGCGTTGGCCACCTAGCACGAAATTCTGCCACTATGTGAAGTTTTCACAGTAGGAGTAATACTGATTTCTAGAGCTGAGATAAAACAACATGGAGGCAGAATACAGAATAGAGTTTGTGCTGAACAGGATCCTGTTGGCCTACATATCTGACTTACAAATTCCTACACCAATAAATTACCAAGAGAGCAATGCACAGCAATGAACTCTCTAAGCCTTCTCTTCCAGGTGACTATGAAAAAGACAGACAGGTAGAAGAGGGAGGAAGCACAGTTAAATTGGACGTTTGGGGAGCAGGTCATCAGTCAACTGGCCATCCCACCAGTAAGCAATGCACCTGCATTTTCCTCATCCTCCTGCTGGCTGGGGTTGAGTGCCATGACTTGCACAGTGACAGAGCTCCGTGAGATGGTACACCCAATTCCTGGTGGCCACACCTTATGCGTCTGCATGTGCTTCTTGACATTGGACTTTTGCGCAAAGGCACGGCCACATACGATGCACTGGAATGGCTTCTCCCCTGTGTGACTGAAACAGAATACCACATCAGAGAGGAAAGACAGAATCTCTCAGCGGGGAGTAACTGCCTTGGTGCTGGTTAGTATGAGTGCATTTAATGATAATCTGAAAGGCTATGGACTCAAGTCATTCCTTAAGGACTGTCCATCCCCATTCAAGCTCACTTGTCAGTATAGGCCTTACCGTCCATACTATCTTTGCAGCAAATACAGAAAGCCATGGCCAGAATTTGAGCTTTTACAGCAATTGCTCCATATTTATGGAACCTCCTTATGTAAACTGCCCTGAGATTTGATATGGGGCTGTATAAAAATACGATAGATAGATAGATAGATAGACAGATACTGTTACAGTCATGCCAGTATAGTTAAGATGAATGTTTTCAACACCCCACCATTATTTATTTATTATTATTTATTATTTTCAACACCCGACCTGAATATTCTACTGCTTATAAAATCAAAAGTATCACTCCAATCCCCAACTTTGCACACATCTACAAGGAGATAAGATCCACCTCTCCTCCAGCTTGGTGCAAATCCGTTGCAAGATTGTTGAGATACAACAGTTTAGGTTTTTAAATCCTAAAAAGAGGGTTCAAAGTGTTGGTGACATTTTTTTCACCTCAATTTTTTTTTAAAAAAAAAAATGTTTTATGTCTTTTTAGCATTCCCCCCAAATTCAGGACCATACTGGACTGGTGCCTTTTGCTGGTTTGAAAAACAGCTAGTGATTTTTTAAAAAAAGTAATTATTGTTTGAAATCCGCACAACAGCGGAAATAACTAAGGGAAAGTTAGCTAAGAGCATAACTGAGTCTGCCCACTGAGAATTCTGAAGCCAGTTGGAAGGGGAAAGTCCTGGCAATTTCTAGTGAGAGACTAGGTAACAGGGGTCCTTACAAGCTATATGAGGCAGTGAGAACAGGGTGATGAATAGACTTGTGAAGTCACATATGGCAGCAGTGAGGTATCAATTGTGAAGCAGCCCATAGTAATAAGTCTATCTGTTGGGGAGCAAAGGTAGGAGCTGAAAGTGGCTGGAAACTTACCATTATTTATTTACTTAGATTAAAATGTATAGGCTGTTTTTCCACCCAAAGAGGGCCCTCAAAGCAGTGTACAAAAAGAGAATAAAAATACAATTTAAAAAATCAATATATATGATACAAATACTCCCAGTAATAACCAATCAGCAGGGCCAACCTAGCAGGCTGGCAACAGACCCTGTAAGATCTTGAGGCTCTTGTGCTAAGCAGCCAACAGCTAGGCCTGAGTGTAGGTTTGAGACACACAAACACATACACACACACTGAGATCTGCACTGGAGATTTTGGTGTATACACTACCTGTTAAAGAGATTTAAATTTTCAAATTCTTAACCAACAAAAATGGCGCCAATGAAAGCAATATAATTATTTCTCAGAGAACCTAGTAAAACTCTCCTCCCACCATTCAACCATATCTTCTGCAGCTGTTTAGGAAACTCAACATTACCTCCTGATATGTTGCTGCAGATCAAAGTTCTTGGTGAAGGCCTTATCACAGTATGTGCATTTCAGCTTGGGGGACTTGGGTTTTCCTGAAAAACAAACAGTGGGAAACCAGAATAGGTTCATGCTGAGGAGACCATGCTCACTGATTCCTGTTCCCTCAATCTCCATCATGAGACTGAGCCCCATCATGGAGCTCTATTTGAGAACAACAAATAAGGAACACAGAACACTATGGGAATACACCGAAGCAAGCTTCTTAGGCAAAAAGGTGTATTTTTTGTATTAAAAAATTGCAGGTGGCAATTTAATAGAATAATTGAATAAACAAGCAAATTTAACAGTCAATTTAATAAAGAAGCCAGTTTAAAAGACATAAGATCATAATCATTAGTGAACAAAACAAAATACTTGGGACCAATACTTGTGCATTTCCCCACAGAGTGGGGTGAAAGATACAAGTAGCATTTAGAGTTTCTATGGCGGTGCAGGGAGCAAGAAGAGTCAGACACTTGTAATTTTTCTTCCCTCTGCATTCCATAATATGCAAAATTCCTCTCTAGCTAATGTCAAGCTAGATGTTCCCCAGTAGAGGGGGACAGGCTGTGTCTCATAGAAAAGATATGGAACATCTATTTCAGATGTTCATGAGAGGAAAGGAAGCATGTGGCATTTTATATACTTTTAATCAATCAATATATGTTATTGTATGATTGTAGGCCATAACCATGTAAGGCAAAAATAGTAACGTACAGTACAATCATGAAAACAAGAAGCAAAACAATCAATTAAAAACCAATTTCAAATTAGCGCTAATAATTCAGCAAATTTATAATACACTTTAAAAAATAAATAGATTCTTGAGAATCTAACAAAAGTCTGCAGGCCATTCAGTACTGCATAGGGACCTTTTGCTACCCACCAGCGGATAAGACCATGGCAAGGGTTGGCAGCAAGGAGTCTTACCTTCTAGCAGGCTGCTGTCTGTTTTGGAGCGACGACTCTTAGAAGAAGACGTTGAATCAAAATTGGTCACATTTCCGCCACATGTGTTGTTCAAGGGAGCAGCAGTGTTGGGGCTTTTAGCTTTAAAACCTTGCTTGCCTGGACTGTACACTGGAGGAGAGGGGTACACAGAACTTTCCACACACTGGCTGGGCACCTGAAAGACATAAATCACCGGTGAAAACATGCTGCAAAATTCACTGCCAACATCAGCTCAGAACAGACCAACTCAACACATTCCATCTTCTCCCTACCACCAAAACAACAGATATGGGATCACAAGGTCTTCAAATGCCTGGCCTAATTTCAAACATGTAATTAGCATCCCAAAGGTCCAAGTTACAAAACTAGGAGGGAAATGGTGAAACCAAACCTGTGTCCAAAAACTGAACCTTTAATTTTTCTTGAGCCAAAATCTGAACTGAATCTATCCTTTCAGTCTTCAACTGTGCCTTAATTAACTGACTGCTGCCAGGAGGCTATTGTTATCACTATTCATGGCTGTTGTGAATTATCACGGTGCTTTTCTTACATATTTTTAAGATTAACATAGAATATGTTTGGACCCTCGGTCCTTCTGGCTCACTCTGAAGTATCTTATGTGACGTACTTACTTTCTGACCAGTGTTCTGAAATTAGCTGTAAGGTGACAAAATTTTGTGCAGCTGTCTGTAAAATTAGGCAGAACCTTACCAATTTTGGAATTTGTAACTTTTCAATAGCAGTTGTTAGATAATAGTATCAGCATGTTATAGCATGATTTGCTAAGGACACCTTAGATAGTTGACCAACTATGTTTGCTGTTGTTTTCGATGCAAGTTGTATTATTTTGCTTTGTATATTTGGCTTCTGTAATATTTGTGTTATTTGGCTTCTGTAGCTGGCCATGGACCAAAATAAAGTTATGTATGTGTGGACCCATAACAAAATGTTGCAGTATATCTCTGGTGTGCATGTGTTACTTGAGCCTGTGCCTCAAGGGGGTGAAAGTATTATGCACCTTTCCCATCAGAAGCATAAGGAGCTGTGATGGTCTTGAGAGAGTATTTAGTGTATGGAGAGAGAGCATGAAAAGATGTATTTCTCCTTTTATGCTGAGAAATTTCCTGTTCTTTTTGTTCAAGAAAACAAACTGAGAAATTTTCCCCTCTTCACCACTGAGTTCCACTCACTCTCCACCCGGTTGTCTGTTAACTGTCATATGAGTCTGCAAACATTCCACTTCATTGAGTTATATTGGGGCAGTTTGGGGAGGGAGTTACCTGCATTCGGTTTTTATTTTCCCTTCAAATGTTTCTGAAACTAACATATCTGAGGGTTATTCAAGTCTACCTCCCTCCCTCTTGACTTCAGGTGCTCTGGTTATGCATCCATTAGAATCATTAACATTTCCAGCTCTTTCAGAAACAGATATAAGATTGCCACAGACTAGAACCCTGTTCAGATATTATTACCAAGTCAGGATGCTATACTCACATATAGGTTTCATCCTATGACCCCATGAATGCCACACCTTGGTAGCTTTCTAAACAAAGCTTTTGCCTCCATGCTTATCACTGGCATTCCAATATTTGCAGACAAAAATACAATGTTCTGCCTCCATCACATACAGCCTGGTTACATATGTTTCATTCCAGTAATCTCTCCACATCAATCAATCCCTGTAGCCCAAGCCTTGTTTTTTCTTGCACCCTCAATTCCCTACAGTTGGCTGACATCCATCCTTGCCCACAGAGGAAATAATAATTGATCACAAGACAACCTGATGCATCTTTAATTTCTTTGATAAATAGTGCTTCAGGATTGAGTGGATCAGGAGCAGCATTTGTTTTCTGTCTTGCTGGAGCCAGAGGCCATGCACTCATCAGAAAGAAGGAAGCAGCACATGGAGCTACAGTGCACGATACAGCAGAACAGCTCTTTTTTTAGATTTAATCTGGTCTAAATATTTCTTTCATCCTGGAGAGAATCTATCTATGTGGTCACTAAGAGTTGACACTGACTTGACAGAACTTAATCAATCAATCAAATATTTCTTGATTTTAATGGTTTTATTCTGTGTTTCTGATTTTAATGTAAACCACCCTGAACCACTTCAGGAAGGGTGGTATATACATTGATTGATTGAATAAATCTTTTACCTCCATCGGCGGGTAAGGCTGCATCCCCAGATTCTGTATCTCCACTGTACCATTCCCAGCCATGGGGGCAGGCGTGCTATACACTTCCACCACTCCACCGCTGCCTGAGTTGCCCTGGCCTGGCGCTCCAAGAGTTGGAGGGGGAGGAGGGGGAGGCTGAGGTGGTGGGGGAGGGGGAGGAGGCGGTGGCTGAGGGAGGTATCCTGCTCCAGCATGCATACTCAGGCTGCTCTAAAAAGACAAAAGGAGAGATTAGCAAAACCTTGAGAAGAAAGCGTCAGATAAAATTTGCGCTCAGACTCTGACCTTGATTCATGAACCACAATCACCACACGTGCTGGTAAAAAAAACAACCCTGTAAATTCAATTCTGATTCACCAATACAAGCAGTTATCAAAAACAAAACAGGTTTTTTTGCAAGGCTATCTAGGCCAAAGCTAAAAGAAAATGAGTAGGAAAATTCTCCTCTTTTCACGGAGGGAGATTTTCCTCTATTAAATATATTGTCTCTTGTAGTATACAAAGATTTCACATCCATAGTGACCAAGATGCCATGGTCCTGCACTCTGGCTGAAAAATCCATGATAAAAATCCATGGAATCCCTTATAAATGGCAGGTTGAGAAGAGCAAATGGTTTCAAAAACAGTCCACAAACTGTGAGGGGGTTCCAAGACAGAGTTGTTTCCAACTACTACTGGGGATTCAGTGGTGGAAGTCTCTTTTTCAGTATATTTAGAAATAAATAAGATATGTGGTCTTGTGTTCAAAAGAAATTAATATCCCATACATGAAATAGAACTGAAAGTTTATATACGATGGTATGTGCAAATACATAACTCATCATGTGATAAATAACAATCATAGCACCAGACTTCCAGTCTTTACATACAGTAGTCTAAAATAATGTTGGGTTCCCTTTTTCACAAATTTCAGAGATCAGGTTAATTTATTGCAACCAGGTTAATTTATTGCAGCAAAGAGACTTGCGGTACCTTAAAGACTAGCAACTCAGTTGTGGCATGAGCTTTCATGGACGAAGGTCCACTTTGTCTCACATGTCAGTTGCATGAATCTGATGAAGTGGCCATCTGAACAAGTGAGCAGGGGTGTGCATGTACAGCTCCAACCACAAACCGGGAGAGTTAGAGTGGTTCGATTGCAAACCGCTTCAAGCCAGTTCATTGACCTCACTGGCCCAGCCAATGGGTTCGACCAAACCGGTTTGGGGACCCACAGTTTGGTTTGAATTCAGATTGAACCACAGCAACCTGGCTGTGCATATCCCTACAAGTGAGCTATGGTCCTAAAAGCTTATGCTAAAACAAAGTTGTTACTCTTTAAGGCATGACCAGACTCTTTGTTGTTTCTCATTCATTTACTCTAGCTTGACTTTAAAAGAAAGAATGACATTTCAGAACTACACATATTATGGTGTTAGCACATCATGGGTTTCTACAATCACTATGCTCAATTGTTTTCCGTGCCTTTCCCTACACAATGTTCCCTTTCCCTTTTTGATAACTGTATACACAAAGCTTGATGCATAATGATTACAACATATCCAGTCTTCCTGAACAATAAACTTAGTACTGAATGCTTTGTATATGTTACAGTCAGATTGTGAAAGCAGTCATTTTGTAACAACTGACATTTCAAGCCAGGTTATCAAATGGTTATTTCACTCAGAGGTACAAAGATGCTCTGACAGGTTTCTAGTTTCAGACACATTTGTATATTTTGCATCTTTATAGCAAGCTATTTATACAATTCTACACATGATTTGCCAGAGGTTTTATGCATCTTAAAAGATAGGAAAACATTCTACATACCTGGGCAGAGGGTTGCACTGTGGGCATTGGTTGGTCCAGGGTTGTAAAAGCAGACATAGCCGACATCAGCACCTCATCATTCACTAAGATATTCCCCTGCACTAGCGTCTGGATGAGAGGAGAGGGTGGGACTGTAATATATGTAGAGATCTGCTAGAAGGAAGAGGCAAAACATAATCTCATGTTGGATCACAGCACAGAAATTTATTTTTTAAAATCACACTTGAAGACGGTATTAAAGCAGGCTATGAGAAAATGTCCATTATTCAATCTAATCTCTCTCTGCCAGACTGGACATGATAAGGATCTACAAAATGTTACAATATCTAAGATCCTTGCCTTGGAAAGTAACAACATCATTTAACATTTTATTGTTGGTCAAAATGCAAACACTGTTTGCAAGAACAAGCCTTCCTCTTTGTCCTCTAAGCAAAAACTCAAGTTCATGCCCCTGTCTTCTCTTGCTTGGACTGCATCTTTCTCCTCTCTGATCTCCCATTGGCTCATCATGGTCCCCACACCTCCATCCAGCACTCTGCTGCCAAAAGCATGCTTCTCGTTATACCGAGCACAACACATCCCTCCTTAAATCCCTTCACTAGCTTCCTATCCATTTTAAATCCACACAAGTTCCTTGTCCTTGCTTTCAAAGTCTTCCATGGCCTTGCTCCTCTGACCTCTCAGCTCTCATATCCTGTTACACTCCTGCTCCTAATACTTACCCCTCCAGCTCCACCATCCTCAACCATCTGAAGGTCTCCAGCTCCCTCAAATGACTGTACCTTTCCTTTCTTGCTGCGCTTTATGCTTGGAACTGCTTCTCAGAACCCTTGTGTGATGCCCCTCTCTCACATCCTTCATATCCCTTCTTAAATACATATTTTCCATGAAGACTTTGGCAAACTGCCTTAGTCCCCAATTCTCTACTCTAACCAAGCTTAAGCATGCACCACTGAAACAAGTGCATATTCCTTCCCTGTGTTTACTGTTGCTTCCTTTTCCCTCCCTTTCCTCTTTTTGTCTCCCTTGTGTAACCTAGATTAAAGGCCTCTCAGGACAAGAATTTGTCCGCCAGTTCTTTGCAAAGCTCCACGTACAGGGGTGTCATAATAATAATGGCAGACACACTGCACAATGGTATGCCAGCCGAGTAGTATTGCCTCCAAGCAGACTGCACGATTACAAAAATGGCATAAATGACCTCCCACAAGAGAAGCCCATTGGAAATAGTGGGCTTAATCTTGTCTAATGCTCTCTTCCTTGGAGGAAGAGCAGATATAAATGTAATAAATAAATAAATAAATAAATAATGTCATTTGTGCAATTTTTTTATTTGTGCAATTTGCGTGCTAGCCAATAAGAAGTAGTATCCTAAGTGCTTGTAAAGCAGTTCTTGCAAGCATAAGTTCCACTTGCACAAGGGGGAAGCTTGTGTAGGCTGATGTTTGCCAGTCTCTCCTGTGGCCTCAAAAAATCAACTCCTGAGAGCTGGGAAGGATGGAGCATGGAGGGTAGGGCACAAAGGGGAGATCAATGGAAGGAGGAGATCACCCCCACCCACTGTTGTGAGCAGAACGCCTTCTGATACTACAAGCGCTTAGGATACATCATGATAATAGCAACAACAATTTCACCCTGTTTTCAGGAGGAATTTACTTGTCTAAACCATTTCAGCTAGAAAGACTCTGTAAAGCATATTCAATTGCCTCTATTATACTAATGCAGGATTTCAAAACAAAGATAGGTAACTCATGGAGAAATAAGCCTCCATGATCTCATGAGCTATTTCCCAATGAAAATAGGCATCTGATATTAATTATCCAGGGGTTAGCCTGGAAATTTGCAAAGAAAACGGTCCAGGTGATTTACTTGATAATTATATGTTCACTTTCCTTGTTTTGTTTTGTTTTTATTTATTTTATATACCACCCTTCCTTAAAGGTGGTGGTGTGACAAACTACACATAGGCCTCTAGCTCAGTTGTACCTATTGTTTAAAATTTCGGCCGGCCCATCCACCACCACTGTTCCCCTGCACCACCACGCTGGCATGCCCGGCTTTCTGGCTGGCTGCTCCCCCCGCCCCGTGCCAGCTTCTGCCCACCCCCCCTCGCGCTTTCTGCTGGGCCGGTGGGCCAGCCCACTTCTCCCCCCCCCCCACTCCATGCTTTCTGGCTTGCAGGCCAGCCGGAAAGCCAACCCTCCACCTCCACTCACCCCCTCCTCCTGGCGGCTGGGCCAGTCCACCTCCTCCTCCCACCTCCTCATCCTCATCCTGGCAGCCGGGCCAAGCCGGACCACCGCTGCCTCCTCCGGCTGACCGGTGGCCGGGCCAGGGCCAGGCCAGCCTGCTGCTGCCATTGTCTCCTGTCCCCGTTGCTATCGCCCAGGCATCTGCTCTCGCAATAGCTGCCACACATGGGATTAGCGACAGGTACGTTTAGGAGAATTAAATATATAGGTGGGTTGCTACCAAATAGTCTAAGATTAGGTGGGGAAATCAACTATGAAGCTGAGGGAGTTTGTGGTTAAAAAAAAAGGTTGTTGGGGAGGGGCAGCAGCCCACAAAAGACAACTTCGAGCAGTCAAACTCACTGCAGTTGCAAGGATCCCTACAGATTTAAACCCAGTGAAGTATCGTTTGAAGGAAGTAAAACATGCTTTAGAAGCTCAGATGGTGGCTGATAAATGGGAGGTGCATTTTGATTAACTTTTTAATTTCAGAACTCATCCAGGAGAACCAAATCCTTTCCTCCTAATTAAGTTTCCGTAACTGGTTAAAATGGATCAATGGCTGCCCCTAATTTCTCCAGAGGTTAAATGCTTAATTCAAAATCTTTGCAAAAATAAATCTCCAGGAGAAGATATGCTCCCTCCCTGGAATCCTTCTAAACAAACTTCAATGATGCTAGCAAAATTGTTCAACTATATCAACATACATGGTAAGATACCAAATGAGTAGGAGATCTATATTACTATCCCAATGTTTTTAAAGGTTAAATAGGATTCTTCCAGCTGCCACTCAGTAACTTCCACTGACATAACATCTAACCTATGAGACATATTGAGGTTGTTTTCACAACCAGCAATACCCAGGCTAGCATGGCTCGGCTCTACCTGGGTAGAGCTGATCATGAGAAGCACTGGGATTGGTCCTGATCCTGGTGCTCCTCAGTCGGGTAGCCCGGGTTTGAAAGGCTAAAAGTGAGGGAGGAAGGTGTGCATGTGCCCCCTCCCTCACTGTCTGGTCGTGTCAGCCCACACAACCATAGAACTGGGCAGAAGGAGCACCATCCCCCAATGCATCAGGCTCCTTGCACTGTACGTTGTGAGATGCAAGAGGACCCAGCCTAATCTCCTCCCCTCACCTTCACTGCTCCTGGAGCGCTTGCACACCACTGAGAGCACAATGCTTCAGCTCTGATTGTGTGGGGAAGGCAGGCAGTCCTGCGTAATTCCCACCCCCCAAGTCCTCCCTTGCCCCATCCTCATGAGTCATGTGAATGACTCTATTTTGTACTTAACAAATTGGGATCAAGAACCAAAGTAATATCAGCAAAGGAACAGGCTGAATTCAGACAAGGGAGTTTAACATTACACCACTGTTTTGTACTTAACCACCTTATAGGTTAATATGCAAAAATTCTACCTGTATGTGGACTCAACTCTGATAGCCTATATGGTGAGATACTTCAACTAATATTGTTGTTTGCAAACATTAACAGATGACTACTTGTTTTGATTTAAAAATATTTAATATCTGTATGAAGGTTAGAGTAGGTATTAAAGGCAGATGTCTTGCTTCCCTGTTACAAGAGGCTGGAGACAGGGATGGTCACTCTTCTATTTAATCTATATGTTAATAACCTGGTCCTGCAGTTTCAACAACATGCTTACTTCTCAATGGCCATCCTGACTCAAAGTGAAAATGAAAGGGTTCACAAAAATCAGTTTGGCTTACCAGCCAAGGATGGATCTGTCCCCAACACACACACACTCGAAACACACACACACACACACACACACACACACACACACACACACACACAGAAAGAAATGAGGGGGGTTTTCAAAAGCCATAACATTGCAGTAGCTGGTTTGGGAGTTACATTAAACTGTCCACTGTGCAAGGTGCCAAGACCCCCAAGAGCCCAGCATCTCTACCTGCCGATTGGTGGTCTGAGCCTGCTGCACTGATGTAATAGATGGGGTGTATACACTGTTGGCAGCCAGAGAGACTGTAGCTAGTGAGGGGGCACTGCCCTGGCACTGCTCCCGCTTGTGAGTCATGAAAGCCGGCAACGAGTTGAATTGCTTCTTACACTTCCCACAAAGAAACACATCTTCATCATCTGAAACAGAAGAGTAAAGTTGCTGATCCAGCTTCAGAGTCCCTTTTTTTAAAAGTTGCATTTGAGAGAAACTCAAAGAGAAAGCATTTGTGGCTCACAGGCCAATAGGGTCTCTTAACCAGAGGCGAGTGAACTGTCAAGTCCAGCTGAAACTCTGGGATCTTTACTACCACTTGGCTTTCTTACGGCAGTTTACATCTGAAGTGCATTCACAGACCACTGGCAAACCATAGTTAGGGCCATCGCTGCACCTCCAGAGAGCTGCAGTATCATGGAGATGGGAGAGAACTTATGAAGCTGAGTCCTGAGCAGATGGGAAACAAAAGCACCCAGAAACTGAAAACATGGCACAGGTTCTTAATTATGGGTAGTACAAAGCATAGCTTTGCATTATATCTGAACCCAGCTTATGACTGAGGTGCTAAGCTGAAAATGGTGAAGAGCTTTGGAATATACATGTAGGTAGGAATGGGCTGCACCTTACCAAATTTGAAGTAAGAGAAGAACACTTCCCTTACTCCAACTTCTTTACTAGTTTGCTGGTGAAATAAAAGCAAATCATTTTGGAACTCAAAAATCACATATGTTGGACTAAAATAAAACATGCCATCACAGATCACACCTTTGAAGAAACACTCCAAGACATCAAGAGAAGACATACAGCACATCCTAATACTTGCAGTGAAAAATGACACACTGCTCTCTTACTGCCTTTGAACATTCTTCCCTATATCTTATTTTCTATAGCAATAGCACTTAGCAATAGCACTTACATTTATATACCGCTCTATAGCTGGAAGCTCTCTATAGGCAAGCTTGTAAGGAATTGGAGGGATATACGTGATGTTTTTCTACAAGAATCTGAAAGGCCCTGCCCTACAACCAAGATGTATGTTGCAACCATAATAATCACAAATAACCAAGTATCACATTCTGAAATAATATGGCATGCAGAAAAGGACAGATTTAGAGGAATCTCTAACCAGGAAACTGTTCATGAGCACTAAGTGCCCTTTTTAGTCATTCACACATACACAATGAACACACATGAGTTGGAGGGAAGGTAGCATAGTGTAGGTTCCAGCCCGCGTTACACACATTCATTAAGAGGTCTGTAGGGAGTCCCAACATGTACAGCTGTCCACATGGAAGCTACCTACAGATGTCTAACACAAGGCTGCCCTCCAGCTGTTTTTAGACTACAACTCCCATAATCCTCAGCTACTGTGGCCAATAATCGGAGATCATGGGAGCTGCATGCCAACATCTGCAGAAGGGCTGAAGCTGTGCAGCCCTGCTCTAACAGCTATGTGTAGGGGAAGGCAAAGCTTTCCAACACAATGTGTTCACTGTATATGTATTTGGGGTCTTGAAAGGTTGAAAAGAGGTATGATCAGACTTTTGAGGGAAAATAATCAAGAGAAAAACCAACTGGGAAATGTTCTCTAATATGCTGGCTGTATACAGCAGGGTCATAACTAAACATTATGTGCAACATTCACCAGCTAATTGTCACATTCCTATATAGCTAGAGAATATGAGTGACATAACATTGACCCCAAACTGTTCCAAAAACATGGTTTCTGGGCTCACATAAGCAATGCTTGAACATATGGCTTAGCAGAGCACAATTAGCTTTGATTCCTTTGAGGAGGCATGTCAGTCTCCTTTTTGTGTAAAGTTCTAGCAAATTATTTCTGATCTACACTGGGAACAAGGCCAACAAATGGCAAAACGGAAGCCCCAACTCTGACTTGGATTCCTTTCAATCTTCTTTAGTATGCAAATGAGGGACTCACCCAAAGACTGGATGGTGGAAGATGTATTGACAGTTTGTGCTGATGGATCTGTCACTGCTCCTTGGCCATCTAGCAAGGACTGGACAGCCAGCACTGTCTGATTATCCATTCCTGAGGGGGACAAAAATGACAGTCAGAAGAGCTGCATTCTGAGACATTCACAAATAATTTCAAGGACAAAAATGGATCACTACATTTGACTGATTTGACTATTTAATTGCACTAAGCATATAACTGAACTGCAAAATGCAATGCCCTAATTCCGAGACAACACAACCTGTTTTATTACCTATTGACAGTTCTCATCCAACAGTGAACTAACCCTCTCACATTCACACCCCACCATCTTAATTATCCAAACAGACCCACACAATAACTATACCCTTCTTGGGCAAGAGAACATTTCAGAGGATGAGCAAGCCAGATTCAGAAGTGGCAGATCAACTACGGATCATTTTTGGTTTTGCAGTATTTAATAGAAAAATATGCAGGTAGATCTAAAAGATCTCTTTGCAGCATTTGATTCAATTTCAAGAGCCTCCTTTGGGTCAAATTAAGAGATTCCACAATTGACAAATGCCTGTTATTACTGTTATATAAACTTTATGAATGCTTAAAGGTGTTATTTATCTGGACACCTGTCTAACCCTATTTCCACCCACAAAGATGTTAGACCCCTGCTAACTGGGCGATGAGGCACCTTTTTAATGTGGTGATTCTCCTTATTTAGCAGGGGGAGAGTAATTGTCCCTATCCACCCCCAGCACAGTACCTCCAGTGACTGTTGCTGGTGTCTATCTTATATTTCTTTTTAGATTGTGAGCCCTTTGGGGACAGGGATCCATTTTATTTATTATTTCTCTATGTAAACCGCTTTGGAAATCTTTGTTGAAAAGCAGTATATAAATGTTGTTGTTGTTAAGACAGGGTTGTATTTTGGCACCCTTTCCTATTTAATATCTATATTATTTAATTACACGATTGCAGAGACTTGACCTGCATGCCCCCAAGCTGACAAACAGGACATCTATTTTACTATATGCAGATGATGCAGTAATTTTATCGTAAACTCAAACTGACCTAAAGAGAGCCCTTAAGGCTCTTGCACAACATTGTAAAGAAGAGAATTTGGTTATCAATTATTCCAAGATGAAAATAATTTTTTCCACCAGGCCAAAAGTACACAATGGTACATCGATAATCAGCCTATAAAGCAAGTAAGCTGTTTCAAATATCTAGGTGTTGTTTTTCAGGCCAATGGGGGAAAAATTGTGCAATGTGTTTCTTCATTGGCCCAAAGAAGTGCGGCAGCTATTTTAAGATTCCATCATGCCCAGGGAGGAAGTTTTTCCCCAGTGGCTATTAAACTGTTTGTTGCTACATCTTATACAGAGTGCAGTTGGGCCCCTATCCCAACTTTGGTCTACTTGAAAGGGTTCAATCTGGTTTCTTAAGAGCTCTCTTTATTACACCTAGATGTGTTTTGAATATTGCATTGAGACTGGAGACAGGACTGGTTAAAGTTGAAAACAGAGTTAAGCCATTATTACTTTCTGGCTTAAGCTTAATTTTACATCTATAGGTTTGACACCTTTACTCTTGCTGGATAATTTCCAATCTACTTGGTGGAAGGGTATGAACCATAAGTTGTTTTCTTGTGGTTTTTACTTTCATAGGACTATGAGAAGTCTTTAGTTATTATACAATACACAATGGATACCGAATTACAGAGTGATCTAAATCTGTTGTTCAGTTTCCTTAGGGTGCTTAGGGAACTCACCAGATCTGGTCCAACATTATATTAACACTAACTTATCCAAAATACTGATGGGCTTTTGCTAGGGCCCATTTCAATGCCCTCCCTTCAGCATTTTGGGAAAGCAGATTTCAACACATACCTATTTCACAATGTCAATATCCCTGTGGTTCCAGAGAGATTGAGTCAATAATTCACGTCCTCCTTTAGTGTTCCTTTTACCGTGATTTAAGACTTGACCTGATCTTGCCAATATTAGTGAAATATTTAGGCCATTTGGCTGATTTTTATGTTAATTTTGTTTGTGCTGACAAAGATTCTTATGTGTCTTGTAAAGTAGCTAAAGTTTGGGGTTTTTTAGCCTCTAGGACTCGTCATATGTTTGTAAATTCTGTTTAGGTTACACAGGTCAGTGTTGTATTGTTTTCTCTATACAAATGTATTTTTCCTTTTTTTCTCTTGCTGGTCACTGACCATAATAAAGTTGAACTGAACTTGTAGATATATATATACCCTTCTCAATATGATACCCCAATGGTAGAAGTAGGGGAATAGTTTCTAATAATCAAGTGCAGGAATAAGATCAAATGAGTTGGCACTTGAACACACCAAAAGGTTTGGCAATATCAATCTCATTTATTTATTTTCAAGACCAAAATAAAATGTTAGAATAATTCAGTTTATCCATATGCAGAGTCTTTCAGCCACCATCACAGTAGACAAGTTTTTGCAGAGGGATGAAAAATGCTGTATGGACACTGAATTGTTGTACATTACCTTGTACTTTTGGAAAGGCATCTAATAAATATTGTGAATAAATAAAACATAGCAGAGCAACTCTGTATATAGTCATACCATTCGTGTTATGGCCACCAATTCACACCACTGTATGTGAGGAGAAGAAAGATGAGTTTTAGGGATAAACTAAAGAGATACTGAGGTACCAAATAACTAGTGGAAGCCAAACTACTTATGTCCAAAATTACTAGAATACTTCATGGCACAGGAGTGCAAAGATTTGACCAGATAGCTAAAAGTCTACTTTTTAATAGCTACTTTGGACATCTTCAGCACCTATGTGGCTGTTAGATATAGGTACACTGTGTGTTCAGAAACAGCTTTTCTGAAAAGAAGAGCTTCTTGGCTGCGTATAGTTGTGCTGGGCAAGCCTCTAGGGAGAGATGGCAGGGTGAGGTCACAGGTGAGCTAGGCTAGCTGTCATCTCTAGCAGCTGCCCCTCTTGCTAAAAACAAAACAGGTGCAGAAAACAAGGGAGACGCGCACCTGGCTCAGCCACCAAACCATCTGCCCCACCTATAGCCTATATTTTTAATGATTTTTTTTTTTAATTTATCAAATTTGTAGACTACCCCAAGCTTCCGTCTCTGGGAAGTATACAACAACATAAAATAAGACAAAAATAAAAACCTTAAAACAATTTAAAACCACAGTCAAGTTAAAAAGCTTAGGTGAAGGGGGGGAAGACAAGGACTTTTACAAAGTTGTCAGAGATGGGAAGGCTCTTATTTCAGCAGGGAGCGCATTCCAGAATCTTGGGGCAGCAACAGAGAAGGCCCGTCCCTGTGTAGCCACCAGACAAACTGGTGGCAACTGCAAAAGAACCTCTCCAGATGATCTCAATGGGTGATGGTACTCATGGTGAAGAAGACATTCTCTTCTTTGAGAAGAAGTGGAAATTTATGAAATATTCTCACAATCAGAATGTGAGTTGAAGTGGGGATTTGGGATCCCTAGGCCCTGCACACTCTCATGGCACATGTTGTGAGAACCCGAAGTTTTACCAGGAATACAGATCGGTATTCTAGGATCTGATTTGAAGTAGCTGATCTGGGCCCCATTCAGGTTTGCCACAGCAAAGGATCTGGATTCCCAGTAAAACTCTGGATTCTCATGACACATCCTGCTTCAACTCCATCATCCTGATTGTGAGAACGCTCTCTTGGGGGTGGGGTGAGATGAATAAATGAGTGAGTTGTTAGACAGGGGAAAATCTTCTCCCTCTTTCATAAATCTGGAATTCAGAGATACCGAGTGAAGTCAATTGGCAGTAGATTCAGACATGCTAAAAGGAAACATTTCTACATGCAATGTATAATTATTGTACAAAACCTCAAGGTGTGGTGATATCAACTTAAAGAGCTCTACAGTAAAAAAGGATTACACAAACCCTTTTGACAGATCTGTTCACCATTAGTGTTAGCCATTATGGTGAAATGTTTTGTTTTACATGTTTTAAATGTTATTGTTCAACTAGCTGGACCAGGCACAGAGCATTTGCGCCTCTAGTTCTCTCTGCCCAGCCATTTCCTTCCTCCCCCTGCCCATCACAGCTTTCACCCGTCCCATCTCCTCTTTCCCACCCAGCTGCCTGCCCCCTTCACTGTTTCCTTCCTCCTCCTCGCCTACAGATGCCGCAGTTTCCTCCCACTCCCTGCCCGCCCGCCGCCTTTGCCTCTTTGCTCTCGCACCACATAGTGCCGTCATTCGCCTGCCTGCTGCCGCCGTTAACTCCTGGCCCACCAGCTGGCTGCCCATCCCCATCACTATTGTTCCCATCACTATCTGGCAACTCTTGTGAGAGCTGCCACACATGGGATTAGTGACAGGTACGTCTAAGATAAATAAATATATACAGGGGCGTAGCTAGCCTGCCGGTGGCCCATGTGCGGCCACGGCGGACGCCCCAATAGCCACGCCCCCGCATCTGACGTCAGATGCAGGGGCGTGGCCTGGCTCCCGAACAGAGTCTTGAGGCTCCGTTCGGGACTCGGGAGTCAGCTCAGTTGTAACTGCTGAAAGGGCTGCGCGGCCCCTGCAGGGAAGAGCCACTCCTGGGCTGTGTTGCGAACGCAGCACCAGTCTTAGCTCCTGAAGGGGCCACGTGGCCCCTTCAGGAGCTAGT
The DNA here is from genome assembly GCF_027244095.1 of Hemicordylus capensis. Classification (NCBI taxonomy): domain Eukaryota; kingdom Metazoa; phylum Chordata; class Lepidosauria; order Squamata; family Cordylidae; genus Hemicordylus; species Hemicordylus capensis. The sequence continues at coordinate 46,642,504 of NC_069660.1, forward strand.
TAGGCTGGCGCTGTGTTTGCAGCGTGCAGCCAGGACTCTTCCCTGCCTTTGCAGGGAAGAGCCGCTCCTGGCTGGAGCTGCAAACGCACACCAGCCTTAGTTTAGTTCCTGAAGGGGCTGTGAGGCCCCCGCTCGGGAGCTAAACTACCGCCCCCGCATCTGACGTCAGATGCGGGGGGCGTGTTGGGGCCGCTCTCACGGCTCCTGATTGGTCACCGGCCCAGGTTCTTTGACCCCGTTGGCCCAATGGTGGCTCCGCCCCTGAATATATAGACAGAAGATAGATAGATAGATGCTTTGAGGGCTATGCCAAAAACCAACCTACATAATTTTGAAAAATAATGAATAAATAGTACACTGCACATCCAGAGGCAAAAGCTCAGAGATGGTTATCACGTTCATGCTCTGCTTGTGAACTTTCAGAGGCACCTAGTGGATTGCCACTTAAATACAGAATGACTGGTCTTGGCCATACCTAGCAAGAGAATTATTGTGTTCTTATTTTCATTTCTACTGAGACAAAAGTCTTCTTCAGACATTTTGGCAAAACAGAACAGTATTTTTATTTATTTATTATTTATTTATTCAATTTCTATACCGCCCTTCCAAAAATGGCTCAGGGCAGTTTACACAGAGAAATAATAAATAAAAATAAGATGGATCCCTGTCCCCAAAGGGCTCACAATCTAAAAAGACAAATCACTGGAGGTACTGTGCTGGGGGTGGATAGGGCCAGTTACTCTCCCCCTGCTAAATAAAGAGAATCACCACATTAAAAAGGTGCCTCTTTGCTAAGTTAGCAGTATATGATCTGAAAGCAGGTGGACATCCCACCCACATCCATCACTCACCGCCTCCTCTGCACCACTCATAGTTACACTGGCATTCATCTGAAAAGGCTAACGATGTATCCATGAAGGTGGACGCTTCCGCAATCAGAAGGCTCAGGAGCCTGAGCTTCCCAATCATGGAATCGTTTACCATCACAAATACAGTGTTTGCCTCTTTAGACAAATGACAGTGTATCTGAGAGTGTCGCAGTGGAAACAGTGAGACACAGGTTGGGGCAGGATTTCCAACCGGCTTCCAGTGTGGGTAAGCATGTACTGCATCATTTCACCAACAGTCTAATGAGGACTAGTGTTTAGTAAACACAAATGACAAGTGATCATGTGAACTGGTCATTAGATGGGCATTTAAGAGCATGTCTGTTCAGGAACCATGATGTTCTTCAGTAAAAAAATTCTGTTATGGTGGACAGTTTAGATCTATTCACATATCATGTTCAATGAGTGTATGATCTGTATACAATGTACACATAGAGCCCTTCCTCACGAGCAGTGAAGGAGGACTACCCTGTTTTCAGGGAGGAAACCTGAAAGTGCTTACCTCCCTGCAGACGATCGTTCTGCCATCCTTGGGTGGGTGGATAGCCCACCCAGATGAGCCCACCCAGATGAGCTGCCGGCAGCTCCAAGAGTTGGGATGCCGGGATGCGCTGCAATGTGTCACCCCACCCCCTGGAGCTCCAATAATGCTCTGCACAAGTTTATGGGGACACCCCCTCCCCGCCCTGAGTCTGCCAGCTGCGGCTGCTTGCAGCCACGGCTGACACACAATCAAGGAAACAGAGTTAGGAGAGCGCTCACTCTCCTCCTAACCATGTTTCCAGGGGTGGCACCGTAGGTGGGTTTGCCGCCGTGGTGCCACTGGTTTGGGGCTCAATCCTGGGAGAATCCCCAGCATCTATGGCCAATGCCCAAGGGTTCTGCAGCAAACTCAGCAATATGAAGAAGTACCCAAGGGTTTGGAAAACATTAGTTATCAGGTATTTCCCTTTCATTATGTGAACATCAATGTGTGACAGAAATTTTATAGGCATGTTCCAGATTAGCACCAGCACCACAAGAAAAGGAATCTGGGACATACCTATAAAAATTCCAGTGCTGTGAACAGCTGGGCAATGAATCTCACAGTGAGAGATCTAGCAGAAACAAATGTTTTAGAGAATAAAAAATGACAGTGGAGGCCTCTAAAGAAGGCACAAAGAAATTTTTGCAGACATTCATATGAGGAAACTGCACAAAAGGGTCAAAGATCAAGCTTTACATGAGGCACCTTCCTCTCAAAAACATTTACACCTATATAAAAACACTCCCATTGTTTTCCCCCAAACCTTTTTTGCAGTGGGTGGGGAGATTAAAAACTTGCTCATCCCCTGCCCAAAACTTGATGCAGAACGAGACTCTGCCATGTTAATGAAACATCACATTAAAAACTGAGACCAATGTAGCATGTGTGTCACAAGGAGTATTTTACTAGTATATACATATATGGTATACTAGTAGGTGAGGCCCGTCGTTGACTAGGTAAAGTCATTTTGCATAGATTACACTTATAGGAAAGTTCAAGAAATTACATATATTTAATATAACTTTTTATTAATGTGCTTGCAAAAGGGAAGTAAAAGAACAGTTGAAATTTGTAGGATTTCAAATTCAAACAGTATTCATATATAGTAAATTTAAACATAGTAAATTTGAAACTGAGAAAGACCTGCTTTTCTTGGGCATTATGTCATTTCGGAATTTATTTATTAAAGGCAGAACAATACATAGTATGATATCACAGATCTAATTTTTGAATTATTTATCTGATTATTTTTTTAAATCTGTTGAAAACAACAGTTTATTAAAAATACAAACAAAAAAAACCCAAACCTTTCCCCGAGCATATTCTGATATAAAAAGTAGTACATTCAGCTAATTTAAGTGGCAGGATTGTTCATGCAAAATTTGGTATCTGTGGGTAATCAGGAACTATGATATTCAGGATTCCTTCAAAAAATTGCCAAAAACATTATTTAAATTTCCCCCGCGCATATAAAGTTAAAACAATACAATAATTTAAAAATCATAAAATTAAACAAACAGTATTTTTAATTAAAGACCTGAGAAAGCTTGGGTAAAAAAAAGGGTTTTCAAATGTTTTTTTAAAAGTAGCCAGAGATGGGGAGGATCGTAACTCAGCAGGGAGTGCATTCCACAATCTTGGGGCAGCAACCGAGAAGGCCCATCTCTGTGTGACCACCAAACGAGTTAGCGGACCTCCTCAGACGACCTCAATGGGTGGTGGGGTTCATAGCGAAGAAGACGCTCTCTTAAATACCCAGGACCTAAGCCGTTTAGGGCTTTATAAGTCATAACTAGCACTTGGTAGTTTGCCCGGAAACCTATCAAATTAAACCAAGAATTCCCAGACTTGGGTCCCCAAATGGACTACAATTCCCATCAGTCCCTGCCACAGTGGCCTTCAGCCACCACACTCTTGTATTAATTCACTTCTACACTTCAACAAAACAACCCTGATAGCTCTATTCAGTCAGTCAGTCTTGGGTGGGGAGGTCTCCAGCCATTCTGACCAAATGGAAAATGTTATCTTGATATAAAAGACAGTGATCAATTAGACACGAAGCACAAAGCAAAACTCATACATGGAGCCTCTCACAGAAAGATTGTTCCTGGTCCTCTTGAACATCTGCATAATCTGTATCATCCCATCCCGTTATCACTTATGACCATCTATGATGCTTATGACAAAGTGATGGGGGGAACATAGGAAGCTGCCATATACTGAGTCAGACCCTTGGTCTATCTAGCTCAGTATTATCTACATAGACTGGTAGTGGCTTCTCCAAGGTTGAAGGAAGGAATCTCTCTCAGTCCTATCCTGGAGATGCCAGGGAGGGAACTTGGAACCTTCTGCTCTTCCCAGAGCAGCTTCATCCCTTAAGGGGAATATCTTACAGTGCTCACACATCAAGTCTCCCATTCATATGCAACCAGGGTGGGCCCTGCTTAGCTAAGGGGACAAGTCATGCTTGCTACCACAAGACCAGCTCTCCTCCCTTAAGGAGTGAGGGGAGGCTGAAGTAAGGGCAACTCTTCTTGGTCCCAGTCAGATACCCAGGGCAGAGTAGAGCAAAGGAAGCAAACTGCCCTGGGGACCCACAAGGCTGAGGTCCCCCCAAAGTACAGTTACTGTCTTTATCTACTGACAGCCTTTGGGGGATGCAGGAGGGGGGCCCTAAGACTCTGTTTTGGCCTAGGGTTACCTCTCTGCAGCCCTGGATCTATCATTCTATTCTGCCTGGTAAAGTGTTTTGTGAAACTAGAATGCAAGTATAGACTATACCAGGGAACCTCAACGTTGGGCCCCCAGATGTTCTTGGATTTCAACTCCCATAATCCCCAGGTCCAGTGGCCTTTGGCTGGGGATTATGGGAGTTGAAGTCCAAGAACATCTGGGGGCCCAACGTTGAGGATCCCTGGACTATACTACACCAGGGGTGAGCATTAGGTGGCTCTTGGGCTTATCTGAAGTAGCTCTCCAGGTGTTTGGTCTTGCTCTTTCCTCCCTTCCCTTCCAGCCAATACAGCAAACCCGACTGGCTGGCTGAATGGGGACATGGCTGGCATTTGCCATTTTTAATCTCTCTGAGTGTTCAGAGTTGCTTTGATTTTCTCTCCCACTTCTTCCCTCACAAAGCAGTATCGCTTGCTCCCCTTCTTCCCTGAAACAAAACCAACCTGAAATTTAGGGGGTTTGTTGCTAAAAGTCCTTATTCTGTCAATGTAAATGTTTGTACAAGCTGCCATTTGTGACGGGCTGTTTCACCAGTGGCTATTTCGTGCTTGCTGCTCCAAGTCTCCAGCCAGCCCCAAACTGACACCCACACCCTTCCTGGAAACCTTAAGTCTGCCCACTCCCCATCTAGGGTTGCCATATTCTGGCTTTTCAAATCCGGGTATGTAATTTGCATATTATGTAAATTGTCCTGAAAATAATTTTTGAGCAGAATAGTGACTGCACATTTTGATCCATAACTCCGCTTCTACAAGGGCTAAAGCTTAGCTTCTTCTTCTTTTTAAATGAAAGCTGAAATCTGGGTGAATCTGGGTGGGCTAAGCAATCTGGGTGAGAGGCTTAAAATCTGGGTGAAACCCGGAATTCCAGGGGGCATGGCAACTCTACTCCCATCCTACTCCAAAATAAGCAGTTCTAATAAAATATATCAATTTATTTACTACTACTACTACTACTACTATTTATGCACGGCTTTTCAACAAGTGTTTCCAAAGTGGTTAACATAGAAAAAGAAATAAATAATTCAGATGGTACCCTGTACCCAAAGAGCTCATAGTCTAAAAAGAAACACAAGGTAGACACCAATAACAGCCACAGAATGAATGCTGTGCTGTGGTTGGATAGTAGAGATGTGCATGAACCAGCACTCAGCATCGGAATGGAAGTGAATAGACCTCAACTGAACATGATAGGTATGCTGCCGCCTCGCACCAGTGGTTTTGAAGACAGTGCTGGTGCCCAAACTGACCCAAACTCCAGACCTCCAAACCGGTTCATGCACATCCCTACTGGATAGGGCCAGTTGCTCTCCCCCTGCTAAATAAAGAGAATCGCAACTTTAAGAGATGCCTCTTTGCTCAGGTAGCAGGGGTTACTATTTATCACTTATTCTCCTGGTCTAGCACAGGAATTACCATTGCTCTGTATTGGGATTCATAACAAGAGAATACCAGAGGTGTTTTCATGGGGTAACCAACCAATGCCCAGGCTTAATTTTAGCAAAGTTTTTATATAGACCTGGTACATGCAGTATAAAATCTGATCGTGTGCAGAACTCTCCCATCACACCCCAACCCCAAATATCTGTGATTTGGAAGAAAATCTTCCAGATCAGGAAGCATCTTTCAGGAAGGCCAGTGATGTGGCAGCTCATTTTGGGAACTAAGCATCACCAGTTCCCTCTCTGAGCTTTGCATCTCGCTTTAGTATTGTGGCACCACAGGGCCATTTAAGACCATATGAAGAATGTCTTGCTGTATTGTGTGACAAGGAAGACAAACTAGTTTCTAGAATGTATGATTTGTTATTATTGGAAGATACAAGAATGGAAGTAGTGAAAACTTCAATGATTAAATGGGCTCAGGATTTTGGTTACAATATAGACTTGGGGAAATGGGAAAAACTATGGATAGAAGACATGAAATATATTGCCTGTTCTAATTTAAAGGAAAATAAGCTTAAAATAATGTACAGATGGCATCTAACTCCTAAGAAGTTGGCTTTAATGTACAAGAACATGTCAAACAAATGTCGGAAGTGTAAAAAAGAGGAGGGTTCCTATAAACATTTATGGTGGACTTGTAATAAGTCTAAAGGCTATTGGGATTTAATATACAATGAGCTTAAGAAAGTGTTTAAAATGACCTTCCCTAAGAACCCAGAAACAATACTATTAGGCATCGATAATAGCTCATTGCCTAGGAAATACTGGATCCTTATGTATTTGACAGCAGCAGCAAGATTGATATTTGCATACAAATGGGAAGACAGCGATTGTCTGAGTAAAGAGGATTAGATACTTAAAGTGTTAGAGCGGGCAGAAATGGCAAAGCTAACACATTATTAAGAAATAAATTTGAAGCATTTAAAAGGGAGTGGGCCCCTCTTCTTATTTACCTAAAAACATATCATAAAATGGATTTCTATCAGGCTTTTGAGTGGTAACAAAAATGCCCTAGAGCTGACTTTTGTACGATTTAACGGGGGGAGAACGATTAAATTACAGGCAAGACTGGGTTTTGTAACTGATACTTGTTCTAATGATGAGATGGAAGTCCTTTTGTTTGTGTGTGTGTGTTTTTCTCTCGTTTTTTGTGCGCGTGTGTATCTTATGTTGTGGAAAATTGAACAAAAAGTTATTGTGTGGGGGGGAAAGAATGTCTTGCTGTGATTCTCTGCATGATTCCTCAGAAGTAAATAATCCTACTGTGTTTCATGGGGTTCACTTCCAGCTAAGCACACATAGGATTGCAAGACTTATGCTATACTTGCATGGGAGAAAGCTCCATTGAACATAAATGGGACATTCCTGAGCAAACTATAAGGTTACTTTCACAAGAGAAAATAAAGTCACTATTCAGACTCTAATTGCTCTATGTGTATATTTATGTGTGTATGAGGGTCAGAAAACAGGTCAAAGAACTTCTAAAAACAAATATATATTTTAGCCAACATTGGCATTTCATTTGAATTACAGAGAGAGGAAATTTAAAAACTGACATTTGGTGCAATCCTATGCATGTTTATTTAGAAGCATGTCCTGGTGTATTTGAGGGAGGCTTACTTCCATGTAAGTGTGCATAGGAGTAAGTCCCACTGAATATAGTGGAACTTACTTCTGAGTAAACATTCTTAGTGTTATGCTGGCAAGTATTACTTCTAGGGGAAGGGTCTAAACTGATATTGTTTTTATTACTTGTATCTCTATGCCATTGTTTGGAGCTTCCATGAGTTTCTAAGTAGAAGGAAAATAGGAGAGATTTTTAAAATATACGTGTGTGCATGTGTTACTGAAGTGCAAACAGTATTTGACCCTATGGCATGCACTGCCACTTCCAAGGTAACCTAAAAAAATACACAAGACAAATCAGACTCAGTAGTATGAGTAGGGCTGCCAACTAGGGACATTTATAGAGAACATGTAATGATTTGGGGGACCAAATGACTTTTTTTTCCCCCATTCAGAGGAATAAAGACTATTTGGAGGACCAAACAACTTTTTTTGCATTTGTTGTGGGGTCCAAAGTTCTGGGGAGCAGCTGGAACATTTTGTTCACTCAGAACTCTTTGCTCTCAGGAGCAGCTTCTCTTCTTCTCTCTCCTTCCCCTGCCAGAACCCTACTCACCATCCATCCTAGAGTGGAGGTTCTGCTTCAGTGGCAGGTTGCAGAGTCATGTAATGGAGGAGCTAGGGTTCAAAGTCGAACCAGTTCAACTGGTGGAGTTTGGTGTGGGGGCCCGGGCAAGCAGCACCTTTAAAAATGAGGACAGCACATGCATGCCCGGTGGCTATTTGTGTGGTCAGCAACACCATGCTGACCACGCAAATGGCCACCGAGCATGTGCAGAGGCCATGTGCGTGCTGCCACACCACCATGTGCAGGTTGATGGGGCAAGAACTGGTCCTTGACCACACTTAACCCAGTTAGCAGCTACCTCTGCTAACAGAATAAAAAGGTTCCTTTTAAAGTGGAGAATCTCTTCTATTCATCATGGGAGAACAACTGGCCCCATCCAACCACAGCACAGCATTCCTTCAGGGGCTGATGCTGGTGTTACCTTGCATTTCTTTTTAGACTGTAAGCCCTTTGAGGATAGGGGAGCATCTTATTTATTTGGGGGGGCTGGGTGACCCATGGCGAAGGAAGACTCTGTGTGTGTGTGTGTGTGTGTGTTTTAAACCTAACCAGGGCATTTATCACACAGCTGGCTTTACTGCGAGTTTGAAGTTGCCCCCTGAAACCAACACAAAAAGTAGATTCTTTTTACCATGGATCAGTGTTCCCTCTAACAGGGATTCCCAGATGTTATTGACTACAATTCCCATAACCCCCAGCCAAAGGCCATTGCAGCTGGGAATTGCAGTCAACAACATCTGGGAATCCCTGTTAGTGCCCTGGATATAAATCAGGTTACACTCTAACACACAATGAAAAACCCAAACCACATGTGAGTGCTCCCTGACAGCTCACAGGAACTTTGGGGTAAATCTGGCCGATGTATCTCCTCCATTCTAGAGGAGATGCCAGCTAAAAGCCCTGTGTTAAAAACACCCAGGAGATGAATTTACGGTTAAGAAGCAGGGGGCTTGAGAACTCTGCACCTTGACAGCAGAATGAGCAGACTTACAACTCACCTGGTCATCAGCTTCACAGCAGTGAGCTGTATTTATTCTCAAATTATCCCATTTTTATCAAAACAGGCATATAATAGCAATAAACATATGCAAATTTTCTGCAAAGTAAAGGATTTGAGGGTGAAAATTTCCACTTTGTTGGTGATGGATAATAACTTTTTTCACCATCTGAACCCGGCAAACCCTAAGCATGAGTTAACTGGCAACTTTAAACTTGAGGATTTAGGCGATAAACAACAGCCAGTTTCTGGGAGAGGGGGGCAAACCTACCCCAAACTACACTGGACAAGGGCACGGAGAGCTGCATCTGAAGGTCGGCGAGTGAAGAAATGGAAGGGATATCTGGGAGATTCTGCTCTCTCTCTTTTTCGGAGCCTGCTGGGTGAGCAGTTCTCCGAGGCAGCAGCAATGGCCAAGTCTAGGTAAACTGCGGGCGGGCAGGTCTTCCAATAGGACCCGGGTCACCTCGCTTTTCTCTACGTCCTGCCCGTGCCGGGGAGGAAGACAGATGCGCCTGGCTCGCTGCTGCTGCCGCTGCGCGAAGATTAAGACAAGCACGCATCGCCCTCTGTCCCCCGCCTGAGCGGCTATTCCGTCCACCCTCCCTCGGCCCCACAGGCTGCCTGGGGCGGCCCCGCGTCCCTCTCAGCCCCTGGCCCCGTCCACAGCGGTGGGAGGGAAGGCGCCCGGCGCAGAACAGCCACGTCTGTGCTGCTGGCGTCTCGGCTCTCCCTCCCGCCGCTAAGCCTCCGCCCGCCAGACTCCCCGATATATACCTTCCAGCGCCTCGAATATCGCCTGCGCCATCTTGGAGCTGAGGCACCCGCGGCAGAGCAGCCTAAACGGGCATTGTGGGAAGGGAAGGGAGGCTCGCTCGGCCGCCAGGGGGAGCGCGCGACGACGGACTGGGGAGGGGAGGCTGGCTGAGGGAATAGCCTCTCTATTGGAAAGCGTATCCCGGCCGCGCCTCCTTTCCCCGTCTGTCGTGGCATGTCACGTGTGTTCGTGTAGCCGGGCGCGATGCTTGCAGCTGGGGCTTTTTGCCCCCGGGCCGATCTTCAGGGGGGTTCTGCTCTGCATCAGTCCTCCTGGAAGAAACGTGGGAACTGATCGGAAGAGGAACTCCTTCACCACTTTTCCTTCGCGCGGTGCTCTGCGACCTGCAGAGATTCAGCAGCTGAAGCATTTCCCAAAGTGTTTTAAGTGAATCCAAGAAAATGCACCGCTGTAAAAGTGCCATTTCCTCAGAGGAAAATATAAATAAATGCAAACGACACAGATCAGTCAGGGCTCTAGGAGCTGCATTTTACATCAGCTGAAGATTGCAGATGTTTTTTAAGGGCAGCCCAAATGTAGAGCATGTTAGAGTAATCCAGTCAAGATCAGGGGCAGCAAGGTTGGAGTGGGCCCAGAGACAAGATTTTCAAATGGGGTCCCCCCTCACTGAAGCTCAGCTCATGTAGTAAAGAAATCTTAAATGAGGCTGAATAGTGGTAACAAAAAGCATAGTAAAATATCTATCTATCTATCTATCTATCTAAAATAATTGTGGACGATGCAAGTCATTTAATGGTACTAGAGAAAGACATGCTGTTCTGGTAGCTCCAGGTCTTAACACTCACATCCATTTCGGAGGATGAATACAACTGAAGGAAGCTGGGGGAGTCAGTCATGTGACTTGCCTCTGGGGGGCCGCCCAAGGCAGTGGGCCCCCAGACAACTGTCTCCCCTTGCCCTATTATAGTTATGCCCCTGGTCAAGATGTAGCTTGATAAAGGAATAAAGCTCGGTCCAAGAAGCATGCCCATACTGTGTACCCGTTCCTTCAGGGGGAATGCATGCCACCACAAATCCAGGATATGCTGATCTACTGTCTTGGTATTAGTAGGTCTCCTAATGAGGAGAAACCTTGGAGAGTTGGTGCTAGTCAGTATAGACAATACTGAGCTAGATGGACCAATGGTCTGACTTAACACAAGGCAGCTTCCTATGTTCCTTGTCCTCCAAGCAGCTTTGAGGGCAGCAGCAGTCTTTTTTGCCTAATTACCCTTGGGAGGATTCAGCCCCTCACCTCCAGCAATCCTAGAAGGCCACCTCTCTTCTGAGATCCACAATGGATCTCACAACATCCCTGAGTTTGGCCCTGAGAAAAAAAGCAGGAGAAGAAGAGAGCATGGGCATAGCATCCATTGGACAAGGGGGGGACAAAAGGGGGCCTATGAGGGGCCCACAAGGCTGCCGCCAGGTGCTGGGGTGTGCAGTGCTTTCCCCCACGCTCCCCCCCCATGCTTTTTCCTCCCAGCCCCTTGCCGCTGCTCCGCCCCCTGGCCGGGCCACCATGCAGGAGCCGCCAGGGGAGGGGCTTCTGGTCCCAATCCACTGCAGCCCGCCCCCCAGACAGAGGACAGTGGACCCACTCCAGTCTCCGCCACCGAGCTGGCGCTGCTGCAGCCACCCTCCCCAAAGACTCACTAAATAGTGGGTTCAAGAGATGGAGAGCGGAAGGCGTGGGGGGACAAGGTTGCCCCCCCCCCTTGTGTCTGACATCAGGTGGTGTGGCTGGCGGTGGGCACATGGGCTTTGCGTGCACAATGGAAGCCCACTGCCTAACTTTGTCCCCCAGCTGCTGGGAACCTCGCTACACCCCTGGAAGAGGGACATTAGCCTTGAAAAAACCACTGGGTCCTAGTCTTCAAGCTGGAGCTATTAGGGGCTTCAAAACTGAAAAAGTTGGAGAACACTGTTTAAGAGAAGGGTCCCCCCCCCACACAGCCCCTTCGCTCTCTTATTCAGATATTATGCTGTTTCTGCATTCAGATGCCTACACATGTATATATGTTTGTGTGAATGACTGTGCTTGCATTCATTTAAGAAGTGGATCTGGGTTCAGGCCCTTTCAAATTCATGGTTTAGGAGATGTACTTCTGTACGACATGGGAACACAACATTGGCGGCAGCTGCCTCTTGGAGCTGGCAGTGGGGGCAGAGGAGTAACCATAGGTGGGGCTAAGAGTAGGCAGGTCCGACCTGCTAATGGAACTGCTCCAGGGTGATTGGCAAACACCCCTAAATGTGTTCGGGCTTTGTGTGGCGAACTGGGGTAGAGCAGTCCCATGTCAGAACAATGTTTGTGCAAAGTTTTGGTCCTGGGAAAATGAACCTATAGAGAGGTTGAAGTTCAGAACAAAGAAAGGTTTTATTTGGGGTACAGCAGAATAAGAAAGTTATTTAAAAGCAATGTTACTACTAAAAATACGTCACAAAGATTAACCAGATAACTGCAAAGAGGCAATTTAGCTTAGTGTCTGAATTAAAATAATCCTTCCACTGATTTTAGAATAAGAAAGCAAAAACGGTATTTGGCTAGCAAAATGGGAATCTAAAGCCATTCCTAAAATATAAGGGAAACCCAAGTTCAGTTATAAGCTGTCTGCTACCCAGACTGCCTTTCACTCTTAATATCTCAGATTTGCTTTATTGCTGAAACCTGGTTTTCCCCCCATTTATATATTTAATTCTCTTGGACATGCATGCCCAGGATTTGGCAGTGGAACTCTCGCAAGACATTGTGAGAGTTCCTGGGCCCAGCGAGAGTTGAGGGGACAGAAAAAAATGGCGGCGGTGGGGGCGGGCCACAAGCAAAACGACCAGAGGAGGTGGCCTCGGCTGGCTGCTGGGAGGCAGCAGCCCCCCGACCTGACGGGAGGTGGTGGGACGGCCTGGCCGTGACAGGTATGAGCGGCGGCCTGAGCAAGCGGGAGGTGGAGGCTGCGGGATGGCCTGGCCGGGCCATCCAAGATATGGAAGAGGCAGCAGCCTGGCCGGGACTGGCCGCCGGAGGCAGGAGGCATGAAGGACCTGGCTGTGGTGGGAGGGGGGCAAGAGAGAGTGGGGCAGGAGGGGGGGAACAGCAGGCCCCCCAAAAGCGCACAGATGCTCTGTGCGGGTGGAGAAAACAATAAAGGATCCTGATGATTTCCTCTACCTTTGTGGATTCCTACCTTAGCTACTGAAATACTTTTACTAGCCCCTTTTTGTGATCCCCTCTCTTCTGTTAAGAATAACACATCTTTTCAGTTGTTTGGACTGTAGTTAACCTAGTTGGCTTCCTTCACTGGCTTTCTGTTTCACTTTTCACTTGGCATTAACTTTTTGCCCTAACTTCTGAGCCTGCAGTTCTAAACACAAGTACATAGAAGAAAGCCTTATTGAGCACAGAATAAACACGCCTATGTTGTTCAGTAGCTTTACTCGCCTCAATGCCCCATCCTTTGAAACCTCTGTGCCCCTTTCACTTGGAATCCCAATTAGGCCATACCTGCACTATTCCTCAATTTCTTTAAATCGGTAATTAAAACAAACTTTTCAACTTGTTTATCAACTCGGTTCTGAAGGTTATCTGTGTTTTATATGTAGCCCTTCAGTAGCTCTCATAACTAAATGTGCCTCTTAGTATTTGCACTTTTAACATTTGTTGATTCTTGTTTTATCAAAGGTTGTTTCTACCTTTGTTGTGTCAATGCCTCTGCATATGGGAAGCTAGATTCCATTTTACTTTCTTGTTGGAGTGATATTGTTATATAGGGGAGAGTGCATGCTTCAGGTGTGCCCCCCCCCCCAATTTGGATGTTACATAAGACAATTTTATGTGTTGCTTTATGCATTTCCCTTTGACAATTGTATCTCTGTGTTTGTGTCCTTTTCATAGGCGTGGGAAAAATTCATGCCCCTCATGCTTTGGTGGTGGTGTTTCTGTTCAGAATTGGAAGGTACATTTGTCACTATCTTTCTTGCTCAACTATACAGTGAGGAGATTCTCACGATCGGGCAAAAGCGAGCTAAGGGAGCTTAGCCTGCTTTTGCCCGATCATCTGCTGCCACGGGAACCGTGCGGCTCCTGGCAGCAAACCCTCCCAATTCCCCCTCCCCTTAGGCGATGTTAGCAGAGTGAACGCTCCGCTAACCCCATCTATTTGATTGTGTATTGCTGTGGCGTGGCTCTGTGCTGCGGCAACATATGAGGAGACCCCTGCCGGGAGGCTGAACCAAGCCTCCCGGTCCTGAAGGTCTCTCCAGGATGCCCCACACACACTTGCACGGGGCATCCTGGAACTTCTGGGGGCTGCGCGGCCCCTGATCCCCACAGCCCTCACCAGCCCCATGACGGAGCCGGCAGTCGTGTGGTGGCCGATCCGGCTGCCCAGGGCTGTCTGAGGATCGTCTGCAGGGAGAGCAGGCTAAGCCCACGCTCCCCGCAAACCCTTTCAAGGAGGGTCTCACTGATCGTAAGACTTGCCTCAGTATAGCTAATTGTTTCATCATACAGTCATGGGATTTCATAAGGTCTTACTCTTACAGTTGTTAAGAAGTTACGCCCTCTGCTCTGAACTGATTGGACCTGTTAAGATATTGCCTTCAGACATTTCTCTGTGCCTCTTTTGAGTTGATTAACCAGATTAGATCACAAAGAGCTCTTGTGCTGGAGGAATAGTTTCCTGTTTTGGTTTTTAGTTAAAGAAAGTCGCTAATGGTATGTGTCATGCAAATCTATGCATATCTGCTCAGAAGTATATCCCACTGTGTTCTATGGGACTTATTCCCTATGGATTGTAGCTTAAGTCTAATTAATTCAAGGGGCCTTTTTACAGGGTGAAGGTGCATAAGATTAGGCTGAGACCATTAACTATAATAGTTTCTAGTGTTGTAAGATTAAGCATGCAGATTTGCCACAGAATATATTCATGCACATAGCAATATAATTACAAATACAGTGTTGTACATCTTTAGTTTTCTATTGTCTTCTGAATTCTCACATGAATCCTCACTGTGATTTCCTGAAATAAATCACAGGCAGTGATCTGGCAATGAGTTTTTGAAAGCACACATCTAGAAGCAGAAGAGCATCACCTGCAGGGGTGTAGCTATAATTGAGCAGATAGGTTCAAAGAAACCAGGGGCCCCAGCTCCTGAGGGCCCCCAGCTCCTGAGGGCCCCCCACCTCCACCCCTCCCAATTTTCTTCATTATCTCTCTCACTCCAAGGGGCCACGGGGGAGAGGGGTGAACACGGGCCCCCTGTCTCCTAGCTATGCCCCTGATCACCTGTATGATGATTCTTCGTTTCTTTTCAGTTTAAGGAAGAAATTGATAGCAATATTTCAAGGTACTTACACCCATTCCAGAAAACTTCCATGTTTTGTATTCATGTATAAGGGTCTGATGGCCTTGCAGTCCAGTATACAGGGAAAGAAGATTCCACTTCACTCTTTTCTTGCAGCCTGTATTGGGGGCTGGTTAGTATTTTGGCGGAACAATAATATCAACAGCCAGGTGAGCAACTGTATTTGGGTGCTGCCCATCTGAAATGATCATGTTTCATTTCAGATGAATGCTCCTCTGAAATGAATCACTTGAAACTGGCACTGAAAAGTGCAGTTGGTGGTAGCAAGGCAGAATTACCAACACTGTATGTAGTAACTTTCTTTTTTTCCTCTTTCTTCCCCCTCTCCCTCCCACTGCTCTAGAGCAGGGATTCTCAATGTTGGGTACCCAGATATTATTGGACTTCAGCTCCCATAATCCCCAACCAAAGGCCACTGGGGCTGGGGATTATGGGATTTTAAGTCCAATAACATCTGGGAACCCAACATTGAAAATCCATGCTCTAGAGAACCCCAATGAATGGAAGCTATAGAAGAACTGGGGTGCAGATGTAGTTAATTTTGTTACCCCTGGGTGTAATTCTAGCAGGTATATACATTGAAACCATTAATAAAGGAAGAATGCTGTGGAGTAAAAGGGATCACTAAGTCATTTATTTTATGTATTTATTTTATTTATTAATTAAATTTATATACCCCTGCTAACTTGGCAAAGAGGCACCTTTTAACGTGGTTATTCTCTTTATTTAGCAGGGGCAGAGTAACTGGCCCTATCCACCCCCAGCACAGTACCTCCAGTGACTGTTGCTGGTGTCTCTCTTATGTTTCTTTTTAGATTGTGAGCCCTTTGGGGACAGGGATCCATCTTATTTATTTATTATTTCTCTGTGTAAACCGCCCTGAGCCATTTTTGGAAGGGCAATATAGAAATCGAATAAATAAATAATACCGCTGAAGGCTCTGGAAACTTAACTGAATATCACTGAATCAAGTGATGTTAGTGATTCCTTTTGCTCCATGGCATTCTTCCTTTGTTGATTTCTATGTATATACCTCCTACTAAAACTCTTAGATGTAAAACTTCATCTATTGCCCAATTCTTCTACAGCTTCTACTCTTTGGGTGCTGTAGAATGGAGAGAAGAAGAGAGAGAAGGAAAGAGAGAGAAAAGAAAGAAATATTGGGCAGCAAGTGTCTGGTGGCGGAGACAACCCACCTTTTCCAGGTTTGGATAACATGGAAAGGAGAGGAAGTACTGAGAAGCTGATATTATATTTTAAGATATCTACAAAGTGCATCAGAACAATAGTTTGAAATATAGTTGTAAGTAAAATGTGCAATGCTTCAAAAATAGTTTGAAGGAGCAGCAGCTGATCTTGCCTTTCAAGATATCTGCAAACAAACCACTTTATGCCTCACAGAAATTCCTCAGACTGACAATTCAAAATGCTGTTCCAAAACCACAACCATACTTTGTATTTTAAGAAAAGTCCATAAATGTCATAGAGTATGTCATAATTTTGCAGATTTAGCAGTTCACTGCTAAATGAATGTCATCGTTTCACAGTTTAGTGTTCACTGGCTGACAAACTGACTAAATAACTCAACAGTACCACTCAGAAGTTACTTAGAAGGCCTGCTAAATTTCAATAGGACCCTGTCTAGTAAATTATGCCAGGATGTCAACCACTAATATCCAGTTAATATCACTTCAAAAACAACTATTTCAAGCACTGTGCCAAATCCAACTGAAAAAAATATCACTCACACACAAATCACAAATATCATGTGCACACACACACACATACAAAATCAGATTTTCAACTTATTTTATGATGTCAACAAAAGTCTCAGAGAGATGCATAGTTCATAAAAATGAGAGTGGAAAATTTAATCTAAAACTTCAGAACTTCTAGGCAGGCCTGTCTGAAGAAGGGGATGAGGGATGCCCAGAGCAGTGTTCTCTCTAATTTTTTTCATCTGTGTGCAGAATGAGTTTTGTTCTGAGTGGCAGTAACAAGGCAGTGTGTGCATATAGGCATTGACAGTGAGACCTTCCTGATTAAACCTGAGCGGGATCTAAAATTAACTGAGCAGACATCAAATATGTGTGAGCACGTGCACATGTGCACGACGTAGAGGGAACAGTGGCCCAGAGTATCATGCTTCAGGCATTATAGCAGAAGAAAAGAGACCCTCCTCCAGGGGGTCATATGGCTCAACTGCACAACTTAATGATAGTGAACTGAGAGTGTCCTCAGATGCCAATAAATGCCATCCAGTTCCCAATTGCCCACCTTGGGAGAGGGGGTTTCCAGCCTCCCAGTCCCTACACAATGTAGCTTCTTCTGAAAGTGAAAATAATGCTCTTCAGCAATATCCTTACTGCCTCTTCCTTATGTTTTTGTATTATTGAGTGAATAATATTCTGGTTTTGATCTCTTAATTTCTCATAATGTTATAAATGTATCTGAGCACAATAACAACAACTTTATTCATTGGGCACAACAATAAAACCGTAGAAAACACACACAATTAAAAACACATTAAAACAAAAAAAGCTACAATAAAATACGTTTTTTAAAACATCAGAAATGTTTATAAAGACATCAAAGAGTTTTGCAGCAATATATGAAGACTACACCAGTTTGGTTCATGTATGTGGTCGCTACGAGTCGACACCGACTTGACAGCACTTAATCAATCAATCAATCAATCAATCAATCACACCAGTTTGGTTCAGTTTGAATTGGTTCTTCAAGTTAACATTCAGTTAACTTGTGTCATGTAGCATTTGAAATTCGGGTACCTTGCTATCTTCCTAAACAAAGGTTTTGTCTTCGAAGGGTTGCAGTTGGATGCAGGGGCGTAGCAAGGTTGGAGTGGGCCCAGAGACAAGATTTTAAAATGGGCCACCCCCCAAAGTCCAGGGCCTCCACACACCCCAGGCCCCCAAGGATTTAAGTCTGATATTCCAAAATAAGTATGCTGCCTGCAAATACATTTCACTGAATACACACACACACGTCACAATATATAGTGATATACATTGAGTACTATACATTTGTATTACTTTTAATGCCTAGAACACACTAGAAAGATGAATGATTAAAATGGGCCCCTCGCTGCAGATTAGCAAAGGAGACTTTCAACCATGCAGGGTGAACCTATGTTTGTTTTCCGAGAATTCTGAACAAATTCAGTCAAGTTTGATTGCAGGAGGTTTTTCACAGGAGGCTTTTAAAGCCCTTTAAGACACATCTCCTCTGGAATGGAGGTGCTGCATTCACATGTTGGCCAGATGCACCCTGAAGTCCCTGCAAGTTATTGGGGAGCAGTTCACACACAAGAAAAATAAAATAAAAGCACCACACATGCTTCACAGTTCTCACTCAGACCTTCTGGGTTGCAAAACAACTTGAACATAAGTGCATTTATAAATGAATGAATGAATGAATAAAATTAATAAAATACTGTTCCAGAAGTTTTTGCAATTTTCTGCCATGAAACAAGCCACTTATAGGACTTTTTAGATAGTTTTTTTTAAGTCAGCAAATTTTCCAAGCTGTTTCAAAATAAATATTCAGAGACTTCTCGGTCCCTCCCCCCCCCATATCCAAGCCCTATGGCAAGCAGATCCCTATATATGGGGGGGGGGGGGCGGGAAAGGTAACCACAAAAAGGAGTTCACACTCTACCTGGCAAATGCTGGTCTGGGTTGAGCAGGACAGCAAGGGGCCTTCTGCTGCAGAGAACACTCTGGCTGCCTCCTCCTTCCTGGCTGGCTTGGGCCCTACTCGAGTTCAGGCTTCACTGCGGCCTACACGGAGGCCTCCGTGGAAGCCCCGCCCACCCGCCGATCAGTTGAGAGGCGGGAGAAAAGGAGCTCTTTGCAGCTTGCCTGCTGCTTCGATTGCGGTCCAGCAGAACAAGCAGGAGAGACGGCGAAGAGGGCAAGTGGCTGAGAGGCCTTGGGGCTGGGCAGGGGGCAATGGGGAGTCACATGAGGTGCCTCTGGGGTGCCCCTCCAGGCAGTGGGGCCCCCAGACAACTGTCTCCCCTTGCCCTATGATTGTTACACGCCTGGTTGGATGCTATTTCTGATGTTACATGAAATTAAAAAGAATACACACAGAATAGAAAGTGATAGAGGACTCCAGGTATATGTGTGTGTGTGTGTGTGTGTGTGTGTGTGTGTGTATGTATGTATGTATATGTGTGTGTATGTATGTATGCGTATATATGGCAAAATATGCTTGCATCTATATAAATATTGCATAGTGCAATTCAGAAAAGCCTGCTTATACAACAAATACTTCAAACAATACTTTGTAACAAGTGTAACTTGTTGCTCAATCATGTCAAGGAGCAAGTAACTCATCTGAAAAAGTACAAATGCATCCCAGTATGAAAGAGGACTTGATAAACAACTTGGAAATCTTCTCCTACACCAGGGAAGGTTTGTACTGATTACATTTGCCTAATTGGTTATTTGGCAAATATTCATTCAATTTTTTACCTGTACAGATGCATATCTGCCAACATGTCCCTATTTTCCCATTCAGGTAAATGGGAAAATAGGGACATGTTAGGGATGTGCACTAACCGAGATTCGTGCACTGGTTCGGCACCATGAGGAGGAGAGTAGGGAGCAGGATCTTTAGAAAAAAGGAGAGCAAGCCCTTAGCTGCTCTCTGCTGCTGCACGAAGCTTCCTGCTATGGCAGTACTCTATTGGAGATCCAGCTCCAGGTGACATCGTCCTTTTGCACCAGTATCCGTAATGACCACTGGGGCATTGGGAGCAGAGATAGATAGTTAGGGTCTCCTTCGCTTTCCTTTTTATCTCTGCCTCTATGACCCCTCTATGGATAGAATGTACTCAGGAACTTCCTGAGAGTGACTTCCTACTTCTTTTTCTTCCCAGAATGCTTCTAGCTTGCTCTCTCTGACAGGGGCGTATATAGGGTCGGGCGGGCAGGGCACATGCCCTGGGCACCACTTGAAGGGGGCACCATTTTTTAAAATGAAAAAAATAAAAATTGGCTGCCGAAAACAAAATGGCCACCGTACATGCTCAAATGGCCTTTGTGAGGCCCTAGGCCATGCCAGGCCTCACAGAGGCCAATTGAGCATGAGCGGTGGCCATTTTGTTTTCGGTGGCCATTTTTTTAAAAAAAAATTAAAAATGGTCACTGCACATGCTCAAATGGTCCCTGCAAGGCCCTCAGCCTGGACTGCAGTAGTGAATTAAGAGGCTGGCAGAGGGGAGGGGGAACCTTTGCAGACTCCCCATGGCCTTTAGGAAGCCCCCCCAAAGGGGCTACAGGTTAAAAAAAATTTAATTTAATATAAGTTGCCGTACACATATTCAGTTTGGCACTATGTACAGAGAATCAGGGCTTGTGAATACTGAGCTGAAGCTTATGAGTTAGGCTTGTATTCATTTGCTCTTACTTTGCTTCTTGTGATAAGTGAGTTAAATGTGATGTCTTAATAATATGGCTATTAATGGTGAGTTTGTCTTTGAATCAGTGTGAAATCCTTAGTATTAAGGCACAATGGGAGTTTCTTGCTCTCTTTCTCTCATTTTAACTGTCTTTCTGAAATACTAGAATATATTCTAAGCAGTGATACAGTTTACTCTGCATATCCTTTAATTGTTTTCAGAGTATCTGGGGAAAGTCAAATTCTCCATTTATTTTTAAAACTTATGTAATAGTGATGCTACAATGCATAGTAGGGAATTAGAGAGGCATTTCTGTATAGTTTTCCAAGTATACCTCCACATATTATTTAGGTATTTCATGAGCCCCAGTATACTGAAATTTGTAGTTTTCCGGCATTTTTTGGTCTGGCTACGTTCACTTCTAAATAGTTTTTGAAAGATTAAAAGGTTAAAAAGCTTGACTTAGCTGATATTATGGCAAAGTTATCTGAAAGATGGGTGTCAGATGTTTGGACAGGGAGCGCAATTTCAGTGTTTGCCCTAGGCGCTATTTTCCCTAGATACGCCTCTGCTCTCTGAACACCATGGTTCTATAGGTCTCTCTCTGACCACCAATTAGCCAGTGGTTAGATAAGATATAGGTCTTTCCTATCGTCATGGACTTCTGAATAAAGTAGATTAGTTTAACCTTCCATGAATCTCCATGCTTATCATTTACAAGCTGCTGCCCCTGAGAGACTGTTAACTTCTGCTGTAATGGGAGTGAGTTGGCTCCTGAAAAGCTCTGCTATATAAGTAATTACCCCCAACATGCTCATCCCAAGAATTCGCATGCGGTGCTGGCACGCATTGGTTCTTGGGAGGAGCTCCGCCACAGCAGGAAGCTGCAAGTGGTGGTGGAGAGCAGCAAGGGCCTGCTCTCCTTTTTAAAAAAGATCCCTCTCCCTGCTCCCCTCAATGCAGCACCAAACTGGTTCAGACCTCATCCGAACTGGTTTGGCACTGTGCGTGAACCTTGGTTCGTGCACATCCCTAGGTCATGTTGGCAGGTATGCGAGATAAACATGTAACCTGCTCTCTCATCGTTTGTTTGGCTTGTCTTGACTGGCAGTGGAGAAGGGCTACATTTTGGACCCAAAATGGGATTCCTTCCCACTCTTTGCTGCTCTGAATTGTGGGATTGTTCTCTGGCTCCTCGAGTATCATCAACACACATCATTGAGTATATCATTGAGAATATCATTGATGATATTCTTTGAGTATCATCAACATACTCTTCATTGTGTCAAGGATACGTCTATGAGGAAGGTAATGTCTGGCATGATGTTTCTGACTTTGTCATGTATAATGAAAGATCCATAAGCAAATATTTTTGAAGATTCTTTGGATAATGGCACATTATCCAAATTTGGATGCTTAAATAAGTTTAAGTATCAAAACACATCTGACTGAAAATGTACTGTACTATTGTACTGAAAATATATAATATCTGCTTGTGTGATGGCCACAGTGTTCTGTATTAGGTGGTGAACTCTGTTGGTTTGATCTTGCAGTTACTTGTGCTTTTGCAAACATCTTGCAGTTTTTTATAAAGTGCCCTTATTTTCTGTAAGAGATTTCATTTTCTTTACTAAAATAACAGCTATGGAATTGCTTTGAGGTGGCAAACAAGCTATAAATGCACTGATCTAAAAAGCTGACAACGTGAAAAAGGAGAGTGAATATATTTTATAAAATGCTGAAATATCAGATTGCTTAGGTAATTCTCTGAATTCTTATCTGCAATAATTTCCTTACTTCCTCATTTATTAGTGTGGGGGAGGGTTAATACTCCCCTTGGCAGATGATAGCTTGTAAAGCTCAAATTTAGGCTCTGTGTGGGCAAATAAGTTATTTGGAAACCATTTTTGGATCATATCATTGCAATGATATTTTGGCTTTTCTATTCCCCCTTCTTATAGCAATGAGATATAATAATTAAAAACCTAAATATGAAGATGGAGTGGTGATGATATACTCATTCTCCCTTACTCTTGACAATATTTAAAGACCTCTTTTAAATATTTTTAAAGACCTCTTTTAATGCATAAGTAAAAACAAATAAAGCCAAGATCTTACAAACTTGAGCAAACATGTTTCAATACTAAAAACAACTTTGTCAATGCTCTGTCTCAAACAGTTGGAAACTCTTGAGTTTAAATATATCAGCTGAAACTAAATAACCAATCCAAGAACAGGGGAAGGAGGAGGAGACTCTACAGATAAAATTTTAACCTTTTTTATAGACCAATGAATTTCATTGCCTCTTTCATTTCTTCCCTAACATTAATAGTTGGTTGCAGCTGTTAAATATACATGGCCTCTTTGATCTTACGCTTTACTGTATTTCTATCTATAGCCAAAATAAACATTTTTGTTGGGCACAACTTCTCCTTTATGTTTTTCCTCCATATGCTTTGCCCAAGGTTTCAAATGATTTTTATTATGTTGCATGACTGCCAAAAACCACCTAATGGCACAGCAGGAAATGACTTGACTAGCAAGCCAGAGGTTGCCAGTTCAAATCCCCGCTGGTATATTTCCCAGACTATGGGAAGTACCTATATCAGGCATAGTTTCCAGACTATGGGAAACACCTATATCAGGCAGCAGCAATATAGGAAGATGCTGAAAGGTATCATCTCATACTGCGCGGGAGATAGCAATGGTAAACCCCTCCTGTATTCTACCAAGAAAACCACATGGCTCTGTGGTTGCCAGGAGTTAATACCGACTTGATGGCACAATTTACCTTGAGGCCACCTAATGGCTCAACGGGAAATAACCAGCCTAGAGAGCAGGAGGCTGTTGGTTTGAATCCCCGCTGGTGTGTTTCCCAGACTATGGGAAACACCTATGTCAGGCAGCAGTGATATAGGAAGATGCTGAAAGGCATCATCTCATACTGTGCAGGGGGAGGCAATGGTAAAGCCCTCCTGTATTCTACCAAGAAAACTACATGGCTCTGTGGTTGCCAGGAGTCAACTCCGACTTGATGGTACAACTTTTCCTTTCCTTTATGACTGCCAAATGCTCTTTATACCAGGGGTCTTCCCGTCTCACCAATGTAAAATTCTTCACATTCCAGACAGACAATCTTATACACTGCTCTTTTAATTTGGCAAGTACCCTTTTCCTTCTCACAAATCAATCAGTGACAACGACAAAAGCATCATCTCGTTCTCATACTGCGTGGGAGGAAGGCAATGGTAAACCACTCCTGTATTCTACTAAGAAAACCACATGGCTCTGTGGTTGACTCGACAGCACAATCTTTCCTTTCCTTTATCAGAGGTTAAATACCCCCCCTCATGAAAAAATAGCGGTATCTGTGTGAACTCTCCAAGCAACTGAGAAGTTGTGCACTGAATCTGTTACTTCAGTGTGCAAATTCTCCCTGCATGCACACCAGAAATATGTGCAACATTTTGTTGAGGGTTCATACTTGTTATTTCTATTTATCATTGGGTTAAATAGTAGTAGAGCTGTCCGCTTGTCTTTCTTGAGAAATGAGGCCCATTTTTTCAGAAATGAGGCCCATTTTTCCATCTGTCTGAAAGCTGGCTGATCTAATCTTTTAAAGAATACTTACAAATTTCACATTGATTGGTTGGAAAACAGGGGCAGCAGAAGTGCAGCTGAATCACCTATTGCAGCTGAATCACCTATTATTCTCAGAATTGGGTCCCCAGATGTTGTTAAACTGCAACTCCCATCATCCCCAGCTGGCCTTTGGCCATTATAGATGGGGATGATGTTGAGTTGTAGTCCAACAACATCTGGAGACCCAAGTATGAGAACCACTGGCCTATTGAAATCAATAGTAAATGAAAATGAACACCATAATGGAAACAGATGAATTCTGTGTTGAAATGAACATGATTTTAATGCATGAGTACCTAAATAAATGAGGCTTTCAGCAATTAAAACAAATGGAGAACTGAAACAACATTCCATTTCCATGTACACCCTTAACAGATGAATTGCAGATAAAGTTCTTGTCACTGCATTGCCTTGCAGGATACTACTGCATTGGTTACAGTACTGTCTATCATACACTCTGGGAAAAGATGGAAACTACAGAGGAACTGCTAACTATACTATCTGCTGCTGCAGATTTTGCATGCAACCTCTTCACATCTTACATGGCTATGGGGAGACAAGAGAAACATGGGGGTAATGAGTCATAGGGATCAGCTGGAACAATTAGTGGCTAATGAGAAATTATTAGGGTCGATGCAGTCGCATTAGTCCATGGCACTAGGGGCACATATACACAAAATGCAGACTTTCAAACAAAATATGGCTGCTCTGGCAACAGACATTCCATGTAGAGATGTGCACAAAATTGGAAAACCCAGTTCGGCTCGAACTGAATCAGACTCAAGCTGAACCAGGTTTGTTTCAGTTTTGGGCACAGTCGAGCTGGTCTTGGTTCAGTTCGAATCCAAACCAGTTCAGGCCTGGCTCGAGGAGGATAGGAGGCAGTAAAGACTTTTACGACACCACCACCCCCGCAAGTCCTGCTATGCTGCCGGCTATGCAAAGTACACTGGGAGGTATGCTCCCAGTAGAGTCACCCAAGGTGTGAAGGTCATCCCAGCTGCCCTGCTAAAGCAAGCAATAGCACTTACATTTATATACCGCTCTATAGCCGGAGCTCTCTAAGCGGTTTACAATGATTTAGCATATTGCCCCCAACATTTCTGGGTACTCATTTTACCAACCTCGGAAGGATGGAAGGCTGTCAACCTTGAGCCCCTGGTCAGGATCGAACTTGTAACCTTCTGGTTACAGGGCGGCAGTTTTACCACTGCGCCACCAGGGGCTCAGGCACCTATATTAGGCAGCAGAGATATAAGAAGGTGCAGGAGGCGGACAGTCACTTTAGTGACAAAGACAAAGGCATCATTTCATACTGTACAGGAAAAGGCAGTGGTAAACCACTCCTGTATTTTACCAAGAAAACCACATAGATAGACAAGATAGAATGATTGTCGATGTAGTGCCAGATGATGGGCCCCTCAGGTCGGATGGTACTCAACATGCTACTGAGGAAGAGCTGAGGACCTTTCAAAGTACTGATGGTGTTTATAACGCAGTTCGGTTAAAGCCTTTTGGACATCTAGCAGCTGATGTTGCCATGCAGGAAAATAAAATCCAAAGCTGCAGAGACAGAATTACAGTGGGTACGTGGAACATAAGAAGCATGAATATGGGAAAGCTTGACATAGAGAAAGATGAAATGAATCAACTACAGATTGACATTAGGGGTGTGAATGAAACCGGCTGGCCCAGTTCGGTTTGAGTCCGGACTGGACTCGAACCAGACCAGCCAAGTTTGATCCAGCCCCCATCGAACGCCCCCCGCCCCCCCCATTCCGGTCCGGGAGTGGGTGGGTTTTGCAAAAAAAATTTTTTTTTTAACCTTACCAGACATTAAATGTACAGTTCCAAAAGGAAGAAAGAAGTGCAGTTCCCTTCCAAAAGAAGGCTTGTGCAATTCAAAAATTCAAGTCATGCAAAAGTTGTTTGTTGTTGTTATTGTTGTTGTTAAAACTTTTATGCTGCCCTTCCAAAAGGCTCAGGGTGGTTTACATTAAAACACCATTAAAATCAGTTAATAATTAAAACAAAAATTATAAAAGCATAAAACAAATCAGTTTCCTCCAAGACTGCCTGGAGCTGAGAGGCCACCACCCTCTCAATTACCTTGCCAAGCCATGGGAGATTGGAAACTGGCCTATAATTGCTCAACTCTGAGGGATCTACGAAGGCTTCTTTAGAAGAGGTCTAATAATTGCCTCCTTAAGACAAGGAGGCATCCTGCCCTCCTTCAGAGAAGCATTTATGAT
This sequence comes from Hemicordylus capensis, assembly GCF_027244095.1. Classification (NCBI taxonomy): domain Eukaryota; kingdom Metazoa; phylum Chordata; class Lepidosauria; order Squamata; family Cordylidae; genus Hemicordylus; species Hemicordylus capensis. The sequence continues at coordinate 46,668,788 of NC_069660.1, forward strand.
TTCTACCAGGCCGCCTACAACAGCCTCCCTGCTAGATAGAACAAGCCATGTTGGACAAGGGTCAAGAGGACAAGTGGTAGGCCTCACCACTCCAAGCAGCTTGTCCACATCATCAGGAGTCACAAACTGAAATTGATCCAGTCAAATCGTATAAGAGGAATTGTCGGACACCTCCAGTTCAGACATCAAATTAATTGTGGAGTCTCCATCTAAGTTGGCCCGAATCCGAGAGATTTTGTCCGCGAAAAATTCATTAAACACATCACAGCGGGTAACTGATGCTTCCAAATTCTGGTTCAAGGGAGAGGGGGCAGATACTAGTCCCCTCACAACCCTGAATAACTCAGCTGGACGTGAACTCACAGAGGCAATACGGGCATAAAAGAACCGCTTCTTTGCCGCACGTATTGCCTGAGCATAGATCTTTAAATGTGCATGTTGTAATCTGTGGGATTCGAGTCGAGTCTTTCTCCACTTACGCTCCAGTCACCTACCTTGCTGCTTCAGCCCCCATAGATCTTCCATATACCAAGGGGCCAATTTGGAAGCAGGTCAGAGGGGATGCTTAGGAGCAATCGTGTCTACTGACCTGGTGAGCAAGTTGTTCCAATTCTCAACCAGGGCATCAACAGAATCACCAGCAGAGCCAACACTGAATCCCTCTAAGGCTTCTTGGAATCCTACTGGATCCAATAATCTCTTCAGGCGGACCATTCTAATAGGCCCCTTGCCCCTGCGGAAGTGGAAAGCGGTTGTAAGTCCAACCTTAACCAGATGGTGGTCCATCCATGACAATGGGGAGATCGTAGGAGTCCCCACCCATGGAACACCACCCTGATCAGAGTAAAAGACCATATCAAGTGTGTGACCTGCAATATGAGTCAATCCAGAGACTGCTTGAGATAGGCCCATAGTTGTCATGGCCGCTATGAACTCCTGAGCTGCCCCAGACAAATTGGTCCCGAAATGAACATTGAAGTCCCCCAGCACCAAAAGTCTGTGAGACTCCAACGCGAGTTCCACGACCAAGTCCATGAGCAAAGTAAGGGATTCCGTTGGGCAGCGGCGTGATCGGTACACCAACAGAACTCCCAATCTATCCCTTGTCCCCAAACTTAAGTACACACATTCAATGTGGTCTGATACCCTAACAGGGACCCTGGTAAGGGAGATGTTATCCTTATAGACCACAGCCACGCCACCTCCCCACCCATGTCCCCTCACAGGGGAGTAGCAAGGTTGGAGTGGGCCCAGAGACAAGATTTTAAAATGGGCCCCCCCACCAAAGTCCAGGGCCTCCGCACACCCCAGGCCCCCAAGGATTTAAGTCTGATATTCCAAAATAAGTATGCTGCCTGCAAATACATTTCACTGAATACACACACACACGTCACAATATATAGTGATATACATTGAGTACTATACATTTGTATTACTTTTAATGCCTAGAACACACTAGAAAGATGAATGATTAAAATGGGCCCCTCGCTGCAGATTAGCAAAGGAGACTTTCAACCATGCAGGGTAAGCCTATGTTTGTTTTCTCAGAATTCTGAACAAATTCAGTCAAGTTTGATTGCAGGAGGTTTTTCACAGGAGGCTTTTAAAGCCCTTTAAGACACATCTCCTCTGGAATGGAGGTGCTGCATTCACATGTTGGCCAGATTTACCCTGAAGTCCCTGCAAGTTATTGGGGAGCAGTTCACACACAAGAAAAATAAAATAAAAGCACCACACATGCTTCACAGTTCTCACTCAGACCTTCTTGGTTGCAAAACAACTTGAACATAAGTGCATTTATAAATGAATGAATGAATGAATAAAATTAATAAAATACTGTTCCAGAAGTTTTTGCAATTTTCTGCCATGAAACAAGCCACTTATAGGACTTTTTAGATAGTTTTTTTTAAGCCAGCAAATTTTCCAAGCTGTTTCAAAATAAATATTCAGAGACTTCTCGGTCCCTCCTCCCCCACCCCCATATCCAAGCCCTATGGCAAGCAGATCCCTATATATGGGGGGGGGGGGGGTGGGAAAGGTAACCACAAAAAGGAGTTCACACTCTACCTGGCAAATGCTGGTCTGGGTTGAGCAGGGCAGCAAGGAGTCTTCTGCTGCAGAGAACGCTCTGGCTGCCTCCTCCTTCCTGGCTGGCTTGGGCCCTACTCGAGTTCAGGCTTCACTGCGGCCTACACGGAGGCCTCCGTGGAAGCCCCGCCCACCCGCCGATCAGCTGATTGGCGGGAGAAAAGGAGCTCTTTGCAGCTTGCCTGCTGCTTCGATTGCGGGCCAGCAGAACAAGCAGGAGAGACGGCGAAGAGGGCAAGTGGCTGAGAGGCTATGGGGCTGGGCAGGGGGCAATGAGGAGTCACATGAGGTGCCTCTGGGGTGCCCCTCCAGGCAGTGGGGCCCCCAGACAACTGTCTCCCCTTGCCCTATCATTGTTACGCGCCTGTCCCCTCATCTGCTCCTCTACAGAATAGCCTGGAGGAAGAAGCTGGGACCAGATTGGGCCACTAGCCTCCCCCAACCAAGATGATGGGACTGATAACACTCCCTGATAAAGGGGCTGATAACAATGAGAAAAGTGAATAGGCCAGGCTACTCTAGAAACCAGTCCATGATCATTAGAATCTAGACCAAGACCATTTCTCTTCACCTGCCAAAGACACTTCCTGCTGACTACGCTGCTACTCCCCACAGAGTAACAATGATTATTCACCAAATATAAAACTCTTCTGCATGCAACAGTGCTGTTAAATTCCCAGTTCTGAGGATTTTATTCCACTCTGTAGGCTTCTAAATATCTTGGAATGCTAACAAATTATGTGTGTACAGACATGGAAAAGACACAGCTGTGTGGGTGTGTTATAGCTGCAATGCTACGCACACAAATCACACTCACAGACCATTGTGCAATTCTGAATTTTCCTTAGAAAAAGCTTCGCTTGATTGTCTTTGTCAGAACTTCTAGAATAATATTAGCAATTTTGTAAAATAATCTTCACCAGTTAATCCACTGGAGGGCACTCTAATTCTGGAAGGGGAAGTACGGAACAGAACACAGGCTCCTGCGCTACCAATTTTGCCAGAACAAATTTTATTAGAAAAAACCTTTGCAAGGGAACATAAAAGTACTCTTCATCTAAGAACTGTAGCTTTTAGCCAGAATCATGGCAGTAATCTTTCCCCAGAAAATATAATTATCTGAATGACTGCCTTAAGTAGAATGACAGAATACGTCCTCTTATAACCAAGGAAGAGGATGAACAGGTGCAACTATGTAAGTGGTTTCAGATGTACAGGACCCTGCATCATAGGCAAAAGACCTGGTTACTTTTGACGCCATAGATTCCACACACATTAAAAGGATGAAAATAACAGTTGATCATTGGAGATAATGGGGAAGATTAAGCTCTATATTGTACCTGTGATTTGGCAGCAGGTTTCTAAGCCTCCCTCACTGCAAAACAAAAAATGTTAGAAGCAAGAACAGGAGTTGATGCTCTTTCAAACTCAGATCTTACGGTGCGCAAATTTTGTTTGTTTTTAAAATGTGCCCTGTGGATTTAAAATATAACATAGTTGTCACCTCATTTTGCACTTTGGGGAGAAGGTGAAGGCAAGTAGGAGTTGAGAGTTCAGGCTGAGGGTAGTTTATGACCACCCTGGATATAGTCCAGTGTTACTATCTTTGTATCCAGAGGTGCTCTTACCCCTGGACTTCCGGGCCGAAGTCCAGGGCCTCCAATCTTTAGTCTGTCCCACGCGGTGTGGTTGCCACACCCCATGCACCAGGTGGCCAAGCGTGACGGTGACCTGTGCCAGCAGCCGAGCATGATCTATGGTGGGGGGTGGGAATGTGGAAAGAAATATGTGGGATTGCAGTATGTTGTGTGTTGAAATGTTTCTGCTAATACATATTTGCATAAATATACCTGTTCTATATTCTTACATTTTTGTGAGTTCAGTTGCTGTTTGTGCCCTCAAGAGCCCACATGTTAAAAATACTGTTTTTCACGGTGTGTGTGTGTGTGTGTGTGTGTGTGTGTGTGTGCAGGGCTGTCCTTACAAAGCCCTTACAGGAGTGTGGGACCCAGGGCAAACCAGCCAGCGCATTGGGGGGGGGGGCTTCCAGTTAATTCTAATGGGGTTTAAAAGAGTGGGGCCTGGGGTGGTCATCCTGCTTGCCATGCCCTAAGGACAGCCGTGTGTGTGTGTGTGTGTGTGTGTGTGTGTGTGTGTGTGTAGGGGTATGATGCTTAACTTGCACTGGGGGGAGCTCCAAAGGCCTTTAGGTCCAAGCTCCAAAGTAACCTAGGTGCACCTCTGTTATCATGCTCTCCCCATGGACGATGGGGGCTGGAGTTGCTAAGAACAAGAGCTGTCACGTTCTTGCTTCACTGGTGAAACACAAGGATGTACGTCTTTCATGACTGCAAGTACATCACGCTAATACAGGGCGGTGACAAACCTAAACATCTCCACCTGTTGTTGGGCAACTCCCAGTACACCCAGCCTCAATTTATTGCCGCTAGAGATGATGGAAGTTGTAGTCCAACAACAGCTGGCTACCCCTGCGCTACTGTTACCGAGGCAGACAGACTAGAAAGAAGAATCATACAGGATGCGATTGCGATTTGTCAGCTAAATTACTTATCGGACAGTGTGCGTGTCTCTAAAACACCTAAAATAATCACGCACTCAAGGCAGAAAACAAAGTTCAGATTGCAGCAAAATGAATCTCATTAAAAAGCCGCCTCCATCGCCCTACAAACGCTGTCTAAACCAAAGCCAGCGCTCCGCGGAAGATCGTCATGTTGAAGAGCTGAATTAAATACGCGGTGCTTTTCTCGCACTTAATCAATCAACAGGAAACTGTGTGTTTGTGAGAGAGCGAGAGCGTGTGCCAACACAAGACTCTAGTCCTTTTCTATCTCTATGCCTGCATCGTCTACTGATTGCGGTCTTTTTGAGCCGGAGCGGAACCATCTTTTCACGGATCAGCTTTCCACTCGGAAGGGCTTTTCTCGAGCTCCATTGTAATTCATTCTGTGCCCACTCAAATCGGAACGGGTTGAGACAGAGCAAGTGCCGGGGTCGGAGAGAGGCTGGACCGTGGCGGCAATGGGTGCGGAGGCGATGCTCAGGACCCTGCTGTACACCGTCAACTCCCTGCTGCAGCAGCGCAGATACCAGGCGGCGCTGGCCGTAGTGAAGGGCTTCCGTAACGGAGCGGTGTAAGCTGGGGCTGGATCGTCTCTCCCTCGCTCGCTTGCCCGCCTCCCGTCCCACCTCGCCCCTCTCCAGTTAGGCGCTCCTGGCGGGAGGGGGAAATGAGCCCGAGGTGGAAGGCAGCTGCTGGGAGCTTCTTTGACTTCGCCCAAGACACGGGTTGGGGCGCTGAATTCCTTCATTCGGGAATCTGTTGAGTGCCGCGTGTCTCCTCTCTGCTAGTATCGGCATGATGGGGCTTGCAGAAGCCATTTCTCCCTCTGGTCATGTTGTGACAGATGAGCTCCTCCTGGGTGCAGCTGAAGGAGCTGTGTGTACAACGGCGCGGCTCAAAATCTAGTATTTTTCGGGAAAAGGAATTTTGGCTCGTTCACTGATACCTCTTCCTTGTGCTGTAGATGAGATTGGCAGCTGTGATTTCCCTATAATTCTCTGTCTGTCCCTACTTCACTTGAGTTAAGACCAAAATCCTTATCTATAGAAGTTTTCAAAGAGGCACTAAAGAAGAACCACTGAAGTTATTTAGAGCGAGTGGAATTCTTCCACTGATTTTAGAATAGGAAAGCAGAAAAGGCATTTGGCTAGTTTAAAAAAATGGAATCAGAAGCCATTCTTAAAATAGAAGGGACACCTGGCTTCAGTTATAGCGGATCAGACACTGCTACCTAGGGATACAGCCTGGCTTTCAGTCTTAATACTTTACCTTTTTAAAATTGCTTAAACCTGTTGCTTTCTCATTCAGAAACGATTTCTCTAAAACCATTGCTGCTAAAAACTTCATTGTTTGCTACCTCAGCTATTGAAATGCATTTACTGCCCTCCTTCTTCGATCCCCACTGCTGCTAAGAATAACCTGTCCTCTTAGATGTTTGGACTATGAAAAGTGATCTATGCATATTTTAATAATAATATATGATCAAAACTCTGCTTGGTCCCTTTCACTGGCTTTCTGTTTTGTTTTCATCTGGCATTAACATCTTGCCCTAACTTCTAAGCCTGCAATTCTGAACACAGTTACAAGGGGGTAGGCCCCATTGAACATAGAGTAAACACACCTAGGATTGTGCTGTAAAACACAGTACACTAGCTCCTGCTTCCATTTTAACTCTTATTTTCTTTGTTGTTCAATCTCCAGTGGGTTTACCCACTTCAAAGGTGTGTTGTTTTTAAACCATCTGTGCACCTTATACTTGGAATCGCTACTAGGCCACATCTGCAGTGTTCCCCATTGTCTTTAAGCATATACTCAAGATCTACATTTTGAACTTGTATCTCCATAGCATGCTCCTTTCTGCAGGTTTTCTGTGTGGTAGTTGTAGCCTTTCAGTCACTCTTATAACTATAAGTTTACCTGTAAAGAACTATGAGTGCAGAGCCAACTCAATAGGGGTGTATAACCTGCATCTTTGCATATAATAGCAGATGACGCTTTCTCCAGACTTGGGTATTCAAGGGCTAATTAGACAAATGAATCAACAACTGGATTAAAAGGAGGAAGGAATACTGAAAAATATTGTGTGTAGTCATTTGTGTCTGTTTTATTTTATTTTTTCTTTCCTTTTGGCAGTTATGGGGCAAAAATTCGTGCCCCCCATGCTTTGGTGATGACATTTCTCTTCAGGAGTGGAAGGTACATTTGTCAGTACCTCTCTTTCTCAGCTACGTATCTAATTATTTCACCATAGAGTTGTGGGATTTCATAAGGTCTAGATCTTGCAATTGTTATGAGTCATGCTCTCTTAGCATATTGGAGTTGCTGAGATATGATCTTCACACGCCTCTTCTCTCTGTGCATCTTTCAAATAGATTAACTGGATTAGGTAAAGGGTAGAGTATGCTGTTGAGTCTGTGCCGACTCCTGGTGACCACAGAGCCCTGTGGTTTTTCTTTGGTAGAATACAGGAGGGGTTTACCATTGGCATCTCCTGTGCAGTATGAGATGATGCCTTTCAGCATCTTCCTATATCGCTGCTGCCCAATATAGGTATTTCCCGTGGTCTGGGAAACATACCAGCGGGGATTCGAACCGGCAACCTCTGGCTTGTTAACCAAGTTCACAAAGAAAATATATGCTCTTATTTTGGTTGAGTAGTTTCCAGTTTTTATTTTGTAAATAAAGGTGGCCACAAATGAAATGTGCCTTGCAAACCTAGGCATATTTACTCAGAAATAAGTCCCACTGTGTTCAGTGGGGCTTACTCCCTAGTGGTGCATAGGGTTGCAGCCTAAGTCTCATTAATTCAGGGAGACTTTCTTTAAAGAGTAAACACGGATAGGATTAGGCTGTTAGAGATCATTAACTACAGAAGTTTCTGGTGTGTTAAAATCAAGCATGCAGAATTGCTACAAATTATATTTATGTGCACATTAATATCATTACCAGTGAATTGCATGTCTTTCCTCTTTCTGTAGACTTTTGGAACTAGAATGAATTCTCACTGTGATTTCCTGAAACAGATCACAGACGATCACTTAGCAATTCACTTTTGAATGAATGTGTTTGTGGGGGAGGGGGGAGTATTATCTGCAGTAAATATTTTTTATTTCTTTTCAGCTTAAAGGACAAACTGAAAGCAATTTTTCAAGCCACCTACACTCATTCCAGGAACCTGGCATATTTTGTATTCACGTACAAGGGTCTGATGGCCCTACAGTCCAGAATACAGGGAAAAAAGATTCCAGTTCACTCTTTTCTCGCAGCCTGCATTGGGGGCTGTTTAGTATTTGGGGAAAACAATAATATCAACAGTCAGGTAAGCAACTATACTTCAGTGCTAATTTGTATTGCTAGCCATCTGGAATTAATTGAAAATCTAGTGATGTTAGTGATTCCTTTAGCTCTGTTGCTATCCTCTTTTATTGATGGTCTGTGTATGCACTTTCAACTAAAACTGCCAGAGACAACAAAATTAATGACACCCCAGTTATTCTGCAGCTTGCAATTACTCAGGTGCACTAGACTAGAGAATAGAAATGAGATAGTACACTATAGACTTCTACCTTGCTATTACTGAATGCACTATATATGTGAGCGCTGTACGATATTGCCCTCAGGGGATAGGGCCACTCTGGGAAGAGCACTTGCATGCAGAAGGCTCCAAATTCCTTCAGTGGCATCTCCAAGATAGGCTGAGAGAGGTTCCTTCCTGCAACCTTGGAGAAGTCACTGTCAGTCTGTGTAGACAATACTGAGCTAGATGGACCAATGGTCTGACTGCATATGGGAGCTTCCTATGTTCCACTCTTCAGCTGCCAGTTTGGTTAGGCATGTAACACAATGTCAGAATTGCTATAGGTCCATTTTAAACCTCAGAGAGGCTTGAGTGCTGAATGTCCATTTGAGCTGCCCACTCTTCCATGTCGCTACACCCTGTGTCAGTATCATTCTTTTCTCATTTGGAGTGTGTGTGTGTTTCCAGTGTTAATTTGGTCCCCTCCAGGCCCAGAGCCATAATCCCCAGCCTCATCCTGCTATGATGACTAAGCTAATGATTCATTTAGTTAAGAATGGGTTTAGTTCCATCTCAAACAGTGGTGACAAGATGCCCCAGAAAAATTAATAACAGTCCAGTAGGTCTAAATGTGTCCCTATTAGCTATTGGTCTATGAAATATGTGATGCATTCCTTTTGTTTAGTTAGAGTACAGCAGGTTGGTTTACTTGTAGTTTGGGTGGCTTCATGCATCAAAGCTACAAGCAGTGGGGAAACACCATTTCCCAGTGAGCAAGCACTCCAAGTGTGAGTTGGAGGTTTTGTACATTTCATGACGTGTGAAGACACCCATGTCAGATGCAGAAAGTTGAATCCTCTCCATCAACCCAACATTTGTAAACAACATTTGAAGTTTTTTTGAGAATGTCAGGAAGGGAAGGAGACCTGACGTTCACCATCTGACATTGGCAGCTTCACATGACATAGAATATGCGCAATTTCCAGCTCACGCCGGAAGCATATGATCACCAGGAACTGGCACTCTTTTCTTACTGACTTGTGGCTGTGTTTTGAAATTCACTAAATGAATTTCAAAACAAAATTATTGTTCAATTTTGAAATTCATTCTGTCTTCTAGCATCTGGAGCTTCTTATACGTTGCTGTCTTCCTGAGCAAAGGTTGTCTTTGAAAGGTTGTGGTTGATGATATTTGTGGTGTTTCACAGAATTAGAAACTTGACATGACAACATGGTGATCTTATCCTAAATTCAGGATTGTTTGAAATAGTCCCACTTCTTTGATGAGTTACATGCCTAATGTTCAAACTTTCTTCCATACAGATAAACATGTACCTGTTGTCTCGTATCCTGTTTGGCTTGTCCCGGTTGGCAGTGGAGAAAGGTTACATCCCACAGCCAAAACGGGATCCCTTTCCACTCTTCGCCGCTTTAGTTTGGGGGATTGTTCTCTGGCTCTTTGAATATCACCGGCATACCCTACAGCCATCTTTGCAATCATCCATGACATACCTCTATGATGACAGTAATGTCTGGCATGATGTTTCTGACTTCCTTGTATATAACAAAAGACCTGTCAGCCAATAGTTTTGAAAGAGCTTTGAATAATAGCACCTTTCAGAAACAGGGCTTACTTTTCTTTTTCTGAACATACGTGACTGAAAATTTAATATTGATAATTATCTCTAGGTGTGACCTGGTCACAATGTTCTGTATAAGCTGGTGATCTCTGTTGGTTCAATGTTGAAAAGAGGCCATATTGCAAGCAAAACATCTTGAAGGGGTGTTTTTTAAAATGTGCTCATCTTTCCGTAAGAGACATCATTTCCTTTTCTACACCGACAGCTGTGGCATTGCAGTAAGGGTGGGAAAACAAGCTATAAATGCGCTGATCTAAAAAGTTGACAACTTGGGGGAGGGAGAACACCAGTGAATATATTTTATATAATGTTGAAATACCAGATGGTGTAGGTAACTCCTTGTATGCTTCTATGTGATAATTCCTTCACTGCTTCCTTTGTTAGCAATAAAATAAATTGGTTAATTCTCTCCTTGGTACATAACAGCATGTAAAGCTCAGGTTTAGGAACTTTGTGTGTAGATATGGAACTTGGAAAGTTTTCTGGATAATCTTTTCTAATATCTCTTTGCAGATCTGTTCCCTCTTCCTATTCTCAGGACATAGCAATATAAAACCTGAAAAAAGGCATGTGGAAAAGGATGTGGGGGAAAATATATATATGTGAAGCAACAGAGAAAAGCTTCAGTAAAGGCATGATGTACATTCAGCAATGTGAGTGTCCCACATCATGTGACTAGTCCTAGACCACATCTCATATATACTTAAAGTGAGATGTTGTACACAGTGAAATACGCGTCCTCTCCTGTCGGCTTGCAGTATAGTCTAAAACAGGAGAGAAAAAGTGAGGGAGATTAATTGGCTCTGCTAATGAAATTGTTTGGGTGGGTAAATTCCTTCCTAATCAAAGGTCCAGCCTTTTTCATATGGAACAGAAAATGCAACTACATATTATCATTACAACTGGCAAGGACTGACAATGCTGTAGGCAAGAAGACTTTTGATTAAAGTATAGGTGATTGGCAATCTACTGTCATAGAAGTAGCTTTAGCAAAAAAAAATACTAAACGGATAATGGCCGTTGATCAACTCTCTTCATCACTTTTTCTTATTGTTTTTAATGAGGAGAAAAGGAGCAGATGACTACAGAGCAAATAATTCTAGGGAAGTGAGAGGCTGGCTACAAGAAGTCATCTTATACTAGCCTTCTACAAGATGGGCAGAGAAATACAATGATGCCTTTATTTTTGGTTCTTAAAAGCAGATAAATGTAGCTCGAAGAGGGAAGAAAGAAACCTGGCAGAAGTCAGTTGTCATAGGAAGCTCAAAGCTCCCAAAAATTCCAATTCCACTCCCTGTCTTTTCACTCCACTGCATCAGTAGAAGTACAGAATTTATGAGGAAGATGACACAGTGGCTGAGATCTGGACTACCAATGTGGACGTGTATGACCTGAGCACCTATTTTGGAGGACTGGACCTAGCTGCACATTGCCCAGAGTTCAGTTGGGAGGATGAATTTTGGGGTTCATACTTTGCCCAGATTGCCTGTAATTGGTAGAAATATATCCCTGAGGGCAGCCCTTGGGGACACATTTCTACCACTTGCAGGGCAATCTGAGGTGGAGGTAGGAACTCCGAATTTGTTCTCCCCACTGCACACTGGGCACATCCTTAGTGGGGAGGACAGCTGAAGTGGGTGTGCTTGCCTCGTTCCATCCCTGCTTTGGTAGTCTGGATCTGAGCCAATGCCTTGAATATTCTATTATTTATTTATAAGTTGCATCCCACCTTTCCACTTCTAAAGTGGCTTGCGTGTAAAATAATAATAATAAATCTTAAATGCAACCGGTAAACAATAAGACAATGAAAAATAACACTTAAACTGAAGAGCAACAGACAAATTAAACCAGATGGAACAAAATAGTCTTCCAAGTGGTGGTAAAGTAGGAGGCAAATGAATATCTCAGGCAGCTTCATGTATAGGCAGCTTCATCTGTACACACTCACAGAGCATGTTTTTGAAGAAGCTGTTTTGTGAATTAGGATGTCAAACTAATCCTAATTTGAGTACAGAAAAGTTATCTTGACTTCAGTAAGTACGCTGTGGAGACAGTGTATTCTAAATAAAAGTACTTAAAGTAAGGCCCCCAAACAGTCTTTCATGTTTGTTGCTTTAGGTATGAATTTTAGTGAACAGGTGGGTGAACTGGAAGACTAGGGCAAGACAAACGTTATGGATTATACATATATTGGGTTTTTATCTTTCTTATTGGCCAGGGTGTTTTATATCTGGTATAACTTGCAAAACTGTTTGTGCTGGCATATTATTTATTCCTGGGATGAAGTTTTTACTGACAAGGCTGTAACACTGGTGAATGTTTCTTCTTTCTAATGTCTTACTGCAGTTACCAATTTAGTACCCTAAATAATTTTATATCCTTCAGTATCTGTGCACAAATCTGATGATCTCTACACTACATCTACTACTCCATTTATATCTTCTGCAAACCACCATCTCACCAGCAGCTCTCTGTTATATCATGCCTCACATATGATATGCTTCAGGACATTCTTGATATCTTAGTGGTGTCTCCTTCAGTGCATTTCCCCTCTCTTCCTCATTTGGTTGCTTCTGTGCAATGGCACAATCTTCTTCTCCCCCCGCCCACCCTTCACACAATAGTTGTTGCCAGCTAGAGACTTAGCATTGTAACAGTGCCTGCAATATATACAGTAGCTATATTTTAATGTCCATATATCTGCTGTCTTTGTATCCCCGGAACACTAAGCTTTTCTAGCAAACTGTCTGAGATTCTAACTGTCTGCCATTCACAGAGCACAAAACGGCCACAAAACAAATCTGTGATCTCACCACAGCAGCATGCTTTACATATCTGTCTGTGGCAATTAACTGTGCTTCTTAAAGATTGCTTTCCTGCTGTGTAAGGGTAGAATACTATGCTACAAAGTCAGTCAATTTCCCAGGGAGGTAGCTGGAATAATTTTCAACAACATTTAACATCCACCACTGTCCCTGTAGCCTGATAGGCGAGGTCAAATCCCTTCTGCCACTAATGTGACTGAACAATTCCAGTGTGTGCTCGGGAAGTGAACTAGAAATAATGGGTCTGTCTGAAGACTCTTGGATACGTAGGTTGCATTCCTCACCCTTCCAGATTGTATTGTTTGGCCGGCTAAGTGTTCTGTTTGGTTTTCATGCTAATAAGAGAGAAACACAAACAGAAATAAGAAGACCGTTTGAAAATCCACCTCCCAAGCAGCCCATCACATCAAAATTAAGCAAGTCCCAACCATCCCCATTCTGAAGATCAAAACAGACGTGCACATGAACCATGTTTACATCAGCTCAACTGTGGCTTCTCATTGAGGGCTCGATTCTTTTGTGTGGTGTACCACAGGAAATCTTGGTTCCCAGTAATGTTGGGGAAATATCTATCCTGATCTGATTTGCCATGACTCTGTGAAAACAATGCTATTCAAGCTCAACAAAGTGGTGGAATAGTGGAAGGGATCTCCATTAATGGCATCTAAAGTACATCCAGGGAAAATAATCTGTGAATGGGCTATAGAAGATTATAAATAAGTAACTAATTCTTAAGTTTAGGAGACTATAATGAGCACAAATTGCAAGAAGAGGGTTTAAAAAAAAAATCTCAAGTCTTTATGGTCTTCTCTGTAGTCTTAAATTCAAGTCCTCTCAAAAATCCGGAATCTTACAGGGTGACTGTAGTTAATTGTTTTTCTCCTCTAACTGTAATAGCATTTTGTTATGAAGCTGTATAGAATAAGCTTCCCAATCTATATAGGCAGGACTTGATTGGTGGATAACTGCAGTGTTACATATAATATGAACTTTTTAAATGGAACAAATGATCACTTGACAATGCCAACAACTCATAAGTGCCTTTCTAGAAAATCCAACTACACATGCTCATGAGGTTAATCTTGCTTCCTTACTTGCTTGATTTTCTTTTCCAAATCATTCAGATTAGTAAACAGTAAAGGGCCACTCTACATGTTATTTTAGCACAGATGTTAGAGGGGAAATGTATACACCAATGTTGCTAATGTATGAAGGCCATGCATGTATCTTTTGTAGTGTGTCTGCACTGGAAACTGGCATGCCAATTGTACCTTCTTAACACAATCGCCAAATACAAACTGCACATGCATTTAAATTCCCTATAGAAAAGATGTGTGATGTGGTGAACCTAAGAAAGCCGTCTGAGGCTTTTAAACAAATGGAAATTGGAACGGATTATCTTGAGACATGGGGGCTATTTATGATGTTGTGCAGTTATTCTCCACTTACGTTAAAGTAGCCTGATTCTCTGTATCAACAATTCTCTGTTGCGGGGTTTTTTAACCTTGGCCCCCCAGCTGTTGATGGACTACAACTCCCATAATCCCCAGCCATGTCCATTGTGGCTGGGGATGATGGGTGTTGTAGTCCATCAACATCTGGGGGCCCAAGGTTAAGAAACCCTGCTCTGTTGTATTTGCAGCAAACATGAGATCAAAAGGTGTTCATTGTTAACTACTCCTGGCCACAATTCCTCCCCTCAAGCCAATTTCCTGAAGCTCTAGAGATCATACAAGTGGTTCTTCCTGGGCCAGTTATGCTTCCTTCACAACCAATAGCTTTTCACAGGTATTGCAGCAAAAGTGGGAATGAGATAGCTGTGGGTTTGAGTTGCTGACTATGCCGTCACGTTCACCTCAGTGGTTAACATAAACATTCTTATTTGGAAACGTCCGGTGCAGAGGCTGAGTGTTAGTAGTTTAGTTTTTAGAGTTGCAATACAGCATTTGGCAGTGGGGAGGCATAATTTTCCAAGAGATAATGTTGCTGACACTTGTAAAAGACAAACCTTGTCTTGAGTTTTCTAGGAATACTGGACTAATTAAAATACATAGTTAAAGCAGCAGTTAAGGACTCTGGGCAGATTGTTAACTAGAAAGCTCTGTTCTTCGAACTGCCATCACAGCTATAGCACAACTTTTGACACAGAGGTGTTGCAAGAAGTCTGCTTAAAAATGTTCTCTCTTTATAATGTATGCAACTCCCCACCCCCCTTATCTGTTTTATAGGGATGGGCAAGGCAAAGCCTGTGGATTCTTCTAAGATTCCTTAGAATATCAGGTTTTATGGGGGGTGGGTGGGTTCTGATTGTAACAATAAGCTTGCAAGTGTTATGGAAAACACTGAAGTATGCAAATGTTGATTAAAATGCTAAATTAATTCCTTTTATCGATTTCTTAGTCCACATATCAATATTTTGTGAAGTTGACTTGAGTTTTTTACACTTAAAAATCAGAATAAAATTCTTGTGAAGTATGATCTGTTTGTCAACTGTAAATTGGCATCTGCTGTGTTCATTAAAATGATATGCAAATTATTGCAAGCAATTAAATATGCATATTAACTGCAGCTGTCCATCTTACTGCTGTGTTTCCAGTGTGGCCTTCCACAATGACCAAGTTGTCTACTTCTGCTCTCAATGATTGATACTGCTCATTAACTACATGTTCATAACAGCATGGAAAAGATAAGCCATAAGCAAGTAATCTAATGTTGCTGCTATTAGGGGTCTGCTATTACTATAGGAAGTAGACAGTCATGAATATTACTTAAAGCACATACATTCTCAAGGCATCTTGTTTGTTTGATATTTTTGGCTACCTTAGATCCTAAAGGGCATTTGAAAAACCTTCTGAATAGAAGTAACGTGGGTGGGTGGAGTGTTTTTTCTTAAAAAGGTTTCACCCTAGAAAGCAGAACTGCTGTTCATAAAGCTAAATATCACCTAAGTAACCATCAAAACATAGTCACAACCAATACAATAATTGAATTAGACCATGCCTTGAAGCAAAAAGCTATGTTATAATTTTATTCATTACGGAAGCATGTTGGGTGCTGGCTAATATAACAACTTTCTTCTTGTGTCTAACTGCGAAATCCACAATGGGAAGCTATCATTGGCCTTGGTTGCCTTCCCCATGCTTATGCACTATTCAAAAGGTGAAACATAAGATGTGTATGCAGTTTGAACAGGTGTACAGCATATATCAACAACCTGGAGCAGCCCATGATCTCTTAAAGAGTCCTCCAATTTAAGGGCCAAACTAGATATACGTAGATACAAACAACTTTCTCCTGACTACTTTCCAATCAATGCCCTCAAGCGGCAAGAAGAAGCGGGCTTGTCAACTTTTTATTTTTGCTGTGTTTTTATCTTAAAACCACCTCCCCCCCAGCTGTTTTTCTCCCTGTGTAAGGAGATAATTAAATTGAGAGCAGCTCATTAGACATGACTATGTGGGTAGAGATAGGGATGTCAGTCACTCTAGCCACGTATCTCTGTGAGAAAACCCCCTGTATGCCCAGCATTAATTGCAAGCAATTCAGTCTAATAACAGAAATGCCAATAAGAACTGGATTGGGAGGACAGGGGCAGCTGGCTTTGTGCCAACTGTTTCTAACATAGAGAATGCAGTATTACATTCTCTTTCGGAAACAGAACTCTCA
The DNA here is from genome assembly GCF_027244095.1 of Hemicordylus capensis. Lineage (NCBI taxonomy): Eukaryota > Metazoa > Chordata > Lepidosauria > Squamata > Cordylidae > Hemicordylus > Hemicordylus capensis. Next base: position 46,685,104 of record NC_069660.1, read on the forward strand.
TATTTGTGTTATGCCATTGAATAATTATTTATTGAAACAATATCTTTCTACAAAACAAAGCAAACTCTTAGACTGCACACCCAAAAAGGCATTTAGGTTGAAGGACCCTACACAAGTACTTTCTGAGTTTATTGTTGATGGGGCCTGTCTTCACATAATTTTGCTACAAGCCATTAAAAAAACATGCATTATCTTGTTTTTTACAACTCAGATAGAGATTGTCTCCATTTTCAAACTGCAACTTTGATTTTTACCTGTTAGTGCAAGTGTAACTTGTCTCTGCTTGTATATTAACTTGTACTGCAACCCTTAAACACAACTTAAACTACCGCAATTGTGTAATGTTAAAGGGAAACACCTCCCTTTCCCTAAGGTAGATGGGCTGATGTACTGCCTGGCTTTCCTTAGGGGTTAAGCGGATCTGTTCACCCTGAATAAACTTACTCCATGGGTTTGAAATTAAACTCTTTAATTCTGTCTGGCGTTTCTGAGCTCGCTGCCGATGGGGTCCGCCTTGCAAAGAAAATGACATCTTTTGTGACAGTAGGAAGAACAGCTGGTACAGCAGCTGTGTCCAAAAATTGCACAGTAAAAGAGTTGCAGAGTGTCTATGGGGGAAGGGGGAGCAGGGTTACCACAAAACTCTGCCCTAGTTTCTCACAGATGGGGGAAAAAATCAAGCCATAGGCTGTATCCATCTGGTCTAACTGTTGCTCAAGAGAAATGGTTAGGATAATGAATTCAGCATTTGTTATATATAGTGACAGTCTGTTAAATGAAGCTGAATGGTCATCTTGATATAATCCCAATATCATAAGACTGGTCAACTTTTCTCTTAACATATAGTTAGCTCCAGCAGTATGATGGATAGAAATGATGCAGTCTCTTTGCCTGGAAATACTAAGCCAAAGGCTCCCTTCACATGTAATCGTAGTGGCAGGGGAGGTTCCTCTTTTTGCAATCCCCCAAGATGTAATCGACCACCTTAAGTGGTGCAGCGGGAAAATGCTTTACTAACAAGCAGAAGGTTGCTCGTTCGAATCCCCACTGGTACTATATTGGGCAGCAGCGATATAGGAAGATGCTGAAAGGCATCATCTCATACTGCACGGGAGGAGGCAATGGTAAATCCCTCCTGTATTCTACCAAAGAAAACCACATGGCTCTGTTGGTGCCAGGAGTCAAAATCAACTTGATGGCATACTTTACCTTTATGATGTACTCACGTGTGCAGAACCAATCACATGGCCCTGTCCACATGAGTGTCTTATTCACCTGTATCTCATGGCCAGGGATTGCAGTACACAGAAAGAGCTGTAGTTGAGTGTGAAGGCCCCCCCCCCCCAAGATCGCAAATGTGAAAGGGAAAGCAAATGATGTGATAAATGAGTAACAAGGATACGGTAGGGTAAGGTAAATCATTCCCTCATTAAATACAAAGCTACTTTAGGCCAGTTTTCTGAAAGCATTTGTGGCTGTGTTTTGTTGTTGAACTTGATAGAACCTGGGCAGTCACCACAGAAAAATGTAGAATAACTGCCCGAAGTGAATAGAAATTTAGATCCACATTTATGGAGAAAGCACTATTTTCTGACATCATAAAATTGGCCAAAGCATCTCCCGTGTTATGGAAGAGGGCTGCAAACACAGACAACTGAAATTACTTTGGATATCATTTTATCATTTATAGTTCTCTATGTACTTTTCTGAAAGCAGTTGAGGACTGAAGCCTAAATGGCAGCTCCAGTGTTGTGCAAAAAGGGAGTGACAGTAGAGTTGGTCTTCTGAAGCCGTTGAACATGCTTCACCAGCCCGATGACTTCTCAAAAGCAGCAGTACATTTGCCAACAGAGTTTCCTGCATTTGATCAGAATTAAAATATATCCACATGAAATGCCACTGTGAACTGTATTAGCAAGCAAAAAGTACATTCTTTCAAGTCAAATGCCCTGAAAACATTAATGGAACAAGACTCCTGCCTTCTGCACCTCAGGGTCTAGATAATTTAGGCTTTTGTGAGACTTGTTCTTCTGTCACTGCCTGTTTGCAGCAGAAAAGGGACAGTTCCAACATGGTTTCCCCTGCTGGCACAAGTGATGTCAAAGTGGGTCTAGATTTCCATCCTTTATTTGGAAACCATGAGACTCCTTTATAGGAGCTGAAAATCCTGTTTTGTTTTTCATCTCATCAGTGCATGTAAAACCTGCTTTTTTAAATCAGCCAGTTCAGCTTAGGCTTCCTTATCAAGATCTGACTTTGCAATGAATATGTATGCATTTGCTCTTCATGCAGGCAAAACTATAATGGAAGCAAGGGTTTTGTTTAACCAGTTTGGTATTCTTTTTTTAAGTTTGTTTCTTAGGTTAGCCACACTCCATTAACACTCAGATACTTCACACACTTTCAAACTCAGCGCACATTTTACATTTCAAGTATGAATATTGGTTCAACATCTGCACCTGCTTACAAAAGATGAAGGAAAATGCAAGGTACAACACAATGCAAACTCTCTTGAAGGCTGAGGCATAGGAATGAAAGTTGTTGAGGATATTCAGAACAACAATCTGCATACCAAGAGCAAATCCTTGCTGAACCACACCTATTCCAAGGCCAGGGAAAATTCCAAGGCCAGGGAAAATTCACTCACACTGAAAGTTGGTTTGCATGAATTATTTATTTTAAAAAATTATACCCTGCCCCTCCAGTGCACTACTGCTCGGGGCGGCTTACAACAAAAAAATAGATACAAGACATAATAAAAGTAATAAAATTAATCAAGTTGAACAAACAAGTTAAATGTTAAAAACCACAATCATTATTAGATTCAAATTAAAAATATATATTTTTAAGAGCTAAAAACTGAAAGTTATAAAAAGCTAAAGAACCCACCAGATATCCCCACTCATCCCCTACACCCATTTTCAAGAAGGTCAGGAGTGAATGAGACTTCTCAATTTATTTTGTTTTTTTAAAAACTCTGAAATTACATCCAATAGTAAATATAATATACATAATCTTGGCTTCTGCTGTTCCCTCGTAGGGATGGCCTCTACTCCCCTCAGAAGGGCTTCCAGATATACTATATGCTTGCTGAAATGTCAGTTGGCATCCACAGTCTTAATTACTGTCTTAGAAAGATACCCTCACTCACCACTGTTTTCAACTATGGAAGAGACTATGACCTGAACAGAACTGTCCAAAACTGATGCTTCTCTATAAGGCCTAGTTCTCACTGAGTAGGTAAATCTGTATGTGGGCTGTATCACTTCAGACCAAGTGTGACTAGATGGATTTTTATTTAGCTATTGTTAAATAAATTAGATCACACTTCTACACATCATTGTTTACAAAGCAGCTTACAAGTACAGCAATAAATTTAATAACAGTGCATTGATAAAATACCATAAAAACAACTTCCTCATGAAAACCATAAAACAGTGGTAAGCAAAAGCAATAAAAGACAGCCAGCACCAGTAATACAGATTATTTTAAACACTGCTGGCTACAAGTTTCACCTAGCACCTAAATGCTTTAGGTGCTAGGTTTAAAGGATGCTCTCTATCCCTTCATCTAAGTCCATTGATAAACATATTGAAAAACACCGGATGCAGGATAGAGCCCTGTGAAACCCCACTCAAAACCTCCCTCCAGGTTGGTAAGGAGCCATCAGTGAATCAGTGAGCACCATTTGGGTACAGTTTACAAGTGAATCCACCTTGTAGTATTATCAACTAGCCCACACCTGACTGACTTATTAACCAAAATGTTATGGTTGGTGTTGGTCAAATGCTTTGCTGAAATCAAGTTAAATTACATCCATAGCATCCCCACAATCCACTATGCTATATCCTATGGGGTTTCAGACTTGGGTTCCCAGTTGTCGTTGGACTACAACAGCATTATCCCCAGCTACAATTGGCCACTGTGGATGGAGATGATGGGAGTTGTAGTCCAACAACATTTGAAGACCCAATTTTGAGAGCCCCTGCTATAACCCCCCCCCCTTAAAAAAAAGTAGATCAGTCTGGAATGATTTAATATGTACAAATCTATGCTATCTTCCACCAACGGTTATCAAGATGCTTACAGAGACTAGATGAATGGTGCTAGTATCTTATCTAGCATCAAAGTTAGATTGTCCAGTTAGTAATTTCCCAGATTCCCATTTCCCCCTCTTAGGAAATAGGAAGCCGGGGATAACATTAGCCTGTTTCCAATCTTGTGTCACCTCGCTCATTTTTGGAAATTCCTCAAATATGATAGACAGGTGTTTCAAGAGCAGCTTCTTTTAGAATGCAATTCATCTGGTCCTGAAGACTTGGATTCCTTTAAGATAGATGTTTCCTGGCCTCAGTCTTGAACTGCAGTACTGATCCTTCAACATTCACACAGCTTTTACGAGGCTACACACAGTTCCTCTTGGGGAGAAGATGAAGGCAAATAGGCATTGAGCAATTCCACCTTCTCTTTGTCACTTGTGAACATTTCACCTTCCTTGCAGAACAGGGGGACTACCATTTCCTTCTTCCTCCTTCGAACTTACCTGAAAAAGCCCTTTTTTGTTGCTCTAAACATCCCCTGCCAGCCTTAGTTCATTCTAAGCTTTAGGTGTCTTGACACTATCCTTACAAGTCTGGGCTGCTCGTCTTCATTCATTCTTGGTAACCTGTCCTTCCTTCCATCTCTTATGAGTGTCCCTTTTTATTTTCAGCTCATCTCTTAAGCATTTTTGGTAGCCATATTTATTCTGTAATATGCCTCCCATTTTTATTTCCCATAGGAATTATTTGTGACTGCACCTTTATTAACTCTTTGTTCATAAACTCCTATCTTGGCCTCTTTCCCCCATTAATTTATCTAGGCATGGAATCCTTCCTACCACTACTCTGAGCTTATTAAAGCCAGCTTTTCTAGAATCCAAGATATATGTTTAACTACACTCACCTTTAGTTTTCAATAACACCAGGAATTTCAGCATTACATGGTTATTTCCCCACAACATTCCCACTACTACAACCTAATTGACCAACTCTTTCCTATTTGCTAGGATCAAGATAAAGATAGCCAATCCCTTTGATCCTTCCTCCAGCTTCTAAAAGAGGAAGTTGTCAGCAAGGCATGTCAGGAATTTATTGGCGATTGAATGCTTAGATTCCAATTTATTGGCGATTAAATGCACATAAGAAAAGCTCAGCTGGATCAGGCCCAAGGCCTATCTAATCCAGCATCCTGTTTCTCACAGTGGCCCACCAGATGCCTCTGGAAAGCCCACAGGAAAGAGGTGAGGGCATGCTTTCTCTTTGCTGTTGCTCCCCTGCAACTGGTATTCAGAGACATTTTGCCTCTGCGGCTGGAGGTGTCCTATAGCCACCAGACTAGTAGCCGTGGATAGACCTGTCCTCCATGAATTTGTCTAATCCCCTTTTAAAGCCATTCATGCTGGTGGCTGCCACCACATCTTGTGGCAGAGAATTCCATAGATGAACTGTGTGCTGTGTGAAAAAGTACTTCCTTTTGTCGGTCCTAAATTCCGTGACCTTCAGTTCATGGGATGACTCCTGGTTCTAGTGTTGTGAGAAAAAGAGAAAAAAATTTCTCTGACCAATCTCTCTACTCCATGCATAATTTTATACACCTCTATCATGTCTCCCCATAGTTGCCTCTTTTCCAAACTAAAAAGCCCCCGATGCTGTAGCCTTGCCTCATAAGAGAGGTACTCCACGGCCATGATCATTTTGGCTGCCCTCTTCTGCACCTTTTCCAGTTCTACAATGTCCTTAAAGATATGGTGACCAGAACTGTACGCAGTACTCCAAATGTGGCCGCACCAGAGATTTGTAAAGGCATACAAATATTAGCATTCTTATGTTCAATCCCCTTCCTATTGATCCCTAACGTGGAGTTTGCCTTTTTCACCACTACCACACACACTGAGTCGACACTTTTAATAAGCTGTCCACCACGACCCCAAGATCTCACTCCTGGTCAGTCACTGACAGCTCAGACCCCATCGATGTATATGTGAAGTTGGGATTTTGCCCCAATATGCATCACTTTACACTTGTTAGCACTGAACCACATTTGCCATTTTATTGCCCACTCACCCAGTTTGGAGAGATCCTTTTGGAGCTCCTCACAATCCATTTTGGATTTCACAACCCCAAATAGTTTTGTGTCATCTGCAAATCTGGCCACTTTGCTGCTAACCCCAACTTCTAGATCATTTGTAAACAAGTTAAAGAGAACTGGTCCCAGTACAGATCTGTGGGGGACCCCATTTCTTTCTTCTCTCCATCGTAAATGCTTGTGTTCCAGCAGATACCAGGGGAGTTGAAGATCTCTTTACTATTAATTATTGCTAGAGTGATAAGGGCAATCAAGTGCTGGTGACAAGGTACTTTTCTGATACACCTAGGGGGCATGAAAGGATTTTTGAGGTATTTTTATAAGTAAAGGAGTAATGCTGGAGTTCTGCCATGTAAAATTCTTCCTAGAATAGAGAATTGTAGATACTTACTAAAGTAAAGTGTGCCGTCGAGTTGGTGTCGACTCCTGGCGACCACAGAGCCCTGTGGTTTTTCTTCTGTTGAATACAGGAGGGGTTTACCATTGCCATCACCTGTGCAGTATGAGATGATGCCTTTCAGCATCTTCCTATATCGCTGCTGCCCTAGAGCTGCCTTAGAAGTTCAGCAGCTGAAACAGTTCCCTTTGCTTTGCTTTGATTCTGAGGAAAGCATATTGGCTGAATTTTCTACCTTTCCTATACTTGCTAACAGCACAAGAGTCCCACCAGCAAGAAGATGGAATGGGTTATGTTCCATTTTGGGTGGGGGGGGAAGCATTCTGTTGGAAAAGAGAAGACTCAGGGGAGATAAGATAGCAATCTCCAAATATCAGTTGAACAGAAGAAGGAGCAGAATTATTCTTTGTTTCTCTTGATGGCAGGACTAGAACTGATGGGACAAGGAAGCAGATTTAGGTTAGGATTCATTTCCTAACGTTAAGAGCTGTTTGAGAGTGGAGCAACCTGCCTTAAGTGGTGGTGGTCTCTCTTTTGCTGGAAATTTTCTGAGGCTGGATGGGCCCATCTGGGTGCTCAGTTTTGGTCCTCCAGCTGTTTTTTGGACTACAACTCCCATAATCCCCAGACACCATGGTCAAGAGCCAGGGATTATGGGAGTTGTAGGCTAATATCTACAGGAGGGTAAAACTGAGCAGCCCTGGTTGTAGCAGGTTCCTACACTGAGCAAGGAGTTCAACTAGATGATCTCTAGGGGTCATTCTGTGTTTCTATGCATTTCAGGCATAGTTTGTATTGGATGAAGACCACTGAAAGTATCTGATGGGAAGGCTCTTCTATGGTCATAGAGCTTCGACAACATAAAAAGGATCCAGACACCAGCATTGCTAACCTATTTGCATTTTAAAAATCCAGTCTAGTGTTTCAGTCAACCCAAAATGCTGAACAAAGTGCACCATGATACAGGTGAAAATGACCTCCCTTGCTTCTTCAGGCATTTCAGCCAATGGGACCTCCAGGAATGTTCTTTGGGGATGGGGCTGTAGCTCAGTGCTTTGTATGCAGGAGATCCCAGCTTCAGTTCCTGGCATCTTCAGGTAGAGCTGGGAAAGCCTCCCGCCTGAAACCTTAGAGAGCAGCTGCCAGTCAGTGTAGACAATACGAGCTATGGCCTGACTCAGTATAAGGCAGCTTCCTATGTTTCAATATTTCTCAGCTTGAAATAAAACAATAATCAAATCCTGTATATGTGAAAGCACACATGCCCAACAAATCCCCTCAACAGACATTTAATTTAATGTAATGAATTATTTACAAATTTACAAATAAATTTAATTTATTTGTATACCACCCACTACCGAAGTCTCTAGGCGGTTTACAACAATAAAACAAACAAAGACATTTTAACAGTTAAAACATATAACAAGATCAGATTAAAATACCTATAAAAACTACCGAAAAGCTAAAAAGCTTGGCTGAAGAGATGTGTCTTTAGCTGTTTCCTCAAAGCCAACAGGGATGGAGCAGCTCTTAATCTCAGCTGGAAGTGGCAAAGAGGCACCTTTTAACGTGGTGATTCTCTTTATTTAGCAGGAGAAGAGTAACTGGCCCTATCCACCCCCAGCACAGTACCTCCAGTGCCTGTTGCTGGTGTCTGTCATGTTTCTTTTTAGAATGTGAGCCCTTTGGGGACAGGGTTCCATCTTATTTATTTGTTATTTCTCTGTGTAAACTGCCCTGAGCCATTTTTGGAAGGGCGGTATAGAAATAGAATAAAATAAAATAAAAAATAATAAAAAACAAAGATCTACAGATTGAAATTGAAAGGCTGTGGCAGAAGAATTCCAAAATAATACCAGTAGTAATTGGCGCCCTGGGTGCATTTCCTAAACACCTTGAAGAGCACCTCAACACCATAGGGGCCACAGAAATCACCATCAGCCAATTACAAAAAGCAACTTTACTGGGAACAACCTATATTCTGTGACAATATCTATAATAATAACAGTAACAATATTGATAACAAAATTCTGGCATCCCAGGTCCTTGGGAAGGACTCGATGTCTGAATAAAACAAACCAGTCAATAACACCTGTTTGACTGTGCAAACAAGAAACTATTATTATTATTATTATTATTATTATTATTATTATTATTAACTAGCGTTTTCAGGCCCGTTGTAATAAAGGGCGCTAGTAGGGGAGAGTTCCCCCCCCCTGCCCCACTCCCTCTGGCCTTTGCCCCCCCCCCGCCCTCCCAGCTGCCCGAGATCTCCTTACCCGAAGCAGCCCACGACAGTCGGGCGAACTAAAAGCAGTTTTTGCGAAGAAGAGAGGAGCTCCCGAACAGAGCTCCTCTCTGTGCTAAGCCAATGCCCAAACTGCTGCTATGGACGCAAAGGACACAATAGGCGTCCTTTGCGCCCAAAGCACCAGTTCGGGAAGAGGCTTAGCACAGAGAGGAGCTCTGTTCGGGAGCTCCTTTCTTCTTCGCAAAAACTGCTTTTAGTTCGCCTGACTGTCGCGGGCTGCTTCGGGTAAGGCGGTCTCGGGCAGCTGGGAGGGTGGTTGGCGGCCGTGGCGGCGGCCGCAGAGGCATTCTCCTGGGCCATTTTGGCCCTTAATCATTTGGGGGGGGGAGCGGGGAAGGAGAATTTGGGCAGCTGGGAGGGCAGGAGAGCGGGCGGTGGCCGGGCGGAATCTGGGGGTGCCGCTGCCGGTCCGGTCCGCCCCCGCCTCACATTCCTGGCCGGTCTCCCCAGTCGGGCAAGGGCCCCAAGGACTCCCAGCCGCCCGGCTGCGGCGGCGGTGCCAGGCCTTGGCGGCGGCTCCGCCACCACCTCAGCCGGCTTCCCCCGCCACCTCCTCCCCCCGCCTGACTTCGGCGGCGTGGCCAGGCCGCGGCCATGGCTCTGCCGCGCCTTGGCCGCACCTCGGCCAGTGTCCCCCTCCTCCGCAGTCCCGGCTTCTTCGGGGCGGCTGTTTCTGGCCGCCCAAGATGGCCACCAGGTCCTGCCTGTCGTGCCTGCCTTGCTCTGTTCTGGGCATGCGCTCCGCGCATGCCCAGAACAGGCGAGGCACGGGCGGACACCAAGCGTTTTATTAGAGGGGATAATAATTAATAATATAATTGTGTTCCACAGTCCTGGTGCAACTACAGAGAAGGCTTGCCTCTGAGTCGTCACCAGATGCGCTGGTGGCACCCACAGACACACCTCCCCTGAAGATCTTAATAGGCGGTGGGGTTCCTAACGAAGAAGACGTTCTTTTAAAGTGTGTTAAGTGTTTTATCACAAATCCACCCTCCTACTTAAAATTCCAATAGTATCACAGTCCATATCTTTCTTTTTGTTGCGAGTCCAGTATAGCTTATCAGCCAAATGCACACTGGAAGGCATATGGAGGGAACTCCACAATCCAGACCATATTTCACGGGTGTATTTTCAAAGCCAAATGCTTACTACAGATAGGAGTGTGCTGTTATCTTCCTTTGTTCCATCTTTTAAACGTTAGCTTGCTTCTCTTTTGGTTATGTGTGACATGAACCTAGCATGTTTATTCAGTACCTCTATGATCAATGCGGCTGACTCCGAAGCAAGTGTTCATAGGATTCTGGCTGCAGTGACTATTTTTTTGAAGGAAAAACACAGTAAATAACAAGAGTCTCTCCACACCTCCACGCCCCCTTTTAAAACCTCTTTTTAGACTTTTAACATAGTCTTGATCACAGGGAAAACATCCAAAGGGGACATTAATAAGAACAGAGACAATTGATTGATTGATTGATTGATTGATTGATTGATTGTTAAATTTGTATACCACCTTTCATTAAAACAATCCCAAGGCAGTTCACATAACAATTAAAAATGACTATAAAAATGACTATAAAATTGACACAATAAAAATATTAAGCTAAAATATAAAACAAATCTGACTAAAAATATTTAAAATACATGCATAAAAACTGTACAAAATATAAAGAAGCAGCAGTAGAGACAATCATATAAAAGCCTGGGTAAAAAGCCAAGATTTAACACGCTTTCTAAAAACTGTGAAGGAGACTGAGGAGCGAAAAGCCACCAGGAGAGCATTCCAGAGTTTGGGGGCAGCAACAGAGAAGGCCCTGTCCCACGTGCATGACAGCCGAGCCTCCCTCACTGTCAGCACCCAGAGCAGAGCCCCCTCAAATGACCTCGTCAAGCGGGCAGCAACCCTTGGGAGCAGTGTTCCCTCTAAAGCGTGTGCACGTGCGCACACTCACAAGATTTTTGATGTCTACTCAGTTAATTTTAGATCCCGCTCAGGTTGAATCCGGAAGGCCCTATTCTGAACGCACATGCACACACGCTGCCTTGATACTGCCGCTCAGCACAAAATTCATTCTGCACACTGCTCCTGGGCCTGGGCCCAAACCATTAAGGGCTTTAAAGGTCAAAACCAGCACCTTGAATTGGATCCGGAATTAATACAATCAAACCATTAGGTCAAATTATTTCCATCATTGTGATAATAATACTGTTGAATAGCAAACAAAATAACAGCTACTATATACTCTGTAAATAAAGATGCTTGCTTCCCACTGTTTATGTTACCTGATCTTATAATCAAAACGAGGCCAGCACTATTGGAAGCAAGCCGTGAATAGCCATAGTTCTTCAATGCATCATTTTCTTCAATAGAATGGTAAGTTGCGATGAACTCCAGAACTTTCGTCTAACTTTAATCGAAACACATATCATATCTTGAAACTTAGACCTGGTTCACACATGCATGTACTTCACTTGAGTTATTTACACTTGATTATTGCACATTTTGTGACTGGGCTCCTGAATGTGTGAACTGAATCCATTGAAAATCATTATATTTGGGCTGTACAAAAATATTAAAAGATGCGATGGGCCATAGATATATGCAAGACATAACTGCACGTTGCAGTTATCAGATTGTGAATATGCATGTGTGGACATGCCTGTAAAGCTAACAGGTTCATAACATAGCTAGTGAGTCTTTAAAGTGTAATGGTTTCTGGGTGACATAAAGTTTCCCTTAATCTGGAACAAGGATTCTTACTCTGGAGTCTTCTGTAAGGCAGCACAGCAGAACTTCAGCCCTCCAGTTTTTGTTTTAATTTATCAAATTTGCATACTGCCCCAAACTTCCATCTCGGGGCGGCTTACAGCAACATAACAAGTTAAAATACAAAAGTAAAAATCTTAAAACAATTTAAAACCACAGTTAAATTAATAAGCTTGGGTGAAAAGATAAGTCTTTAGGGACTTCTAAAAAGCTGTCAGAGATGAGGAGGCTTTAATCTCAACAGGGAGTGCATTCTAGAGTCTTGGGGCAGCAACACGGAGGGAAGGCCCATCCCTCCATGGCCACCAGACAGGCTGGTGGCAGCTACAAATGGACCTCTCTGGATGATCTCAATGGGTGATGGGGCTTATGGCAAAGAAGACATTCTCTTAAATACCAAGGGCCCAAGCTGTATAGGGCTTTATAGTTTATAAGCAGCATCTTGTATTTTGCCTGGAAACGTATCAGTAGCCAGTGTAACTCTTTTAGTTTAGGAGCAATATGGTCCCTTCGCGATGACCCAGAGACCAACCTAGCTGCCGCATTCTGTACCAACTGCAGTTTCTAGACTATGTACAAAGGCAGCAGCCCCACGTACAGTGCATTACAGTAGTCAAGTCTGGAGTTTACTAGCATATGTACCACTGTTCTGAAGTTGTTCATCTCAAGAAATGGACGCAGCTGGTATATCAACCAAAGCTGACAGAAATTACTTCTGGCCACCACCTCAGCCTGAGATACCAGGGAGAGGTTTGGATCCAGAAGCCCTCCCAAACTGCACACCTCTTCCTTCTGGAGAACGGGTGGATCAAAACTGTCTCCCAAGTTCCGACCCCACACAATCTTATCTGGATTCCGTCTCAGTTTGTTATCCCTATCCCTCATCCAGCCCATTACCACCTCCAGACAGGTATTTAGGGAGATTATGCCTTCTCCTGATGATGTTGACATGGAGAAATAGATCTGGGTGTCATCAGCATACTGATAACACCTTGCATCAAATGTCCTGATGATCTCTCCCAGCGGTTTCAAGGAGAAATTTAAAAAAACACCATTGGAAACAGTATGAAGCCATGGAGAACAGCATATAAAAGTTCACATTTTGAACAGTCTCCAAGCAATACCATCTGGAATTGGCCCGAGAGGTAGGAGCACCACAAAACAGTGCCTCCCACGGTCCCACCCCCAAGCCTCTGAGACACTTCAGAAGGATACTATGATCAATAGTATCAAAAGCCGCTGAGAGATTCAAAAGGACCAACAGTCACACTGTCAATTCTTAACTGGAGATCATCCATCAGGCTGACCTAGGCAGTCTCTACCCCATAGCCTGCCCAAAAGGCAGTTTGAAATGGGTCTGGATAATTAGTTTCCTCCAAGACTGACTGGAACTGGGAGGCCACCACCCTCTCAATTACCTTGCCTAGCCACGGAAGGTTGGAGACAGGCCTGTAGTTGCTCAACTCTGAGGAATCCAGGGCAGGCTTCTTCAAAATAGGTCTAATGATTGCCTCCTTAAGACAAGGAGGCATCCTGCCCTCCCTCAGAGAAGCGTTTATAATTTCTACCAGGCCTTCAACAACAACCTCCCTGCCAGATAATATAAGCCATGTTGGACAAGGATCAATAGGGCAGGTGGTAGGCTGCACCCCTCCAAGCAGCTTGTCCACCTCCTCGGAAGTCACAAACTGGAACTGATCCAGCCTAACCATAGAAGAGGAGCTGCTGGACACTTCCTCATCAGACACTGCAGTAATTGTGGGATCTGAATCTAAGTTGGCCCAGATATGAGAGATTTTGTCTACAAAGAACTCATTAAAAACATCACGGCGGTAACTCAAGGCTCCAAATTCTGATTCAGGGAAGGAGGGTATGTAGTAACCCCCTCACAACCCTGAACAACTTGCCAGACGTGAGCCTGAGGATACAATCCTCTCTAATAAAAGGCTTGGTGTCTGTCCGTGGACAACCAAGCGTCTGTCCGTGCCTCCCTCAGCCGTTCTGAGCATGCGCGGAGCGCATGCTCAGAACAGACCGAGGGAGACACGACCGCCAGCACCTGGCGGCCATGTTGGGCGGCCAGAAGCGGCCGCCCCGAAGAAGCCGGTGAAGCCCCGCAAAGCCAGTTAAGAGGCGGCAGGGGAAACTGGCCGAGGCGGCAGCGGAACCGCTGCCTCAGCCATTGGATGCGGCGTGGCCGAGGCGGCAGCGGAGCCATGGCCAAGGCCTGGCCGCACTGCCGAAGCCGGGCGGAAGGAAGAGGCGGCAGGGGAAGCTGGCTGAGGTGGTGGCGGAGCCGCCGCCGAGGCCTGGCGGCGCCACCAAAGACGGGCGGCTGGAAGACTTTGGGGCCCTTGCCCGGCCCCAAAATTACCCTTGCCCCAAATGTTTCCCGCCACGGCCGCCGCCGCCAACCACTCTCCCGCCCTCCCAGCTGTCCAATTACTCCTTCCCCAATCCCCCCCCAAATGATTAAGGGCCAAAATGGCCCATGAGAATGCCTCCGCGGCCGCCGCCGGCCGCCCTCCCGCCCTCCCAGCTGCCCGAGCCCTCATTACCCGATCCAGCCCGCAACAGTCGGGCGAAGTAAAAGCATATTTTGCGAAGAAGAGAGGAGCTCGCGAACAGAGCTCCTCTCTGTGCAAAGCCTCTTCCCAAACTGGTGCTTTGGGCACAAAGGACGATCGGGTAATGAGGGCTCGGGCAAGAGGGAGGGGGGACAAGGGCAAGGACAAGGGACAAGTTGCTCGGGCAAGAGGCAGGGGGGGCAAAGGCGAGAGGGAGTGGGGCAGGGGGGGCAAACTCTCCCCTACTAGTGCCCGTTATTTCAACGGGCCTGAAAACACTAGTATGGGCATAAAAGAATTGCTTCTTTGCCACATATATTGCCAGAGCAAAGGTCTTCAAGTGTGCTCAGTGATTTAATTTGTCAGATTCGAGTTGAGTCTTCCTCCACTTGCGCTCCAGTCATCTACCTTGCCACTTCACCTCCCGTAGATCTTCTGTATACCAAGGGGCCAGTTTTGAAGCAGGTAGGAGAGGGCGTTTAGAAGCGATCGTGTCTACTGCCCTGGTGAGCTGACTGTTCCAATTCTCAACCAGGGCATCAACAGGATCACCGGCAGAACCAACACTAAATCCTTCCAAGGCTTCATGGAATTATATTGGATCCTTCTTGGGCAGACCAACCTAATAGGCCCCTCACCCCCGCAGAGGTGAGACGTGAGTATGAGTCCAACCTTAACCAGATAGTGGTTCATCCATGACAATGAGGAAATCACAAGAGTCCCCATTCACGGAACACCACCCTGATCAGAGTAAAAGACCAGATTGAGCGTGCGAGCTGCATTGTACATTGGTCCTGAGACCACTTGGGATAGGCCCACAGTTGTCATGGCCACTATGAATTCCTGAGGTGCCCCAAACAAATTGGTCTGAAGTCCCCCACCACTACAAGTCTGGGGGACTCCAATGCCAACTCTGCAACCAAGTCCATGAGCTCAGGGACTCTGCTGGGCAGTGGGGTGATCGGTACACCAACAGAAGTTCCAGTCTATCCCTGGTCCCCAGACTTAAATACACACACTCAGTATGTAGAGGAGAGCTGGTCTTGTGGTAGCAAGCATGACTTGTCCCCATAGCTAAGCAGGGTCTACCCTGGTAGCATATGAATGGGAGACTTGATGTGTAAGCACTGCAAGATATTCCCCTCAGGGGATGAAGCCGTTCTGGGAAGAGCAGAAGGTTCCAAGTTCCCTCTCTGGTTTCTCCAAGATAGGGCTGAGAGAGATTCCTGCCTGCAACCTTGGAGAAGCCACTGCCAGTCTGTGAAGACAATACTGAGCTAGATAAACCAATGGTCTGACTCAGTATATGGCTGTTTCCTATGTTTCCTATGACCATATACTTCAACAGGGATCCTGGTAAGGGAGATGTTATTCTTATAGACCACAGCCACTCCACCTCCCTGCTCATGTCCCCATACCTGCTTCTCAACAGAATACCCTAGAGGGAGAAGCTGGGTCCAGACTGGGCCACCAGTGCAGCCCTGGAGTAAGGAATCCTTGCTCTGGAGTAAAACTCTTTGTCTTCCTTCTTAAGGAAAACTGTATATGTTATCTAAGCCTATGTCACTTGCTTTTTTGCGGGCTGGGGTGGTGGTGGTGGTGATAGGTATTAATTCTTCCAAAAAATTGATGAAAATGCTTTAAACTCCCAAAATGTTAACACTTGTGCCAACAGATTTGGTATTGGTGTTTTGCAATGAGATCAGGACAAGCATGGGGCATTGGCAGCTTTGCCACAATGACCTTTTGCAAGTCATATGCCCCACTCCCTTTGCTTCTCCCCGCCACCCCCAGTCTGGGTCTGTATGTTATGACAGAGATAACACTACTCATATCAGGACGCTCTAGAGGACTGTTTTTAAAGTTAAGAGCCAGTGATTAAAGCTTCTTAAAATAGGAAATGCTGCTTATTTAATTATTATCGTTCTAACAAAAATAGATCAGAGCAATTAGTTTACATGCAAACTTTTAAAAAGACTTGATCTTAAGGCATCAAAGCATACAAAAAGGATGCCCTCTGGTATACTTGCTTTGACAGCAACATTGTCATGTAGTATTACAGCGGGGACGTAGAAATGCCTGTGCCTTTAAAACTTCTTCATGTTATTTATTTGGATCTATATTCTGTCCTATTTTAAAGGATCAGTACAGATTACAATATGTGAATTGAGTTAGGATATGGAAAAGGCTGCTGATATAAATACTACCACACACATTGAACCCTGGGGCTAAAAAATAAAGAAATGTTAGGGTTTTATTTATTTTTATTTATTTATTTTTACATTTCTATACCGCCTTTCGTTAAAAGAAAACCCCAAGGCGGTTTACAAAAATTAAAAACATACAGTAAAAAGCAGTAAAAACATCAAGCTAAAAACAGGCATAAAAACAAGACAACAGATAAAAACACACAAGAACAGCAGTAAAAGACGATTATGTAAAAGCCTGGGTAAAAAGCCAAGTCTTTAAAAGCTTTCTAAAAGCTGTGATGGAGTCCGAGGAACGAATGGCCACCGGGAGAGCATTCCAGAGTCTAGGGGCAGCAACAGAGAAGGCCCTGTCCCGAGTGCACGACAGCCGGGCCTCCCTCATTGTCGGCACCCGGAGCAGCCCCCCCACCAGATGTCCTAGTCAAGCAGGCAGCAACCCTTGGGAGCAGGTGGTCCCTCAAATACCCCGGGCCCAAACCGTTTAGGGCTTTAAAGGTCAAAACCAGCACCTTGAATTGGACCCGGAAACAAACCGGCAGCCAGTGCAGCTCTTTCAAAATGGGGGTGATATGTTCCCAACGGGCAGCTCCGAGATAGAACTCTCACTGCCGCATTTTGCACTAGCTGTAGTTTCCGGATATTCTTCAAGGGCAGCCCCACTTAGAGCGCGTTACAGTAATCCAGCCGTGATGTGACTAAGGCGTTGCCTCATACATCACAGGCACAACGCAGTAATACCTTTAAATCCCAGTGGTTTCAATGGGAGAAATTTAAACATGTGTCTAACTTTCCCACTGAACTCAATGGGACTTAAAAGTGCTTAACTTTGACTGAATTGTATTCTTATTTATTTATTTTTATATTTATATCCCACTCTTCCTCCAAGGAGCCCAGAGCAGTGTACTACATACTTGAGGTTTTTCCTCACAACAACCCTGTGAAGTAGGTTAGGCTGAGAGAGAGGTGACTGGCCCAGAGTCACCCAGCTAGTTTCATGGCTAAATGGGGATTTGAACCAGGGTGGATTTGATTTAAATCAAACTGATTTAAATCACGATTTAAATCACTAGAAGGGTGGATAAAAATCAAAAAAATCCGATTTAAATCAAAAAATCCGATTTTTTATTTAAATCGGATTTTTTTGATTTAAATCGGATTTTTTTGATTTTTATCCACCCTGCTAGTGATTTAAATCGTGATTTAAATCAGTTTGATTTAAATCAAATCCACCCTGATTTGAACTCAGGTCTCCCCGGTCCTAGTCCATCACTCTAACCACTACACCACGCTGGCTCCCATAGGATTTTTTATGTTAACATGTAAAATATGTTACATGCACACACACACACAAATTTAATGTATGCATGTGGCAAGCCATTTATTATACAGATGCGTGAGCCAAGAATTAGGGTTGACTGCAGCTCCCAATGGTGTAGGGACAAACACTCATTTCCCACTTCATAGGGGTGAACAGTCCTTACATATGTTCAGATATGGACTCTGGAGAATGTCCAGTGGAAGAATTTTCTGTAAACAATGAAGCAGATGCCACAAATGCTCCTTTATGTGTCCTTGATGTTCATACTTGATGCACAAGTGGCAGTAAAAGAATATGCTTGTTTAGAAAGCAAAGTGAGACTCGTAGCCCATTCACCCAGCTGGTTGTTCAGTACATGTGGTGCAGAAGCGAGGATGTCTGCCCAAGTGCTGCATGGAGTATGTAATGGGTGCTTTCTTTGCAGAGAAGCAGATTGTATGGATTTGGTCCATGCACATAGAACATATATCAGATCCAGGTGAACGCAATAACTGGTTTAAACAGAAAGAGCTATGCTACCAATGGAAGGTGTACTCATTATTGGCAAAGGGCAACACCTGGTAAAGTAAAGAGTCATTGATGCAGCAAACAAGGCCCAGCACAATTCCTAATCCAACCTTCCTGATGCTCTCCCAGTGTTCAGGAAACAACTGGAGAGTGTGAATTAAGGATCACAGAAATAGTGCAAGCCAGCAGGCAATGGGCATCTGCATCCAATACTCCACTGAATCTACACAGTGGATCCTCCCTGGCAATGCAAGATCATGCTTGTACTAGCTCCATTCTGACATACTCCCTATTTCATTTCCTGTTGTTTTCCTAGAAACTGATAGGGAGAACAGAATAGAGATTGTGACGACTCAAACTTGTTTTCAGTGCCAGGTCTCAACCTTGGAACATGTGAATTAGGAATATAGGATGCTGCCATATACTGAGTCAGACCATTGTTCTATCTAGCTCAGTGCTGTCATCAGGGCCTGGCAGCAGCTTCTCCAAGGTTGCAGGCAGGAATCTCTCTCAGCCCTATCTTGGAATATGTCCAACCTCCTGCAAAAAACCTGGGTCTCGCTTTTCGCTCTGCATTGGCGCACGTCAGCATGGGGCATAGCATGGTAGGGGAAAGGATCTTTCAATGGTAATATCACACAAGTATTAAAAAGAGAACACCCAGACTACTTGAGAGATTTGTTATTCACACTTAAAAATGGAAGGTTGAACCGGATCTATTTAAAGGATCCTCCTCAGTTAAGCAGCTAAGGAAAACAATTTATGGAGAGATTCTAGAAGTGGGTTTCTTAAAACCTGATTTAGAACGTTAACGCTACAAACACCACACTTCACAGTACTTGTTGCAACCCGATCACCCTATCGCTCTCTTTAAGGAGAAAAAAGTCCCTTTCCATTTATGGGAAACAAGGTGGCGCTTATACCATCAAGTACTACCACTTAATGCGGCTAAGCCATGGTTCCCAGAGGACCAGCAAGAGTGCCCTAAAATCACCTGCAAACAGAAAGCTAGTGAGCTAGGCAAAACATTCAGGGAAACCCACTCACATTTCTTAAAAGAGTGCGTAGTAGCCAAAAGAGTGTGGCAAGGAGTGAGCAAGCTGTTAGAGTGGCCTGATTTGGAAAAACAGACTTGGGAAGAACTAACCTCGGGTTTGAGTGATAGAACCTCTTTTCGAGGTCCCAGAAAGAAATCTTCAAGGAAACGGGACGGAACGGGTGCCCTCATACTAGGGAATTGGAATGTTCCCCTCCTCGTAATCAGGTTAGTAAACCTGTATGTCATTTATGCAATGCTCCTGCATAGGAATAGGGAGGGAAGACACGACCAAGAGGTTCACGTGGATGAGACAGTAAATCTCTTCTGGAAAGGTTTGTATGGTTATGTGCAAAAAGACAAGAGTGTCTCTTCTAAACAGCAATGGGACAAATTGTGGAAATGGACGTCGGACGTAACCCCCCCCCAATTACCTGATGTGCCTTGAAATCCCCCACCCCCAAGTTACAGTACTACCTGCATATACTTCATAACCTTGTGGGTTTCCAAATCCTTGTGTGTGAATCTTTGTAGCTATATCATGTACAAACAACTACTTTGTATATAATTGTGCTTTGGCAACGTACTGTATGCTTTGGTAGTTTGTTGGTTCAATAAAAAATCTTGTCCTATTAAAAAAAAAATCTTGTCCTATCTTGGAGATGCCAGAGAGGGAACTTGGAACCTTCTGCTCTTCCCAGAGCAACTCCATCCAAAGGGAATATCTTACAGTGCTCACACATCAAGTCTCCCATTCATATGCAACCAGGGCAGACCCTGCTTAGCTAAGGGGACAAGTCATGCCTGCTACCACAAGACCAGCTCCCCTCTCCTAATTAATTCTAATGAATGTTTTTGAGCATAAGCAAAGTGCCCTTTTACCATCATTAAGGAATCACAACTATCCTTGTATATTTGTATATAAAGGTAAAGCCCTGCTTCTGGGTTAAAAAAAATATCAAATGCACAAGTATAGGAGGCAGACCTAGCTTGACAGCAGAATATGCAAAATAGCCTAGGTGTCTTAGTGGACAATAAATGGAACAAAAGCCAGCAGTGTGATGCAGCTGCTAAAAAAGCAAATGCAGTTTTCAGCTGTATTAACAGAGGCATAGTGTAAGGATGTGCACGGAACTGGCGGGGGCCAGTTCAAAGGTGGGAGGGACACCTTTAAGGGCAGAGGAGGGGTACACCCTCCGCTGCATTTCCCCCACGAGCGCTCTCTTAAAAACCGGTCCAGCGGGGCGGTCGCATACCTCCCTGCTGCTGACGTACATGCGAGTGTGATTTGTGCGTGCGCGCACCCAACGCATGCAGGGTACTTCCGGTCGCTTCCCGACCAAGGAGGGAATGGGGAGGCAGGGAGGTTCGCTGCTGCCCCGCCAGACCGGTTTTTAAGAGAGCACCAGCAGGGGAAACGTGGTGGTGGTGGAAGTGCACCCTCCCCCGCCCTTAAAGGTGCCCCCCCTTTGAATCAGCGAAACCACTGGCTGTTTGAACCTGTTCAGAGGTGCACAGGTTCTTGCCCATCCCTAGCATAGTGTCCAGATCAAGAGATGTAATAATAGTTCCATTCTATTCTGCACTGGTCAGACCTCACTTGCAATAATGTGTCCAATTCTGGGACCTAAACTGAAAGAAGAACATGGATAAATTGAAACGGGTTCAGAAGAGAGCAATACAGATGATGAGAGGTTTGGAAACCAAGTCCTGTGAGGAATGGTTGAAGGAGTTGGAGAAAAGAAGATTCAGGGGGAATATGACAGCCATCTTCAAATATCTGAAGGGCTGACACATAGAAGGACTGGACTGGTTCTTTGTTGCTCCTGAGAGCCAGACTAGAACCAGTGGGTTGGAATTATAGGGAAGCAGATTCAGGGTAGACATTAGGAAGAATGTCTTAATTGTAAGAGCTGTTCGACAATGGAACAGCCTGCCTTGTGCAGCCGTGGGCTGTCTGGTGGAGGCTTTTAAACAGAGGCTGGAAAGCCATCTGTCAGGCATGCTGTAGCAGTTTCCATACTGAGGAGGAGTTGGACTAGAAGGCCTCTAGGATCCCTTCTGATGCTTATATTCTATTATTCTGTTCTATTTGGGAATAAGGGTTAAAGGCTTCCAGGACATAATTTGCAAGCAATCTTGAAGTCCTGCCCCAGCATCTTCCATCCGGCTGCAGACTTCACAGTTGGAAAACGTTCAATTGAACACAATCGGGCATATTTCTGAATACATGAATAGGAAGGATTGGGCTGTGCTCGGTTATTGGGGAGCTAATCCCATAGAACACAGGGGGACTTCAAGCACAATCTTATGCATGCTTATTCGGAATAAGTCCCACTGTGTTCAATGGGACTCACAGGTAACTCTACGCAGGACTGCAGCCTTACTCCCTAGTGAACTCCCGAAGATCAAGCTGTTAAACTGCAATGTAATCTTATATGCACTTACTTGTGAGTAAGCCCCTCTGATCACGGGGGACTTACTTCCGAGTAAATGTGTAGTAGAGGATCGGGCCGTACATTCTCTGAGACCAAAGAAAATTAGAAACACCGAAGGAGCTCAGCTGTGAAAGGAGTAAAATGCACGCGTCTGAAATATGTGGCACAAAAGTGAAGACCGCAAAGTAGGCTAACACTGCAGAAAGATCGCACTTACACGCTGAGGACAGACTAGCACGAGCGACACTGGCACGTCCCCGTGTAGTTACTGCTACCAAGACACTCCCCCACCCATATGCCATAATAACGTCTGCTCTCCCACATGCCCAGCCGCTGCGTCTCTTAGCTCTTCTGATGATGATTGGCCAGGCTGTGTTCCCCCTTCCGCACTCAGGCGGTTGTCATTGGGCGGCTGTCAGAGCGTTTGAGCCGTCACCACTGCGCTCGGCGACCGCCCGATCGTAGCCAACGGGAAGGCGGCGTGATGTATCAATCTCAAAGCTGCGACCAATGAAGCCGCGGCTCTCCTCCGAAGCCGAATGTTGATGTGGCGGGTCCGGCCAATGAGAGCGAGGATGCCCTGCTCGTGCTGCTTTCGCGGCAAAAAGGATTTGGCGCGCAAACGTGTGCGGGGCCGGGACCAGCTGGGAACAATAACAGTGCCTGAGCTGAGCGCAGCAGATCAAAGGGGCTCGGCTGAGCGCGCAAGCGGAAAGATTCGGGGAGAAAGAAGAAGATCCCCCCGACCTAGGCGAGACCCGAAGGGAGCGGGTCTGGGCAGCTAGGAAGTCGGCACTGACCCGGAGAGCGTGGGCGGAAGGGAGCCCTGCTGTGTGCCGTGGTGTCACTCCCACCCTTTCCTTCCAGCCGCCGATCAGAGTCTTACCAGGGGACTTGCAGATGGTCTGGAAAGCAGCCTCGGCACCCTCCATTCTTGGCCCTGCTGCTGCTCTCTCTCGACTTACGGCCCTGACCGGCTGCACCTCCGCGGGACACCATTTCCCGGGCCTCTGCTCTTGAAGAGGATGGGGCGTGTTCCTGGTTTCCAGCCTCTGCCATCCGGTGTCTCCCTCCACCCCAGCGTCCAGGGCGATGGCACTGGCCCCCTGATACGACTCTGATTCCCGGGAGGGGGCCCAGACCGGGGGGGTTCTCTGACTTCCTGCGGTGGGGGTGGAGGCGGTGAGGGGGGCAGGATCAGGGCTTCCCCCACCCCGCCCGCATCCAAGTTCCTGGGCATGTGAGTCCCGGCGCCTTGTATCATGTCTCTGGAGGGCCTGGAAGTGACCCAGAATGTGGCAGACCTGGAAGCCCTCCTGAGGGGCGCAGAGGCCATCCATGTAATGGAACAGCAGATAGTCATCATTTCCACCCCAGACGAGCTCCCCACGCCCGAAGGAGTGCCCGACACTGAACTGCTGCTGTTCGCCACGCCACAACCCGCCAGATTGGAGACAGCAACGCAGAGGCCTGCTCTGGAACGTCCGCCGGTAATGCCACCCGCTTTCCCTGTCGTTGCCCTCTAGGAAGCCAGGATCTTTGCCAGCAACAGCATGTGCTGCTTAATCCATGCGCCCAGTTGCACATGGGTGTAATATCTAGGCATGCCATTTTATGCAAACTGCTGCTACAAAGGACATATTTTTAATGCTAGGCAAAGAACTTAGATGCGCGTTGTTTAGCACTAAATCGAGCCTGATCCTGAAGCAGGACTTGAGCTGCCTGCAGGAACACAACGGGACAAGGTACAGAGATAGAAAGATTATCGTAAACAAAAGAAACGTGACAGTTATTAGACTTTTCATTCAGCATATTGGAACAATGTATAGTCCCCTTCCCTAATGAAGGGTATAAGCCATATGCTGAGTAACAAATGGTCAGCATCTCAGATTTGCTTCCCCCACCCCCATTGCCCCAATATATGCAGCTTGCAAATTCTGCCCAGAATGATTATCTGAATCTCCAGGGACTTGCTAAATAAGAATCCTTGTATTCGTGGGGATCCCTTTCTGGTTTCCCTAAGCCCAAGTATGTGATCAGAGGCACAGGCCTGCAGTTGGATATCTGAGACCTGATATTGTGTTAAAACCCTGTGTGGCTCGGTAAAGTCTTCCCTGATGCTGTAATTACAGGAGGGATGTGGGGAGAGTTTAAAAACTGTGACTGAAATAGTGCCTCTTAAACGTGGCATATGTAGCAATCCTCACAGGAAGGGCAAAGTGAGTGCTCATGAAGGCATGCAAAGAAATCATTAACCAGAAGGTTCAGTCCTCAAAATGTAACTTTGTAGATCTGAACCCCAGAAGTCTCTGACCTAGAATGATAGCTGTAAATCTCGGTTTGATTGGAAAGCTTACTAGATTGTAATGGGCCTCTTTCCTTTTGCTGCAGCAGCAGCAGCAGTCTGTAAGGTTGTTAATGAAGCAGCTTAACTTCCTGTTGCAGGATGTTAAGGCCAGAGGGTTGTGTGCAATTTGTTCTTCTTAACCAAGGAAAATGTTTGGCTGTGGTGGTTGTGCATTTCTTTAGAACTATGTACTCCAGGGTTTGCAAGGCATGGTCTGATACAACACAAAAGGGAGGCCTGTGGAATGGAAAGCCGGGATAATCAGCTTGCCATTGCATGAAGAGGAAGTAGGTGGCAAGCAGTGTAACTCTCACTGCTCTTACATCCGGCTAGCTTCTTTCAGGGAGACAAAAAGCAATGTATGTTATGCCCCTCTATTATTCATATGGGGAGGTTATGCACCCTGTGATTTAGTCTCTATATAGCAAATATAGTGTTAAACTTAGCTTCTGGTTAATTGCTTTAACACTGGCTGTGTTGTGTTTAACCTTTGTATGTGCCATAAGAGAAAGACATGGACCCTGTAATGAAAAGGCAGGATTTGGGAATATTGATGCATAATATATTACTGTGTACAAACAAATTGGCTGACCTTTAAGTGGTAGGGCAAGGAGGAAAAAACATTTTAATAAGGAATGAGTAAATACTACTTAGTCACCTTAAGTGGTGCAGCAGAGAAATGCTTGACTAACAAGCAGAAGGTTGACGGTTCAAATCCCCGCTGGTATTTTTCCCGGACCATGGGGAACACCTATAACGGGCAGCAGCAATATAAGAAGATGCTGAAAGGCATCATCTCATACTGCGCGGGAGGAGGCAATGGTAAACCCCTACTGTATTCTACCAAAGAAAACCACAGGGCTTTGTGGGTGCCAGGAGTCAAAATGGTCTTGTCAGCACACTTTAAATACCACTTGCTTTTAGCTTTTTGTACTACAGGTTTCTGCTTGAATGTGTGAATGCTTAGGAAACAGATTGGGAGAAGTTAGGATAAATACTCTGGTAGAATGGATCACTCATGTGTATCTCCCTTGGGTGGGGGAGAGAAGAGAGCAAGGATCCAAAGTATTGTTGGTCTCTTGGTTACCTACCCACAGTGCTTAATAGAGTTAATACTGTGGCATGATCCACCAATTAAATTTAAGAGTTACTAGTCTATATATAATTGACATATATTCTAACAATGTTGAATATATCAACGATCAAAAAACCACTTACTTTGGGAGTAAGCTCTGTTGACCACAGAGGAAACTTATTTCTGTGGACAGTGGGGGCTTGCTCTCAGGTAAATGTGTATAAAACTGTATAAGTGTCTACAATCTCTTCTTAGAGATGCACCTGATGGATTTCTGCCTAATACATTGTGATATCATGCACAGCATCCCACAAATGAGCTGCTAAGAGAATATGCCATCAATACTATGCAATAGGTCTGCATTCTCAGCTTCCAGCTGTGGTCCTCCAATAACTTGCCCTGGATTAAGAAGGCACCTCCAGCCTTGGAACGTTGTCTAGTTCAGTGTTTCCCATGCCAACCAGTGTGCTATGGGAGGCTGGCCAGTGTGCCACACTGACTTTGAGTCAGCTCCAAGAGGGGGGAGTTTGAGTTTCCCACTCCTGGTGCTGACTTGCCCCATAATGCACCAGGAAGGACATGTCCTCCCTCAGGACATAAGGTGGAGGGGGAGTTGGCTCCAAAAGCAGGGAGTTGAAACTAGCTCCCTTATGCACTGGGAGAGGTGTGCCCTTCCTGGTGCATTATGGGGCAAGCCAAGGGAAGGCTACACCTGCCTATTATCTCAAAACCAAAAATAATTGCAAAAAGAGGTGTATTGGGATGGGGGTGGGGCAGAGTGCCCCATTTTTAAAATGAGTGCCTTCAGATGAAAAAGGTTGGGAAACATTGGTCTAGTCCAGGCCTGCTCAACTTTGCCCCCCTCCAGCTGTCTTTGGAACTACAACTCCCATAATTCCCAACCACAGTGGCCAGTAGCCAGGGATTATGGGAGTTATAGGCCAACATCTGCAGGAGGACCGAAGTTGAGCAGGCCTGATCTAGTCTGACACCAGTTCCTAACACCTTGGCCAAAGCTGGTAACAGCAGTTGGAGCAATTGCAGGCCGCTAGATCAAATCTTTGAGTCCTTCCCGCCATTTAAGAGGAACTCCTTTCAAACCTGAAAAATCATTTTAAGAGTGCGTCTGCAGCTGGTGAGATTCTATAGCCACTACCACAGAGTTTGCCAGTTTGGCTTATGGATCTCAGTGACACTGGATATAATAGTAATGACATAGCTTGATTATGTCAAAGAACAAAGCAAGCTGAGGTGGCATCTGGCAGAAGGGGACACCGAACAATCACGGCAGCAGCCTCGATGAGAGCCAAGGCAAATAAGGGGGAAGCATAGTTCATGAACATACTCAAGTCTGCAAAGGCACCCTGAATTTCTGCTGTTCGGGGAAGGAATATCTTGGCCTGTGCTGAAGCAATTGGGTGATATTCTTCTGTATCGGCAGGGAAGGAAATGAAATGCAAGAGAGGGCACCAAGCCAGGAGGAGTTGCAGTCTAGTGATTCTTCCTTCCTGCCCCCGTTCTGGCTCAGTACCTTGCATTGCCATCTGCATTGCCTCTTGAATACGAGGGGGAAGAAAAGTGCAGCTGCTGAATTTCTGTCTGGCTAGTTGCTATAGTATAGGGCTGCACAACTTGGCCCTTCCAGTTGTTTTTGGACTACAACTCCCATCATCTGCAGCCACAGTGGCCAGTCAGGGAGGGCAGGAGTTGTTGGCCAGCATCTGTAGGAGGGCCGAAGTTGTGCAGCCCTGCCTAGTAAGGAGCATTTTTGGAGAGCACTGTGCCTTTTAGAGAAGAACCAGGCAGAAGTTCATCAGGTGCACATCTAGCGAGTGAGTGGGGGAAGCTGAACCTATTGAATTTCTGCCAGTGTTGAGTAAGGCAAACTGTCGTGCGTGTAGCCTAATCTATAAAGACAGTATAAGAGACAAGAATCCCCAAAGTCTTTACTGCTTATATGGTGCATGCTGTTTAGAGTACTTGAAACATCCTCTCATCTTAAACTGAAGGCTTTTAAATATTTTAACTTCCTTGTATTTTGAAAAGGCACTAAATTATTTAGCTGCTCTGTGTGTGTGTCTGTTAAAATTTTACCTCGAATTTTACTGTACCTTAAAATGTTTAAGCTGCTTCACCTATATTTTAATTGCTAAACATGCCCAGGATGCGTTCTAAAGTTTAACACAAGTTTAGCAGTAGGCTACTTTTCAGAATTAAATAATACTTAAACTAACTAAAGTGGGTCAATTTCACTCTATCTATTAGAAAATGGAGATTAATCCTTTTTTAAGGAAATTCATGGAACATGAAGAGTTATAAGCCAAATTAGCTAAATGGAACCTCCATGTTCAGAGGCAGTATATCTCAATACCAGAGTCTGGGAACAAACAATGGAAAGAATGTTACAGTAATCCTACAATATATCCACTCTATTCTCACAGTTTTGCAAATGGATGCTCAGAGCAAATTGAAAGTGAAAAATGGCACAGACTTGGAGGGGTGAGAAAGAAGAGCACTCAACCAGCATTTAACACACAACTTTTATAACAACTCTGTAAACGTTGCTCACTAAAGCATCAACTCAGTTTCTACTTCATTCATTTTGAAAATTCCCTTCTTCAGAAGGAAAATAAATCAGTAATTCAAGAGATAAATTGGGGTTTGGAACACTATCCATTGCACATAGCAATCAATGCCAATGTGCATTCACAACTTTTAAGAAGGAATTCTAGGTACTTCACACTAGTATTGGTATTGCTAAATTTGTTTTTATGAAGTTCATTCATTCATTTATTTGATTTCTATACTGCCCTTCCAAAAATGGCTCAGGGTGGTTTACACAGAGAAATAACAAACAAATAAGATGGAACCCTGTCCCCAAAGGGCTCACAATCTAAAAAGAAACATCAGACACCAGCAACAGTCACTGGAGGTACTGTGCTGGGGGTGGATAGGGCCAGTTACTCTCCCCCAGCTAAATAAAGAGAATCACCACATTAAAAGGTGCCTCTTTGCCAAGTTGTGACATGTTTCCGTCTCTTTCCCTGCTGTCTACAAAGTATAACACTTTAAAAGCTGTCAATAGATAGCACAGCCTCTGAGCATTCACAACAGTGCTTCCTCCCTGCTGGACCCTGGTGGGGGCAAGGTACATATGGGCTACTACTTACTGATGTCTGCAAACAGGTCAAGAGACACAAAGTACTACATTGTAAACTGGCTGTTAACAGAGGCTGTAGCCTCGGAGCATACCCAAAGTGCATTTCTCTCAAAGTGCATCAATTTGGTATTAAAACAAGCACCGAGATGTTGGTGAAAAGTAAGAGGTTCTGTAAGAGACTGAAGTCCCCTCAGTAATATGGGTTTGCTTCTGCAGCTCACCTACTCAGAATATAGAAGCAGCATCTGGCAACACAAGGAAAAGAGTGAGCAATTAAAGTGCTTACCTTAAGACTACTTAATGTGACTTAGTTACACTCGGCGCACTTCAACCAATTGCCCTAGTACTACAGTAATGATGCACTAATCTAGTCCTCCCCTTCCTTCACTTTTCAGTATATATAGTGTTGTCACTTTTGCCTCATGGAGGTTCTTTACAGCTTCATGGTAGACAGCAGTTCAACAGGCACAGCTTTCCTATCATTTTCTGTCAGCTTTAGGAACAAAGGAAGCTGCCATATATTGAGTCAGACCATTGGTCCATCTAGCTCAGTATTGTCTACCCAGACTGGCAGCGGCTTCAAGGTTGCTGGAAGGAATCTCTCTCAGCCCTATCTTGGAGAAGCTAGGGAGGGAACTTGGAACCTTCTGCTCTTCCCAGAGCGGCTTCATCCCCTAAGGGGAATATCTTACAGTGCTCATACATGTAGTCTCCCATTCAAGTGCAAACCAGGGCAGATCCTGCTTAGCTAATGGGACAAGTCATGCTTGCTTCCACAAGACCAGCTCTCCTCCCTAGCTTTCAGCTCTCTATCAAGCATTCTGTCTCTAGGCTGGGGAAAGTTGCCCCTAATGCATTTCTGCCTACATCTCTTTCATGGAAACAGTGGTAACCCTTCTGTGCAGCAGTGATCAGAGCCTGTATTGGTGATCATGGGAAGAGACTCGGAGATTTGTGTCCCTCCAAAATTAAGGGTCTCAACGTGCAGATCTGTTCTCTTTCCTCTGCCTTCTTAACTGGACTGGCTTATTGAAGATTAAGTAAATGGATTTGGATCCTTAAGTGACTTACTGTCAGCTGCAATGAGACAGCTGCCAAGTAAAATATTGAGTTATGATTGTCCTTTGCTATATTGTGTGAGAACACGCGCCTCCCCTCCCCCCCCCCCCCCCCCCGCATGGTCCTCTTTGGGAGATCTGAAACTCTTGCTTTGGTGTTGGCCGTGCAAGGGCCTCCTTGAGGGCCCAGTGAAGCAATCCTGTGAGGTGATGCTCACAAAGCATTCTGCTCGTTTGACATTCTCCTCCCACAGAGGCCCTTTCTGTCAAGGGGCCTGCAGTAGGCAGCCGCTT
This sequence comes from Hemicordylus capensis, assembly GCF_027244095.1. NCBI lineage: Eukaryota > Metazoa > Chordata > Lepidosauria > Squamata > Cordylidae > Hemicordylus > Hemicordylus capensis. Next base: position 46,714,712 of record NC_069660.1, read on the forward strand.
TACAGTCAGTTCTTTGTTTTAACGGTAGGGCCTACTGTTTGGGTCAGGAATCTGTAATGAGCTTTCACTTTGTGTTGTCTCATTGGGGTGCCTGTTGTTCGGGGAGAGACTGAAGATGTTTGGCTTCCCCACCCTCTTAGCAGTGCCGTGTTGCAAGCTCTGCATTGGTTTGAGGGCATGACCTGCAATGTGTGGAGAATCCCAGAGCCCCAGAACCTGATTTGCTCAATTCTGGGCAGATGAGGGAAGGAGGGATGCTTCTGTGTGTGTGTGTGTGTGTGTGTGTGTGTGTGTGTATATGTTTTCTGTTTTTTTAGAAGGGCTGTTCCAGGTTGAGTCTGGGGAAATATTTCAGATTCCAAGGTGCTTGTTAAGTTTTGGGAAGCCAACACCAGCTTTTCAGGCCAAAAAGAAGTTCAGGTTTTTAGATGTCGTCTTTGCATTTTTAGAGGCCCAAATCACTCACTGTCTGGTCTCTTTCAGTTTTGCTCACACACAGCGATCTTACACGTCTTCCTCCCTGAGTGCGACTTAGAGGAACATAGGACACTGCCATATACTGAGTCAGACCATTGGTCTATCTAGCTCAGTGTTGTCTTCACAGACTGACAGAGGCTTCTCCAAGGTTGCAGGCAGGAATCTCTCTCAGTCCTATCTTGGAGATGCTGCCAGGGAGGGAACTTGGAACTTTTGCGTGCAAGCATGCAGGTGCTCTATCCAGAGTGGCTCCATCCCCTAAGGGGAATATTTTCCAGTACTCGTATGTAGTCACCCATTCAAATGCAAACCAGGGTGGGCCCTGCTTAGCAAAGGAGACAACTCATGCTTGCTTACAAACTATGGGATTCTCTGCCACAGGATGTGGTGGCCAGTACCTTGGATGGCTTTAAAAGGGTCTTAGACAAAGTAATGGATGACAGGTCTATCAATGGCTTTAGCAGGAGAGAGGGCAAGCACTCACCCTCTGCTTGTGGGCTTCTTGGAGGCCTCTGGTGGGCCACTGTGTGAAATGGGATGCTGGACTAGATAGACATTGGGCCTGATCCAGCAGGGCCACAAGGCCACCTCTCCTCACACGAAAACATAGCAAGTGGCCTTATATGGAGGTCAACATGCAACCTGGCCTTGTAACTGGCTTCCCAGGTGGAGCCAGCCAATGAGAATGCTGCACCGATTTGAGTCTTTGGAAGTGCCTTTCCTGCTGAAGGGAAAGAAGGCTTGGACCTTAATTAGTAGGAGGGGAGTGTAGCCTAGTGGTAGTGCATGCACTTTCTATGCCGAAGATCCCAGATGCAATCTTCTGCATCTCCAGCTAGGGTTGTGAACTGGTATAGTCAAAGACATTTTGCTGGCTGCGATGGGTCCCCAGTCTGCAGGTGGGCGCTTGGTATGCGGAGGGTGTGCTGTTGAGGCAGCTCAGTGACATGTGTGAGAACTCTGGGCTTATGCCACCAAGCCAGGCGGCGGTGGTGGCTGGGGTGATTTCGAGCTCAAGTTGGAGGGATAAAAGGAGTGCACTGCAGTGGGGCGAGGAGGAGAAAATGAGCAGCATGCTCCAGTGGGGCAAAGAAAGATGGCGCCTGTGTTGCTGTGGGGCAGCACTTGCTGCCTCCCCGTGCCTCTCCCTAGAAGGGCTGCCCCAGCTGTGAGAACAGCCGCCTGAAAGTCCCTGCCAGCCGGTGTAGACAATAGTGAGTGAAATGGATCAATGTCTGACTCTGTATAAGGCTACTTTATGCGTTCAAACAGTATAAGATACTGTTAGGTGCTCTTCTCTCTGGGCTTGGCTCAGAAACTGGTCATGCCAACTTAAGTAGCAGAGGAGCAGTCAAATGTACAGGGCCAGGTTCCATTTGAATCATTGTCGTACAAAATCAAAAACATCCCCTTTTCTTTGTGTGGCGGGCAGGGAAGGGAGGGATCATCGGATTGAGTTAAGGATGGGATGTATGGTGGTCAGCCTGACTTTATATATGTGTATTGGGAAGAAAATCCAACTTGGTGGTTGTGCACCAAACCAACCCATACTGTTCATGTTTGCATGTTAGCGTGTTTGTGCTCCTAGAAATAACATGCCCACTGTCATTTATTTATTTATTTGATTTGATTTCATTTCTATACCACCCTTCCAAAAATGGCTCAGGGCAGTTTACACAGAGAAATAATAAATAAATAAGATGGAACCCTGTCCCCAAAGGGCTCACAATCTAAAATGAAACACAAGATAGACACCAGCAATTAGTCACTGGAGCTGCTGTGCTGGGGGTGGATAGGGCCATTACTCTGCCCCTGCTAAATAAAGAGAATGACCATGTTAAAAGGTGCCTCTTTGCCAAGTTAGCAGGGGAAGAGAGCTTGGTCACAGTACATAAGAACAGCCCTGCTGGATCAGGCCCAAGGCTGATCTAGTCCAACATCCTGTTTCACACAGTGGTCCACCACCAGATGCCCCTGAGAAGCCCACAGGCAAGAGGCAAGGGCATGCACCATCTCTTGCGGTTGCTCCCCTGCAACTGGTATTGAGGCATCTTGCCTCTTTGACTGGAGGTGGCCTACAGCCCTCAGGCAAGTAGCCATTGATAGACTTGCCCTCCATGAATTTGTCTAAGCCCCTTTTAAAGTATTTCTTAATTCTAAAAAATGGCAGGCGACAACTTTGTTGACAAGAACAAGAAAGCACACTCTGAGGCTGGCCAAATTATTCATATTAAATAGCAATACTTGAGGGGACCAGAAATGCTGGTGTGATTACCCTGAGGAAATAATTGCATGTGTATTCTGTGGGGTGGTTCTTGGCAAAACAAACTTCAGAAGCTGGTATGTGTTAATTTGTAGTTGGGAAACCTCATTGAATTGGGAGCTGTTTGTACTGTGCCAAGTATGTTTTGGTTGTTATAAAATATTTGGTTGCATTATTTATATATTTGAATTCTCTGGCTCTTGGGCCTGACTTGTCAAGTGTCCACGGCTATTCCAGGCAGCCAGGATTTTCTTGGGTCTCTCTAGAAGAAGCCTAAAGGCCTTCAAACAGCAATAGGTCTGACTTCTCCAGGCTAGTGTCCATACATCTCTCAAGTTATTCGGCTGTGTGCTGGAAGCAAAATCATGCTCATGAGAGATGTTTCTGGTCTTTGGGAATAAAAATGGATGAAAGGTAAAGCAGGAGAACTCCTGCTTGAGAACAGTGTTGGCAACTCTTTAAGCAAGATAGGTGGTCTAAACCAGGGATTTTCAACGTGTGGGTCCCCAGATGTAATTGAACTTCAGCTCCCATAATTCCCAACCAAAGGCCACTGGGGCTGGGGATTATGGGAGTTGAAGTCCAATAACATCTGGGGACCCACACGTTGAGAAACCCAGCATGGAGAAATGGCTGAAGGTTGGCAACCCGTGTCAGTTTAATATACTCATTTTTGTACTACTTGGCTGTTTCTGTTAGTCTGCCTTTAGCCTGATCCTACTGTCTAGAACAGGGATTCTCAGCATTGGGTCTCCAGATGCTATTGGACTTTAACTCCCATAATCTCCAGCCAAAGGCCACTGTAGCTGGGAATTATGGGAGTTGGATAACATCTGGAGACCCAATGTTGAGAATCCCTGGTCTAGAACATGCTTTTTGCATTGTGGTCATCCAGTCTAGCTGCTTTTTTTCTCCTCCCAAATTCCACCTGCTTTAATTATTTAATTCTGCTAACTTAGGAAAACATGGTAGCAACTTGGTATGTTACTCTAGAATCATTTTGAGCCAGTGTATTATAGTGGTTAGACTGCAGGACCAGACGATCCAGCTTCAAATTCCAATTCTGCCATGAAACTCACTGAATGACTCTGGACCAGTCACCTGTGGGGCAGCCCCCAAGTATGCCACCCTGAGCTCTTTGGAAGAAGGGCAGGATGAGACATCAGTGCCAACTAGGTTCATAGAGCGAGTCTGAACTGGTTAGAGTGCTGGACTAGGACTGGGGAGACCCAAGTTCAAATCCCCATTCAGCCATGATACTTGCTGGGTGATCCTGGGCCAGTCACTTCTCTCTCTCAGCCTAACCTACTTCACATGGTTGTTGTGAGGAGAAACCCAGGTATGTAGTACACCGCTCTGGGCTCCTTGGAGGAAGAGTGGGATATAAAATGTAAATTAATAAAAATAAATAAAACCATTGTTTGATTCTGGTTCTACACAATGATCCCAAGCCTCAGACTTACATATGACAGGAAGAAGTTTTAAACTCCCAGTCCTGGTTAATAACTTCTTCCTCTCTTTCCAGCTAGCTATGGAAGTGTTGTCTCAGGAATTCACCACCACTGGTTTAACTGTTGGTCACATACTATTTCTGTGTCATGGCAATTCCCACATGTCACTCATAATATTTCATTTTATTTAAACTGACATACTTCCTGCCCTTTCTTCAAGGAGCTCCTACTTGGGTGTTGCCCCCATTTTATCCTCACTGCTACTCTGTGCGGTCAAGCTTATCAAAGGAGCATCCTATCTGACTGGGGATTCAAACCTGGATTTCCCCAGTCCAAGCCCAAAATTCTTACCACTCTACTATAGCCTTCTTCACACGTTATGTTGAACATTCATACAGTCTGTGTACAATGTGTGCAGATATAGTTACATTGAATGCAGGTACAGCATACACTTCCCATCTGTAGGATGTATTTGAGGGAGCCTATACTTGGGTTAACTTTTAAAATGAATGCAGGTACAGTCATTCATACAAAAACATGTACCTGTGGACAGACAGCTGAACATGGGTACAACACAATGTCTGAATAGGAATTATGCATCCGATTATCCTATAGAAAGGAAATGTACGACTCTGCCTTGCAGATAATACCAGATCAAGGTAGTTCGTTCATCCCTTGCCTATGAAAGCTCATGTCATAATAGAGCTTTTTTAAAGAGCTCTAAGATAAGATAAAATAAGAGCTTTTTTTTTAAGGTACCCTGTGACTCTCTCTATTGTTTCACTATAGAGCTGAAATGGAGCTGTTGCTGTCTGCCAATTTATTTATTTTTAATCTCTTCCAGGTAAAGCGGAAGCTGAACTTGGAGACTGACCACCAATACATTGCTGAGAGTGTCCAAGCAACTCGAGGAAGAGCGAAGAACCCCATCAAAGGTGCTGGTGGCCAGTAGGGAGACTTGGTGACTTATTGATTTTCAAGGTTCTGAAGGCAATCACTTCCCTGTCCATATGCCTAAACTGGGGAGCAGTGTTCCCTCTAACAGGGATTCCCACAACTCCCAGAATCCCCAGCCATTCTGGGAGGTGTAGTCAACAACATCTGGGACCCGCTGTTAGAGGGAATACTGCTAAGGAGTATTTCCTGATATCTGAGCAATCTAAGAGCAGAAGCAGGGAGTCGTGAAGAAGGTGCTTGTTGCACTAGCGAGTCTTCTGAGATGCTGCTTCAGTCTCTGCTGGCTCTCTAGTCCAGCGGGAAATGGCCTTTTGAAGTTTTCCAAATTACTTAACCCTGTTGAGCAGTGCTCTTCATGGTAAGGCCGAGGGGCAGTGGTGGCTCCTTGACTAATTTGTTTTTTGGGCTTCTGTGGAGGCAGCCATTCCCACTGTGCAGCCCTGGGTTTGGCCCAGTGATTTGGGGAGGGGGCACTTCTTGAAGGGAAATGGAGCCCTCTCGAACCCCTGCACCATCTTGGAAGGCACACACAGGGTGCTGGGAAGTGTAGCAGTGCTTGCCCCCTCAAGCTCTTAAGAGAGGGCTGCGTCTCTCTTAAAGGACTCTCCCAGCTCTGAGAGAAATGCAGTACTATGTGGAGGGACAGCACAGTGGGAAATGGCTCCAAGGTTTTTTGTGGGTTGGTTTTTTGTGTTGGGGTTTGTTTGTTTTTTGGCCCAAGTGGCTCTGCTTGCAAAAGAATGAACTGCTGTGCAGACATTCTGTGCAATCCATGCATGGAGAGGAAATGGGCACACGTGGGCTAGTAATCTCCCCACTAGTGACCACAAGTTCAGTCTTGGCGCTGCAGAGCATACTGTTGAATGTGTGGAACAGCCCTCTGTGTGTTTGCTTCTGCCCTGTGAATTAAAATGTGGAATGTGTAGTTGCCAGTGTGCATGGCTGCTCTTGCTGTTTGGTGGGATGGCTAGCCAGCATGCTCCCATCCCATCGGGGATGGGGCTGTAGCTTGGGGATAGAGCATCTGCTTTGCATACAGAAGGTCCCAGGTTCAATCCCTGGCATCTCCAGGTAGGGCTGGAAAAGTCTCCTGCCTGAAACCTTGGAGAGTCTTTCGGTCAGTGCAGACAATACTGAGCAGGATGGACCAGTGTTCTGGTTTGGTATAAGGCAGATTTATGTGTTCTATCCTCCCTGCTGCATTGGTTGTACAGGAGGACCTCTATCTATCTATCTATCTATCTATCTATCTATCTATCTATCTATTTCCCACTCTTCCTCCGAGGAGCTCAGAGTACATGCTTATTTTTATTTTATTAATTCTGGGTCCAGCACTCATGGTTTCATGTATCCACAATTGGGTAATTAGCTGACCTCGGCATATGTGGGGGGGGGAGGTGAGGGGAAAGGGTTAAGCCCACATATCCGTGGGTGAGGGGTGGCCGAAAATAACCTTGGAGGTCATTCCCGGCCGCCATTTTCATTCATTCATTCAATCATTCTTTCGATTTCTATACCACCCTTCCAAAAATGGCCCAGGGCGGTTTACACAGAGAAATAACAAATAAATAAGATGGATCCATGTCCCCAAAGGGCTCACAAACTAAAAAGAAGCCTCAGTTAGACACCAGCAACAGTCACTGGAGGTACTGTGCTGGGGGTGGAGAGGGCCAGTTATTCTCCCCCTGGTAAATAAAAGAGAATCACCATGTTAAAAGGTGCCTCTGTGCCAAGTTAGCAGGGGTTTTGACTGCTGGAGAGATCAGGAGCCATTTCATGGCTCAAAACCAAGGAGAAAACTGATTTTCAGCACCGTGGAGAACAGTAGGGCACTTTGAGGGGCTATCTGGGGGTGATGGGGGAAAATGGGGCAATACCCACAATTTTGGGCTGATTCTTGGCATCTGGGAACCTAACCTCCTGATTCCTGTTGCCCTAATGCCTTGTTATTCATGGATTTGCTATCCACAGCACCCCCCTGCCCCTGCCAGAATGGGGATCTCCTGTACACAAAGAGGAAGAGGGGACCATCTACATGGGACTCTTGTCTTGTACAAAACTGGGGCCAAAGGTGTGCCTCAAGATGCTCTGCTATGAGAGCATCATTCTTGTTGAGCCCCAGTGGAATGTGCTCCACTGCTCATGCAGTGGTTTGCTGTCTGACTTCTAGCTTCCATCATCAAGTGCCAGTGAATGGTAGAGCAGGACCTAACAGTCTTACCAGAATGTGTCAAAAGGCAGCAGTGGAGCCATGGAAGTGCCAACTTCAGACTGTGCAGATGTGCGGCTGCTACTGCCTGGGAAGCAGCATCCAGCTCAGGCCCCCTGAAGCCCTTGCCAAGCATCACTTTTTGCTCATCAAAAAAAACTTGACAAGCGCTGGAGCAACATCTCCTGTGCTTCTGGCATTGCCTTGTGAAATCCTCCAATAAGGGCATCTGTTCCTCTTTCCAAATTCCATGACGGAAGCTGGCCGTGTGTCAGCAATCTGCTCTGTAAGCAGCTGCTCATGGCCCTGTGTATTCTGGGATCACACTGCTTTCTGCATATTTTGTTGGTGATTGGTAGAATGAAAAGGTGATTTTTATCACCTTTTAAAAGGAAAATGTCGGAGCTTGCATTGGGCACAGAATTCAGAATTCTCAGGATCTGGGCTTTTAAGCTGATTGTTCTCTTCTCTCTCTCTCTCTCTCTCTCTTTTTTTTTTTTGTTAAATATAAATTGGTTCTATGTCCCTAAAAGGCTGAGTAGGTCGTCTAGAGCCAGTATGGTGTAGTGGTTAGAGTGCTGGACTAGGACTGGGGAGACCCGAGTTCAAATCCCCATTCAGCCATGATACTTGCTGGGTGAATTTGGGCCAGTCACTTCTTTCTCAGTCTAACCTACTTCACAGGGTTGTTGTGAGGAGAAACTTAACGATGTACACCGCTCTGGGCTCCTTGGAGGAACAGCAGAATATAAACGTTAGATAAATATATAAATTAAATTAAATTAAATGTGGGTGAAATTTCAGCTAGTGAAATTTCAGAAGCTGGAGGAACTGAGGAAGGTGCCACAGAGGGAATGGGCTTTTTCTGAGTCTGATTCAAACACTCTTGTTCCCCTGTCAATGTAATCAGGAATGAAAAAAGGTTCAAATCTTGGAATCTCCTCCTCTCCTGCCACCCGCTTCTCTTCTGAAAAGCTTCTGATATTCCCTCCCTGGGATAGCCATTGAGGTCTTCAAGGTATCAGGGAGGGAGGGGAATGGAGTGTTAGTTTTAAATTACAAGTTGGAAAATAAAATTTCAGGGTAATTCTTAATGCACAATGTGTAATGTAGTTAAGTTTGTATTCCCAGCCAGGTGATTTAATTACAGACTTCATTGGTGTCACAGTTGTAACAAAATCCACATTGATCCCTAGGGGTGAAATCTCCTGGAGAGAAATCCCGCTATGAAACCTCTCTGAATCTGACCACCAAACGCTTCTTAGAGCTGCTGAGCCAGTCACCTGACGGAGTTGTAGATCTCAACTGGGCTGCAGAGGTGCTGAAAGTGCAAAAGCGGCGGATCTATGACATTACAAACGTCCTAGAGGGCATTGAGCTGATCACCAAGAAGTCTAAGAACCATATCCAGTGGCTGTAAGTAGAATGTGCTCTAGGTGTTTAGCAGTTCCTCCAACAGCAAAAGTTTGGTTGCCCCAATCAGATTGCTCTGGTTCTTAAACTGCCTTGGATTGCCTTAGTTTTTCAACTGCTATTGGCCTTGGAAAGTAGCCATGCTCTTCGCAGAAAATACAACCACATTGCATAGCTGTTCTCTTGGAATAGCTCTTTTAGGATAGTAACTTCTGTTTCTTTGTCCCTACTATATAAAAGGAAGCTTGGTATGGATGAGGCGCTTTTGTTGTTGCACAGGCTGAATATGTTTTAAAAATGTATTCATTCATTCTGTTTGATTAGCACAGTGTTTGAGTAGCGCAGAGTAAGGGATGAGGTTTATAACAATACGAAAACTTAATCCAGACACAGTGCTCGGTCCATAGGAACTCAGTCAGTAGGATTCAGCCTGTTCTGGATGGGGATGTATACTTGCTCTGAAAAATCTGCAATTCAGAGGCATTTCTGGACCCAGCAGTCTTCCTGGATTCCCTGGTGGTGGTGGTGGTGGTGGTGGAATCACTCTGCACGACTGGTGTGCCAAGTGCCTTCTAGTCACACATGCCTTAGATCAGCACTCTTCACTATTTTTCAAGTGGGAGCTACCTTGGCAAAAAAAACCCCACCCTTCAATGTGAGAGCCATTTCCTGTTGTGCTGACCTCTGCACAGTACTATGCTTTTCCAGCGAGGGCCCTTAAGAGAGACGCCTTCTCTTAAGAGTGCTGTGGGGAAAGCGCTGGGAAGGTCTACATCCAAGCTGGTGCAGAGTCTTGAGGGCTCCTTTGAAGGAGCCTAAGCCCCCAGTGCAGTACTGGGTGTTGGGAATGGTTGTCTCCACATGGTGTCAGGGAGACTGTGCAGAGTACTCAACATTGGCCAAAGCTTCACGCAGGTCCAATAAACAATTAGCCAGGCGGCCAGTTATAGGGTTGATACGGCCACCACTGGCCCTGGGCCTTACAATGAAAAACACTGCCGTAGAGACATAAAGACTGGGTTACTGCAATGTACCTAAACGGGCTTCTCTTCAAAGAGCATTTGGAAACTTCAGCTGGCTCAAAATGCAGTAATAAGACTCTTGCTTCGAGCCGTTTTTCCGTATGATTCCTCTTCCATGCCTACTGCTCTATCAGACCATTTCCAAAGCACCTGTTAAGGATGCTGATTGTTACATTGTAAAAGCCCTAAACATCTTGGGACCAGGATACCTAAAGGACTGTCTCTTCCCATGTGATCCTGCCTATCCACTGAGGCCAGCCTAGCCTCCTAAAGTGGGCTGGTTGCTTCGTACTAAAATCCAGAGGTGAATCCCAGCATGGTGTGTGGTTTTGTCCCATAGGCACTGACTGACCTTTTGTGGGGAATGGGGCTGTAGCTCAGTGGTAGAGTCTGCTTTGCATGCAGAAAATCCCGGGTTTGGTTGCTGGCATCTCCAGTTAGGCTAGGAAAGATCACTGCTTGAAACCCTGGAGAGACTCTGCCAGTTACAGTAGACGATACTGAGCCAGATGAACCAAGGGTGTGGCTTGATAGAAGGCAGCTTCCTATATCCTCCTGCATGCTCCCTTTCCACCTGCAGTGTGACTGGCTGAGAACAAAAGGAAGGGCCTTTTTCTTTTGTGGAGCCAAGAATTTTGGCTGGTCTTGTGGTAGCAAGCATGGCTTGTCCCCTTAGCTAAGCAGGGTCTACCCTGGAGACTACATGTGTGTGCACTGTAAGATATTCCCCTTAAGGGATGGAGGCACTCTGGGAAGAGCATCTAGGTTCCAAGTTTCCCTCCCTGGCATCTCCAAGATAGGACTGAGAGAGCTTCCTGCCTGCAGTCTTGGAGAAGCCGCTGCCAGTCTGTGTAGACAATACTGAGCGAGATGGACCAATGGTCTGACTTGGTATATGGCAGCTTCCTATGTTCCTAATTTTGAATTTCCTTCTGCAGAAGATCTTTCAAGGCTCCACACAGTTGATTTTCCACTGCTATCTGTAGACACTACTTTTATTTGGGCAGGCCTTTTACCTAACCTCTTTATTTCTATATTTTGGTCTTCCTCTGGACTAAAATATATAAATAAAGCCTTAAAGAGAGCCTGAAATGTGCTTTAAAAATGTATTTAAGTGGGCATTTTAATATTAGATGTTCTGGCTTTTGCTGCTTTTGGGGGTTGGATGTGGATGTTCCTTATTCAATTTATATACTGCTTTCACACACAAGGTGCCCAAAGTAATGTGCAATCTCATAAAAGGATTGGTTTCCTCACCATTTTTAAAGCTGAACACTAGCTGTTTTGCCTCCCCTCCCATGTTGGGTGGGGGAAGAGCAAGATATAATAATAAAATAAAAACATTTGGGGCACAAACATCTGCACTCAACTTCATGCATGAAGTGTTCCTTAAATTAAGAAGATAGACTTGCAAAGGTAGAGGTAGGTGTGTGTGTGTGTGTGTGTGAGAGAGAGAGAGAGAGAGAGCAAGCTTGATTGATTGTGAATGAAGGGTGTGGCAGCTGTGTTCCTCTTCATGATCAGGCATTTGATGTGGACACTGCTTGTCTGATCTGTGCATTCAAAGCAGAAAAAAAGGTCTAATCCTCTGTTCATTAAGATACAGACTTGTCTTCTGATGCGGAGGTTAGGGTTATGATGTGGAGAACTCATAAAGCATCCCTGCTTCCGGAGTTGGACTCTGGTATAAATTCTTCTTGTATTAACAGTAACTGCCTGTTATTTGTATAGCACAGGCATACATAGCACTTTACAAGTAATGAGAAAACCAGTCCCTGTCCCAGTGGGCTTGGGATGAAGACAAGATCTTCATGAGAGCCTGCAGTTGGGTGTGGTACAATTCAGGGCACGTGGCAGCAGAAGGTGCTTACCTGCCCTCTCTCCAGGCTGCCTGCTTCTACGAATGCAGCCATTCCTAGGTGGACAGATGGGACATATTTCTGTAAAGAATGCTGTACTTGTTTTCTGTTTGTGAGGACCTGTCCATTTTGTGGGCTTTTGCACCCATGAAGTGGTGGTGACAGGCTTGTGGTGGAGCAAAACGTTATTGAAGTCTCATACCAGAAAATATGCACATGCCCAGGGCTGCAGAAATCCACTAGTCCATTTGTCTGTGACAAGTGAAAAACGATGCCTGATGAGCAATATACCAACACAGCTTGACAAGTAAAATATTTTGTCTGGCTGATAAACTGAGCCAACACTTCTTCACCCCTTCACATGGCTATTTTTTGTTACAAAGGAAAGCAAGTGTTGTGTAAAGAGACTCGCAGCCCTTTCAGGTTTCAGGGCAGCAAGGCGATTCAGCTCAAAAGCTATGTAAAATTGAGCACTCATGTTTGTGGTGTCTCCTCCTCCCACACAGCCTTTAAAAAAAAAAAAAGATCAGGGAACATCTTTTGGGACAGAGAACCATCTTCTCATTCCTTTTGCTATGTAAACCACTTGGAGAGCCTTTTTTGTGTTTGAAAAGTGGTGTATAAATATTTTTAGTTCTAAACAATAGCATGCTGTCAGACTATATGCCTTGTGCATTTGTCATGCTCATCAGAGGATGTAAATGTATAGAAACCTGCACAGATATCCTGAGCAAATCTCACTTTAAATAACAATAAACAACCCTTTACTACTTGTCTAAATATTTGCTGTTTTTGTGCTATGGGCATTCAGTGTCTTCAGCTGAGCATCACCACATGATAATGCATCTTTTCAGGAATTAAATACAGAGCTGGTAAAGTGCTCCCTTATGGCCAGTTTTCAAAGGAATTACCCCAGTGCTGGCCCAACATGATTAGCTGTTGCTGCACCATAAAAAACCCTAATCTCCCTGGGCATTTGCCAGCCCTTTGCTGACTCCATTTTGGCTCTCTGAAAGCATGCCCAGTGCAATCAAGTCCTCTTAATGTACATATTGGTGCCAGGAGTGTAAAAAATCAATCAATCGCTGACTGTCCAAGAAAGAGACCATTCCGTCTTGACTTCCTCTGTTTTCCTAGGGGCAGCCGGTGTGCTGTAGGGAGCGCCAGCAAGAGCCAGGGGTTGGTGAAGGAGCTCCAGGATCTTCAGGCAGCAGAACAGCAACTGGACAGCCTTATCCAGATGTGCACTACCCAGTTCAAGCTCCTCACTGAGGATCCTGAGAATAAGCAATATCCTTCTCGGGAAGCGGGGGGGCGGGCGACTGGGTGGATTGGGCAGATTAGAGGATGCAAAGCAGCTTCATAGTAGCAGGTCTGCCTCATTAACCGCATTCTGAAGAAGTAGCCGCTCTCCTGACATTCCAGGGCTAGGTGTTGGTGTTCTTAAACGGCACTTCCCCACCCTTTGAGCTAATGGAAAATCCCTACCTTGCTGCCCTTTAAGGCAATGGAGATGAAAGGGGGAGGGGAAGAGGAGGCTGGTGGTGAGTCAGAGGTTGCAGACTGACCTTTGCTTGGCAGCTCTCTGGCTGAGCTTGATCCTGATATATGGGACCTGGATTCCACCCTGGGTGGCGCAAACACTGCCTTAAGTGGGGTATGTCAACAGCCTCTAAGGCTGAATTTTATTCAGTCTCAGTGTAGCTCTGCCATTTCCCATAAAATTGGTATTGGGAGGCAGGTGACTCATTAGAGCTGGTATCTGGGTATCCTTGCTTAAAATGCCTGATACCTGATGAAACTGAAATGCCTGATACAGTTGCACTGATCTCTCATGTTCCTCAGCATTAAATAAGTGGACTTGCCAGAAACTTTGAATTGTTCAGATAATTTTGTAGACTGAGACACACACCTTTTTTAAACCCTAGAGAGCCACTGCCAGTGTAGAAAATTGTAAGCTAAGTCGACCAGTCATCTGACTCTGTAAAATGCAGCTTTCTATGTACCTAGGGTGACGCTGATCCATTCATGTACAACTGGATTTACATCCATCCTGTCTTATTTACAATGAGTCTTCATCAGGTGGCAGAGGGGGTGCATGCCATATTTCAGTAAGCAGAGATCCCATTTCCTTTCTCTTCTCTTCCCTCCCCGCCCCCATCATCTATGTCCAGAAGAGCAGAGCAATATCAGAAGCTAACATGTTTGTTTCCTAACACCTAGTAATTTAGGCCTAGTGACTGTACAGGTACTATTGTAGCTTTGAGTCTTGGTGAGTAGCCCGTGACCCTTTTCTCCTTGCAAAACTTGACTGATCACACCTCAGCTTATGTGACTTGCCAAGATCTGCGGAGCATAGCAGACCCCTCCGAGCAGCTGGTGATGGTGATCAAAGCCCCCCAGGAGACACAGATGCAAGTCTCTGACCCAGCAGAGGTAACTTTTTCCAGGTTCCTAGAATTAGTGTTTGCGGGGAGCCATTGTGCTTCAAATACCTCCTGTATCAAGCTTTCAAAAGCTAAATCCTGGCCACCCTTCAGATAGGAGGGAGTTACACATCCTTAAGTGGCACAGCAGGGAAATGTTTGACTAACAAGCAGAAGTTGCCAGTTCAAATCCCCACTGGTACTATATCAGACAGCAGCAATATAGGAAGATGCTGAAAGGCATCATCTCATACTGCGCAGGAGGAGGCAATGGTAAACCCCTCCTGTATTCTACCAAAAGAAAACCACAGGGCTCTGTGGCCGCCAGGAGTCGAAATTGACTTGACGACACACTGTACCTTTACACATCTATCCCTCCACCTCACATCACATATCATTTTGAGAAGTGTACAGCAAGCACATGGGATGTCCCTCCTTAAGAGATGCATGCATAATTAAATGGATAGCTTATTGAGCAATGCTAGGGACTCATGCAAGTTAATCCAGTTATGTACTGCTGGGGGCGAGAATGGCTAATAACCTTGGTTATACTAGGCAATCTGACCATGGAGAACTAGAATGATTAGTTAGATGGTGAGCTACAAATCACAATCCATGGAGGCTTCCTGAGAGAAAAAATATTGTGATTTTTCTAGGACTAAGCAGGACATTGTATAGGTTTTCTCCAGCCTACCAAATGCATCTGGAAGCTTTTCACATGGGGCTTTTGAAGCCCTTTAACTCGCATCTTCTCTGGAATGGAGGGGGTGCATTCACATTTCAGCTAGATTTACCCTGAAGTCCCTGAGAGTTATCAGGGAGCAGTTCACACATAATTTGGGTTTTTCACTGTGCATTAGAGTGTAACCTAATTTATATCTGGGGTTAAAAAATTCACTATTTGTGTCATTTGGGGGGACAACCAAGTTTACAGTAAAGCCTCCCCATAAACCTGTGGTAAAACCTGCTGTGTGTAAAAGCTGCTGGTGAGCTAAGGGAAGAGACCCACTTTTATAGTAGGCAGAGTGCTGGAGAACATGCAGCTGATGCTGTTCCATTAGGGCTGCTATTCTTGTTGTTGATTGGTGATGGTATTATTATTTTATATACCCCTGCTAACTTGGCAAAGAGGCACCTTCTAATGTGGTGATTCTCTTTATTTAGCAGGGGGAGAGTAACTGGCCCTATCCACCCCCAGCACAGTACCTCCAGTGACAGTTGCTGGTGTCTATCTTATGTTTCTTTTTAGATTGTGATTTTTAGTTTTAGATTGTTAGCCCTTTGGGGACAGGGATCCATCTTATTTATTTGTTGTTTCTTTGTGTAAACCGCCCTGAGCCATTTTTTGGAAGGGAGGTATAGAAATAAAATAAAATACATAATATAATATAATATAATATAATATAATATAATATAATATAATATAATATAATATAATATAATATAATAATGAACAGAACATACACTAAAGTTGTATGTGGCAAGCCCTGCCCACACAGTGCTTTACCAATCAGAGGTAACGGAACAGAAGCACCGAGGTGATTGGGCAGTGGGGATTCCATATGCAGATAGGGAAGAGGGGCGGGGTGGTGGGAAGGGGGTGTGGTGGCAAATGGGTGGGAGGGGGCGAGTGAAAGTGGGTGGCTGACACTGAGCAATAAAGCAGGGACTGTGGTGGGTGGCAAGGAGAGCAACAAAGTCCTAGCACATAGATCTGTGTGAGTTTAGCTAGTAGTAGTTGTTGTTGTTAGGGTAGGTGAAGCCTCCTGTCCTAATTTGGGAGCTGAGCGTGTTCACAATATTTGATTGTGTGTTAGACAAAAGCAAAGTCAACAGTGGGAAACGTGCTCATCTGCCAAGCCCCAGCTGGGTAGGACAGGCACACCCTACTCAGATTCCGTCCCCGGTTTAGAATGAGGTAAGAGAGGAAAATCCTCCTACCTAGCTGGGACTTGACAGACGAGTAAGCTCCCTACCTCCCACCTTGCTTTCATAAAATCAGATATCGGGCATGTGTCCAGCTCCTGAATTGGGGTCAGAGGCTTCTCCTACCCTAATAATAATAATAATCATGAGAACAGACCTATTTTGTGGCTGGTTCCTGTGGAGAAAATATCTACCCCGTTAGTTACCTCCCAGCCAGAGCCAAGGATGGTCCACAGGCCAGAGGCCCTGTTAAGCCACTTGGCTCAAGCCTCTAACATTTCTAGATCCAATGTTACCTGTTTTGGGAGACCCTGTTAAGCCCATCTGTTGCCCTTGGGAATACTTGATCTTCTTTTTTTTGCTCAGGTGAGCTAGCAGGGGCCACCGGGCTTCTCATGTGTTGTTCTTGGGGTGTTTTCCATGGAGAGTTGCAGAACAGGAAAGGCTGGTTATAACCCAGCCTTCTCCACCCTTTGGCTTCTAATGCTCTAACCTACAGAATCGTAGCCACAGCCTGTTGGTAGCAGAGTAGGAGCAAGGAAGGAGTTGTCTGCTTCTGCAGGCAGCAGGACACTTTCCAGATTACCAGCTAGAACTGTGGTAAAATGCTTCAGCTCAGCGGGATCAAATTGAAAACGATTCCCAGAATCTACAACAGAAAATACAACTACTTATTTGCAATGGACATACAATGTTATGGCACTAAATCGCAGCGATAAAATCCAAAACAAGGCATCTGAAATGTGAACGGCACCCTGCTGACAGTGTAGGGACTGCGGTTTCACCACACAGGAAGTACGGAAGCACACTTAGCAGATACGTTGTAGGGGTTAATCTGGAAAGCGCCCAGGGGACTTAAGCAAGTGAAGCCAGCCATATGTTACCAGAGGTTGCAATGAGCTGTTCCCCATGCCATGCTAGAAGTAGGTTGCATCTATCCACAATAAAGGGTCAGATCCTAGTCAGTGTCCAAAGTTTGCTTAAACGGGAATTTTCAATAGATTTTGAGCATAAATTAGAGGCGGTGGGGGGGGGGGGGGAAGCTTGGAAGAAATCACCACCACAAAAAGTTCTACAAACTTCTGAAGCCATGTTAACACGTTGGGGCCATTCGCATGGCTGACTTGGCAAGGCTAGCCAAACCTTGCCTTCCTCTTGCCCCCCCTCTCCCCCCCCACCCCCAACGATAGTTCCTTACTTGGTGGAAGTGCAGAGCCTGCTCCCACATGATTAGCCCTGCTCTGTGCAGCGCCGAGCATGGCGGATTGATCTGAGGCCGGGACTCATTGACCCATCCTCTGTGAATCCCACAATGCACCATGTGACACTCACGATTCATTGGGGGGTTGCTCTAGGCACCCGTCTCTGTGTCCTCTAGGGCTAAACATAGCCAAATATGGCTAAACACATGAGCTGGGTTTGAAAGTGGGACTAGGCAGCACTGGCCCACCAGGATTGGGCCTGATCCCAGCAGTTCTCGTGCACAGCCTAACGCGGGCTGGGCATCCCTAGCCCAGGTTAGGCTGCATGTGAGAACAGTCTCTTTTTGTTCAACACACATACAATCTGTGAGCAGATTGTACAGAATAACATATTCTGTGTAACATGCGATTATTCACACATTTGGTCCAGTAATAGACTTACTGTCTGAAGCTTTTATCTGAGGGGAGCCTGTAGCCAGATACACTGTTAAAGTGAACGCAGGTATGCACATGCTCACAAAAACATGCATATGTGTAAAGACTGTGCACAATGTATTTCCTGAACATGGCTTCATTGTCTCTTCAAAGACCCTTAAGTTAGCCACTTTTCAGGGCTGTGCTGCCTGAGAAGTAAATGCAGCAGCCTACCCCTGTCCCGCAGAAACCAACAAAAGAGCCATGGCATGGGTCTCACTCAGTATAGCTTGCCTCTGTTCTCTTCCAGGCATTCCAGATTGCTGTGAAAAGTACTCAGGGCCCTATTGATGTCTTCCTGTGCCCTGAAGAGAGCGCTGAAGATTGTAGCCCCACCAAGAGTCCATTGAAAATGGCAGCTGAGGAGCCTTCTCCAGAGACTTCACAGGCAGCACCTTCTGTGCTACTGCACCCTTCCCAGGACCTGAACTTGCCATTGCTGAGTGGAGGCCAAGGTATGTGGGCAGCACCCTTGATACTGAGCAGCATTTGCTACCAGGCCTTCCCAGTCGGAGCCCTGTAATTTGCCTCTTCCCTCATTGCTTATAGCAATGCAGAAAAGGTTGTCTGCTATTGCCACCGGCTCGTCTGGTGGCTACTCAGGGATGGGCCTTCTTTGTTGCTGTCCCGAGGCTTTGGAATGCACTCCCTGCTGAAATAAGAGTCTCCCCATTGGGAACAACTTTTAAAAAGGAACTGAAGACATTTATTCACCCAGGTTTTTAGTCAGATTTATAGTATTAACAGTTTTAACATTGTGTTGAATTTTGAATTGACTTTAACGTTTTAACCAGCGTGGTGTAGTGGTTAGAGTGCTGGACTAGGACCGGGGAGACCCGAGTTCAAATCCCCATTCAGCCATGATACTAGCTGGGTGACTCTGGGCCAGTCACTTCTCTCTCAGCCTAACCTACTTCACAGGGTCGTTGTGAGGAGAAACTCAAGTATGTAGTACACCGCTCTGGGCTCCTTGGAGGAAGAGCGGGATATAAATGTAAAATAATAATAATAATAATAATTTTGAGTTAACTTTATTATAACTTTGTCACCTTAAGTGGCGCAGCGGGGAAATGCTTGACTAACAAGCAGAAGGTTGCCGGTTCGAATCCCTGCTGATACCATATTGGGCAGTAGCGATATAGGAAGATGCTGAAGGGCATCATCTCATACTGCATGGGAGGAGGCAATGGTAAGCCCCTCCTGACTCTACGAAAGAAAACCACAGGGCTCTGTGGGCGCCAGGAGTTGAAATCAACTTGACAGCACACTTTACCTTTACCTTTATTTCTATTATAACTTTATTTTATTGTGAACCACCCAGAGATGTGAGTTTTAGGTGGTGTATGAATAAGGTTTAGGTTTTTGATGTTTGTTTTTTTTAAGTCAGAATTGTCCCAGATGCACACAGGAAGTTGCCTTATTCAGAGCCATTGATCCATGTTCCTCAGGATTGTCTGTGCTGACTGGCAGTGGCTTCTCCAAGATTTCATGCAGGAGTCTTTCCCAGCCGTACCTGGGGATGGCAGGGATTGAACCTGGGACCTTCTGCATGCAAAGCAGATGCTCTGCTACTGAGCTACGGCTCATCCCGCTGCACCTCTCTGCGGAGACAGAGAACTTGCACATAGCAAGTGCAGAATTTACGTTCTTCCTCAGTTGCAGGGGGAACAGCACTATTTGGTGCTGCTCTGTGTGCCTTCCTTCTCCCTCTAGCCTCCCGAGAGAACTTGGGGGCTCGGAGCAGGGATGGGCTGCCATAACTGGTGATTCCCCAGATGATGGATATAGTGGTGCACTGTGGCTGCTGTCTCCATCCCAGAGGAAATGGAGAATCCAAACTAATTTCAGTCAAGCCCGGCCCAGTATCCAGCTTCAAGAGCTTCTGCCGTGTCATTCTATCTACTCCAGATGCACCCCAAGACTCTCTTTGGTGGTTCTAGGCTCTGGAGGTAGAGCTAGGCTAGTGAGTTGCTACCATTTCAAGGACGTGCCTTTGCCCATCTCTGTGCTGGCGTTTTTCAGGTGGAGCTGGCTAGGCTCTGAAAAATGTAATCTGCAGTCTGCTTCTTGCCAGCCTGAGCATAGTGTAGCCTGCAGGGATCAGGTCAGGCTGGCACCTGCAGTTTGGAACGTAGGAAGCTGCCTTATACTGAGTCAGACCATTGGTCTATCTAGCTTAGTACTGTCTTCACAGACTGGCAGCAGCTTCTCCAAGGTTTCAGGCAGCAATCTCTCTCAGCCCTGTCTTGGAGAAGCCAGGGAGGGAACTTGAAACCTTCTGCTCTTCCCAGAGTGGGGGCTCCAACCCCTGAGGGGAATATCTTACAGTGCTCACACATCAGGTCTCCCATTCAAATGCAACCAGGGTGGATCATGCTTGCTACCACAAGACCAGCTCTCCTTTCTCCTATAAAGACACGAGGATTGCCTGGTTTTGGATCATGATCTGACTTAGAGTCCAGTACTTGCTTACAGCCGTGGCCCAGCAATGATTTGAAAGCACACAAGCAAAACATGACGGCGATGTCCTTGCTCTGGTTTTTTGTCCCCACCAACTGGTGCTCTAGTCCTGACACACAGCAGGGAATCGGGCTGTAGCTCAGTGGCAGAGCATGTGCTTTGTATGCAGAAGGCCCCAGGTTCAATCCCTGGCAACTCCAGGTAGGGCTCGGAAAGGCTCTTGCCTGGAACCCTGGAGAGCCATTGTCAGTCAATGCAGACAATACTGAGCGGACCAAGCTTGAGGCGGAAGATGGCTTTCTCTGCAAGTCCGAATGCACAAGCATCCTCTCCTGTGTTCCGTGTCCCTGCACTTGTGCTTTCATCACGTACTTCTGTAATAGTACATACAGGAGGAAGACGTAGATTGAAATGGAGACTTCTGCAGAATGGAAGGCAAAGCAGAATCGGGAAGCAGAGTGGGGACTTGTAAGGACAGGATCACTTGGAGGACTGGAAACAGGGAGTTGGTGCAAGGGCAAATGCTGCTGTAACCCGTGTTGGAGCTTCCAGGATGAATGGGTCTAATAGGTCCAAGTTCCAACTTCCAGAGAAAGCAGCCTCTGGGGTCCAGATCTAGGCTGAAGCCTATTCACTTGAGAATGCTGTGCTGGAAAACACCCTGTTGGTATACTCCCTCTCCTTCTCTCTGTTGTCTAGCTTGGTCACTTTCAAGGAAACTGCCCCTGCAGGTGGGAGTGACTCAAGGCATCTGTCTCGCACAGAATCAGTCCACACAGTGGGAAACTTGAGGATTCCGCCAGTTGTTTTCTTAAGTTTCCATCCCTCATAATTTTATTATTTATTTATTTATTTAACATTTGTCTACCACCCAAAATGCAAGTCTCTTAATAATGGCGAGACTTGCTTGAAGGCGTGAATTTAGTGTCCTGTTCTAAATTTGTCAGTGTTCCAGAGATTGTGTGTGGGTAAATGAGGACACAAACCCTCTCCCTCCACCCCTCTTTTTGGGGGCTAGGAACTTCTGTGGCCTTATTTGCAAGGCTGAGCAAGGGGAAGGGGGTCACACAACGCTCTGGAACATGGTTTATGTAGAAGGGTTAGCTCGGAATAATGGCCTTGGAGTCAAAGCCTTGTATGTCACGACTGTGTGCAAGCTGTCAGTCACCCATTGCCTCTTCTCTTTTGACAGAGCCTCTGTTACCTGGGGACAATACGATGCCTCTGAAGTGCCCCCCAGATGACGTGAGCCTCTCCCCTCTGGCCTCTGTGGACGCCCTGCTGGAGCAGGGCAAGGACGATTTCTCCAGCTTTCTGCCTGCTGAATTCATTGCACTTTCGCCACCCCAAACCCAGGACTACCATTTTGGGCTTGAGGAGGGCGAAGGCATCAGCGAACTCTTTGACTGTGACTTTGGAGACTTTACTTCCTTGGATTTCTGAGCATCCTCAGGGGAGGGGCGCTCGGCTGACTGCCCCACTGCGGGGCACCCTCTCAGAGCTGACGTCTGAATGTAACCACAAGGCCAGCTGTGGCCTCTTTGGCCAGCATGCTGTGGAGCAAACTCCAGGGGAGGAAAGAGGAAGCGGAGACTGGGGTGACAGTGTGGGGCGGTGTAGGATTCAGTCCCTGGAAAAGGCCGCCTATACGTAGCTGTCTTGTGATTGGGGGAGGCAAATGTGGCACCGTGAAGCTGGCTGCTGCTGTGAATGTTGCAGGCCTCTTTCTGTGGCCTTATGGGGTCGCCATACACCACCTTGAGCCTGTTGTGCCCATAGCGGTAGTGCTGGCTAGACGCCAGCGGGTGGAGTCAACCTTGATTCCACGGTGCCATGTTTTGACCCTGTAGGGATGGTCCCAGTGAAGCTGTTGCCCTAACTTATTCTTGCTAAACCACTCCTTTCCCTGAATTCTTACCTTAAAACCTGTTTGGCTGTGGGCAGGCCCTCCTCAATTAGCTGCTTTACCCCTTGTGGCTGTGAATAATTTCCCCTCTTGTCTTAAAACCCCTGACAGTCGGAAGCCTTCCTTCTGAGAACACATGCTCCTTCCCCAGCTCTTAACAAAAGTGTCCTTGGAGTGCAAGGCAGCCGTGTGGTGGTGGTGGGGATATTGCTTGGGGGTGGGGGGAGAGCTTTCTGCCAGCCAGCAGCTGGGAAGAAGCAAGTATGGTACTTCTAATAACAATCGGCTATGGAAGCTGACACCCCAGCATCTTTCAGATCTTCCTGGTTGGCTGGTCACCTGGAATTCAGGTGCGGGGTGTGGAGTTCTTTGGGTGGCAAGGCATAGATCTGAGATTTGTAATCGGTAGTGAAGTAATGGCCAGCTTGAGGAACGCAAGCCCACTGGGCAGTGTGTTGCTGAGGGAACCTTTTAGTGAAGCAAGCTGCTCAAGCTAGCAAACAGAATAGCTTATCAAATATGCTAAGAGGGGCTTTTTAAAAAAAGAAGTTTGAAAACGAGAGGCAATATCCCGAATAGAAGGCACCCAAGATGGTGGCTCTCAAAGGGGGAAGGGCGAGTCGTTTTCTGGAGAGTAGTGCAGAGCAAGAGAATCTTCTTGGGGGTCCTACGTATGGTAAAGCTTTAAGGAGAGTTTTGTATATCTTATTTATTTTGGGTTCTCTCCCCTGCCTCCCTTCCTCCATTCCCTTCTCAGAAGGCTGTTGATCCTCCCCTCCCCCCCAATGAAATATATGTATTCCTGGGGGTTCCTTCCCCCCCACCTCAGAGTAGGTGGCCAGTGTTTTTAGCTGTCATGCTCTCTGAGCAGCAGGCAGGGCAATGCTGGAGGGGGAGAGCAAGACAGGCAGTGTGGCTTGTTGGTCTCCATAAGGGTGGAGGGGGTGGGTGGGATTCTGTTCAAGCTGGAGCCAGAGACATTGTCTGTTTCTTTTGAGACTGTTTGCCCTTGCCTGTGAAAAGGAAAGGCAAAAATGCCGATTTCCATCTCCACGCTGCCCCCCTGTGCGAAGCACTGTGGGATTGTCCAATGTCTCAAACATAGTATTTAATTTATTATTTATGTGGCTCCATCCAGCACTCCTGGAAGGTAAAGAAAGTGTCGGAGGAGGAGACTGCATGAAACGGAACTCTGCAGGTCCAGGTATGTGGAAAGAGGCCATATTGTATTCTGTTAGAATAGCTCACTAGCTATGAAGTATGGAGGGACAGGACTTCGCAGATCAGTAGCCAGTGTGTTGTAGATTAGCTGTGAGGTCTGATGACAGAGATTTTGCTGTGTGTCCTGTCCTCATGATAGGGTGTGCTTGGTCAAGGTGGCTGAATTGAATTCTTATTTATTGGTAGGAAATGAGCTGCTGGTTCATCTGGTAGAGAGAGATTTGGGGATGTTGAGAGGGAGGAGAGAGAATGGGATAGAAGGAGAGTTTGAGGGCAGAATGGCTCTATTTTGAGCCTAGTCAGTTTAATAAGTAGCTTTAGTGGTCAGAAAACAAGGCTGAATGGGGCTTCAATGAAACCATAAAGACTGTTGCATGTGGCAGGACAGCACCTGGTGCTGTTCCTTTGGTGCCTTCCTGTTTCAACAGTCACTACATATTTCAAGGACTGAAACTCACCAAAGTGTGCTTTTGTTGAGGAGCAGCTCCGTTTGCTTTACAAAAAGACAGCTACGTGTGCGTGGGAAGCTTTTCCGTGGGCTGTCTCTATGGAGCTGCTAAGTTCGTGGAACAGCGTTGTCCACTTGGGCTAAGGAAAAGCGAATGCATAGATGCCTGGCGGATTGTGAGAGCGACCGGCCTGATCCATTGTGGCTCCTGTTCTTGGGCATCCTAAACTACAGCAGAACCTCTTTGTAAGTGTGTACAAAAAAATAATAATAATCTAAATGAGGCCTCTCTCTAATTGTGCCTTCTGTTGCTGTAAAATATTGCTCCTTGGGTCAGACTTCATCAGTCAACAGTTTGATGATTCCATAAAGATGGAGAGACCGAATGTGTCTTCAGCATGGTTTTTTCCCCCCTAGGACAACAAGACTCCTAGAGTAAATCTGAATCGACCAGTCTGCAAAAGCAGTTGTCATGCAGCTAGGCTCTGTAATCCTTGCGTAAGAAGGCCAAAGCCTGGTTCAGAGGAGAAACTATGGTTTCCCAGCATGAGACTGAGCCTCAGATAGTTGTGGGCTCCCCCTCTCCTCTCCTCCTTCCTATGCAAGGAGAGTTAAAGCTTTTGTTTTCACTCTCAAGAACAAACCGCAGTTCCACATAGTGCATGGACTCAAAGAATTATGGTTTATTCACAAACAGGAGTTGGAACGAGCCAGGATAGCAAACTATGGTTTGATCCTAGTTTGATATGCGGGTTTGTTCTAACTTTAGTTTCGTTAACACACTGCAGTGCCCAGAAGTCAAACATAGCACAGAACTGTGGTTTCTTCTTTGAAATGAAAGTGGAAGCTCTTGATGATGTCCTGTGATGTGCAAAGGGAGAACGGGGAGCACATAACAGGAAACCCTTGTTTCTCAAATTTGATCTGGGCCTAACCCCTTTTGTTTTCAGTATAGCATATTGCAGGCCGAGCAGCTGCAACAAGTTCAAGTAACCACTCAGGGCTATATCTTTCTCCACCTACTTTAGAATGAGTGCTGTGATGTACTGTGATGTACTGTTCCTTTTTAAAGATCTCTGTGCCTTAGTGAGCCTGACTTTCTATTTCGAATAACATGGATCAAGGGCCTTGATCACTTCCACTTAAGCGGCCTTCCTCTAGAATTGAGTGCACAGGACCTCTGTCCTTTCTGATGTTCTTTCCTCAGGAATAGGGGAACTTCCTTGGAAATCCTGTCGCTGTTAACTTTGGGTCAGTGAACAGAGCAAGAGCCTGCTGCAGTGTCTCGCTGTCTGCAGTTTAATTTGTGAACTGAGTATATCTATTTTGTGCACAACTGCCTTTCCCCAAGGCTTATGGGGGGAATGTGCCTTTGCTGCTTCCACACACTCGTTTGTGCTAAGTGCCTGAAAGTTCCATAGTGGTGGTCTGCCCATTTCCATAGTACCAACCACCTTTCAGGCTTCTTGGGTGTTGGTACAGTTAGAAATGAGTTTTCCAAAATGGGTCTCTACAAAAGCCAGGAGCAAATTGGTCCCATAAAGGATCATTTAACATTTCCCCAAATCGATAGTTCCCCGATATCCTGTCGGCAGACACAATGGACAATTCATTTCTTGCTGTCGATGACTGAACTGGTGATCAGTTCTGTCCTGCTGTCAATGGGATAGGTCCGCAGTGATCTAGCAGGCCTGCTGTGATGTTGGAACGTGTAGCGTTTCCAGGAAAACTAAGTCATACAGCATTTCTGATATGCTGGATAACTGTCCCAGAAGTGGAAACGTCTCCGAGTGGAATAGTTGCAGACTACAAATTGCTCAAAGTGTTCAAAAGAGTCTCCCCATATTCTGTGGTGCTTATTAAATTCTCCTAGACTGCCTATAAAAGTTACTGCTCCCTAGCTGAGGTATGCATGACATTTAGAATGCACCAAACTGAACAGAACTCCTCAGTCATGAATGGTAGCTAGCCAGGGTCTGGTAAGCCTGTTTGTACTGCCTGCCTGAAACTATTGGGACTGGCAGGTAGATGAGGCACCTGATGAGCAAAAATGAA
Source organism: Hemicordylus capensis (assembly GCF_027244095.1). Lineage (NCBI taxonomy): Eukaryota > Metazoa > Chordata > Lepidosauria > Squamata > Cordylidae > Hemicordylus > Hemicordylus capensis. Next base: position 46,740,481 of record NC_069660.1, read on the forward strand.
TGGTTATTGAGCTATAGATAGGTCACAAGTTCTTTATGCCTGCTTTAGAGTTTCCTCTGGACCTCTTTAGCACGACGAGCAGCAGACTGCTTGTACAAGTAACCGCTATCTTCCCTAACAATTCTAGGTTTTGTGTGTGTGCTTTTTTTGCATCATAAAGCAGCTCCAGCTCTCAGCTTTCAGAGTCCCATCATCTGCATCAGAAAGCTATCTGAACTCTTTTTTAGGTTATTTACTTCATCTCCCCCCCCCCCCCACACACACACATTTTGCCTCTTAGCTCCTCTGATTAAAAGATGGCTTTCCAAATTTAAAAGAAGGTGGGGGAGGAGTTATTCTGTTTAAGGTCCTATGGTATCTTTCGCTAAATACCCCAACTAGCATTGATGGGAAGATCCTTGTTGTTAGCTATAATATATGTAGATCAGCACAATGGGTAACAGAGAAATGGCCAGCCATTAAGGCTTTTGTGTGACGAGAGGAAAATCTGGAAACGCAAAGGCCCAGTTTGGGTAAGGAGATGAAGCAGGGGTTTCCGAGCTTGGGTTCCCAGCTGTTGTTGAACTACAGCTCCCATCATCCCCAGCTCCAGTGGCCAAAGGCTATAGTCCAACAATGGTTGGGAAGCCCCTGATATAAGGAACAGTATGTCACAGACAACCTGGTAGGTAAGGTGTAGTGTGCAAGTTGGACTTGCCTTGTGGAAGAACTCAGTGTGTATACAATGTCCTGTTGGATCAGAGACATTGGACTTACTGTCTGAGGAGACTTGGCCATTTATTATACTGATCAGATTTTATCTTGATGTCTGGGTAAACCCATGAATAACAATGATTATTGGGCCATGTCATGAGAAGCGCCCTGCTCATGGGATTCCAGATGCCTTTGAATTGGAGCCTAGATGCCCAGAAGCAATCGCAGAGAGCACAGTTTCTTGGGGAAACTGGAGGGCATGATGGGAGCAGGTGGTCTCTTTGGTTCCCGAACCCAGATGGGGACACTCAGCACGTAATACCAGTAGCTTTGAAATGCCTTGGAAATCTACTGGAGTGTGCAAAAAAGAAAGAAAGCCTAGGTTGTGATATAATGCCTCCCTCTTCCTGTGGGCCTCTATTATAACTTCCAGTGAGTGGTATGGGCACACTCGGGCGGATGGGCTCTTGTCATGTTCCTTTATTAAAATTGAAAGCACAGTAGAATTGGAGGGTCTCTTGAGCCCCAACATGTGGAGCCTGTTCAGAGGTGGATGTTCATTGCAAGACTGTTGCATTTGGGGAGCAGGCAGTAGCCCACTAGGGTGGCTTCAAAGCTGTCGGGATCTTGTGCTGGCTGTTCTTGGGAATTGCACCTTTTAGGAAATGCCCAGCCAGGAGCCCTGGGACCTCTGGTGGCCACTCAGCTGAATCCGTTGCAAAACCACGGCAAATCCCAGTGCCTGAACACGGAGAGCAAATGCACTTCTGTGTACCTTTTTAAATAACAAGCCTTGTTCATGAATTGTGCTTCTAGTTTTAATAAATATTTCTACTTCATTTTGTCTGTGCTCTGGAATGTCTCCTGTTTCTTTAAAAATGCTTAAGAGCTTGTTTGGGTGTCTTGAAGCCTCATTTGGGAATATAAGCTCTGGGTTCTTTGGGGTGCTCCATTCTGTTCAATGGGTTGTTGGGGGGAAAGTGACTAATACAGGTTAAGAACAGGAGGACTGGCCAAAAGTTTATTTAGTCCAGCATCCTGTTTCTTGCAGCAGGCAGGGAGATGCTTCTGGGAAGCCCATAAGCAGGTTCCTTAAGGAGAGAGCTTTGTGTATTACAAGGGGTGGGAGATAGGGGTGTGCAGAACTGGTTCTATTTGAACCTGGTTTGAACAGAACCGGCTCAGTTCGACCGGTTCGGACTTGAACTGAACCAGATCCCCCAAAAGGGGTGCCAATCTGAGTTTGAGCCTAACTGGCCCAGGTTTTAATGGACACGGTTCGAGGGAGCATAGCTTGTAAAGGGGAATCCGGTGAGGATTCCTCTTCCCAAGCAAAGGCAGGAACCCTGCCTACCTTACCAAAAATCCTAATAGGGGCAGCAGGGAGAGGGCACCTGGAGTTGGAGGCGGTGGCGTTCCTCCAAACTGTCAGGACTGGTGCTCGGTCCTGGCTTTGTAAAAGGGGGACTGAACTGCCAGAATCTATTCCATGCACATCCCTCGTAGGAGAGAATTCAGTGACAAGATTTACACATGCATGTCTGGTTTGCATAATTCTGCCAATTGTGAAACAGCAATGCAGGGCACTATAAGCTGATCACTGGAAACCCTGCTCAGCCCTACCTCTGCCTTCTGAGCACTTTCTCCAGGCACTGCCCTTACACCTACCAGCTATCATTGCAGCCTCAAGGGCTAGAAACATTTTGTGTGTGTTTTAAAAAACAAAACACAGTGTTTCTGGGGTGCTAATGTGTTTCATCTAAGGCTAAAATGCTCACCTAATGAATAAGTAACTAAGTTCCATAGGAAGCTGCCATATACTGAGTCAGACCATCAGTCTTTCTAGCTCAGTATTGTCTTCACAGACTGGCAGCGGCTTCTCCAAGGTTGCAGGCAGGAATCTCTCTCAGCCCTATCTTGGAGAAGCCAGGGAGGGAACTTGGAACCTTCTGCTCTTCCCAGAGCAGCTTCATCCCCTGAAGGGAATATCTTACAGTGCTCATACATGTGGTCTCCCATTCAAGTGCAAACCAGGGCAGATCCTGATTAGCTAATGGGACAAGTCATGCTTGCTACCACAAGACCAGCTTTCCTCTCAAGTTCCGTTGGACTTAAGCCCTATTCAGGCGTTCAGCTGCACCCCTCTGGCAACACACACCCTCTTCAGGTTCAGTTCTTGTCTGGCTTGCTGTCCAGTGTTAGAAATCACAGGAAGAAATTCTCCAGGTTCAGTGTCATCCTCTGTGGATTTGTGCTGAACCCAGAGACTTAGGACCATAGCCATGGAGCCCTTCGCTGTAGGCAGCATGGCTAGTTAGCCTGCTCCCAATCCCTGCCCCAATTTAGCTTGAATGTGGGGGCAATACCTGAATAGAGCTCTAGTTAAGGAGGCTATCTTAAAGCATAATCCTAAACATATGTTGAAAGAATAAATTGAACTGGACGCGTTCTGCACCAAAGGTGCCCAGATCTTCTACTTAATGTTGGAATAACTAATTGCAGGAACTTAATTTCTCTGAGCACTAGTTAATACTTCTAATGTTTGCAAATGATCATGGAACACTTGATCTCAAGAATGCTCCACTTGCAGTGAGGGGAGGAGAAAGTCTGGAGCAAGTCATAGGCACAGATATAGCCAGGTGGCTTCTATGAACTGCAAAATTAGACTTTTAATTTCTTGCATCCAGAATGGTAGGTATGGTACTGGTTTTCCATGATTTAGCTTGGATGCAGTATTTGCATTTTTGCAGGCCTTAGGCATCCTTCTGTAGCTACTGAAGCAGGTGGCGAGCAAGTGATAAATAATGTGAAGAGATGCATGGAATTCTATAAAAAGCACGTGAAGTTCTAAGCCTCACTATTGGAGCCTGCCTTCCATTTCTTTCGGCATAGTGAATCTTGCAACATAGGAAGCTGCCTTCAACTGTGTCAGACCATTGGTCCATCTAGCTCAGTATTGTCTACCCAGACTGGCAGCGGCTTCTCCAAGGTTGCAGGAATCTCTCTCAGCCCTATCTTGGAGATGCCAGGGAAGGAACTTTGAACCTAGATGCTCTTCCCAGAGCGGCTCTATCCCCTGAGGGGAATATCTTACAGTGCTCACACTTCTAGTCTCCCATTCATATGCAACTCGGGCAGGCCCTGCTTAGCAAAGGGGGCAAGTCATGCTTGCTACCACAAGACCAGCTCTCCTCTCATAGGTGTG